>NC_086452.1:182945993-183266993 GCF_028390025.1 Pseudophryne corroboree
AATTCATTTTAATGAACATCATCTTCTCCACATTTTCTGGATGTAACCTCGTACGCCGATTGCTGACAAGGTGAGCGGCGGCACTAAACACTCTTTCGGAGTACACACTTGTGGGAGGGCAACTTAGGTAGAATAAAGCCAGTTTGTGCAAGGGCCTCCAAATTGCCTCTTTTTCCTGCCAGTATAAGTATGGACTGTGTGACGTGCCTACTTGGATGCGGTCACTCATATAATCCTCCACCATTCTTTCAATGGGGAGAGAATCATATGCAGTGACAGTAGACGACATGTCCGTAATCGTTGTCAGGTCCTTCAGTCCGGACCAGATGTCAGCATCAGCAGTCGCTCCAGACTGCCCTGCATCACCGCCAGCGGGTGGGCTCGGAATTCTGAGCCTTTTCCTCGCACCCCCAGTTGCGGGAGAATGTGAAGGAGGAGATGTTGACAGGTCGCGTTCCGCTTGACTTGACAATTTTCTCACCAGCAGGTCTTTCAACCCCAGCAGACTTGTGTCTGCCGGAAAGAGAGATCCAAGGTAGGCTTTAAATCTAGGATCGAGCATGGTGGCCAAAATGTAGTGCTCTGATTTCAACAGATTGACCACCCGTGAATCCTTGTTAAGCGAATTAAGGGCTCCATCCACAAGTCCCACATGCCTAGCGGAATCGCTCCGTGTTAGCTCCTCCTTCAATGTCTCCAGCTTCTTCTGCAAAAGCCTGATGAGGGGAATGACCTGACTCAGGCTGGCAGTGTCTGAACTGACTTCACGTGTGGCAAGTTCAAAGGGCAGCAGAACCTTGCACAACGTTGAAATCATTCTCCACTGCGCTTGAGACAGGTGCATTCCACCTCCTATATCGTGCTCAATTGTATAGGCTTGAATGGCCTTTTGCTGCTCCTCCAACCTCTGAAGCATATAGAGGGTTGAATTCCACCTCGTTACCACTTCTTGCTTCAGATGATGGCAGGGCAGGTTCAGTAGTTTTTGGTGGTGCTCCAGTCTTCTGTACGTGGTGCCTGTACGCCGAAAGTGTCCCGCAATTCTTCTGGCCACCGACAGCATCTCTTGCACGCCCCTGTCGTTTTTTAAATAATTCTGCACCACCAAATTCAAGGTATGTGCAAAACATGGGACGTGCAGGAATTTGCCCATATTTAATGCACACACAATATTGCTGGCGTTGTCCGATGCCACAAATCCACAGGAGAGTCCAATTGGGGTAAGCCATTCCGCGATGATCTTCCTCAGTTGCCGTAAGAGGTTTTCAGCTGTGTGCGTATTCTGGAAAGCGGTGATACAAAGCGTAGCCTGCCTAGGAAAGAGTTGGCGTTTGCGAGATGCTGCTACTGGTGCCGCCGCTGCTGTTCTTGCGGCGGGAGTCCATACATCTACCCAGTGGGCTGTCACAGTCATATAGTCCTGACCCTGCCCTGCTCCACTTGTCCACATGTCCGTGGTTAAGTGGACATTGGGTACAGCTGCATTTTTTAGGACACTGGTGAGTCTTTTTCTGAGGTCTGTGTACATTTTCGGTATCGCCTGCCTAGAGAAATGGAACCTAGATGGTATTTGGTACCGGGGACACAGTACCTCCAACAAGTCTCTAGTTGGCTCTGCAGTAATGATGGATACCGGAACCACGTTTCTCACCACCCAGGATGCCAAGGCCTCAGTTATCCGCTTTGCAGTAGGATGACTGCTGTGATATTTCATCTTCCTCGCAAAGGACTGTTGGACAGTCAATTGCTTGGTGGAAGTAGTAAAAGTGGTCTTACGACTTCCCCTCTTTGATGACCATCGACTCCCCGCAGCAACAACAGCAGCGCCAGCAGCAGTAGGCGTTACACGCAAGGATGCATCGGAGGAATCCCAGGCAGGAGAGGAATCATCAGAATTGCCAGTGACATGGCCTGCAGGACTATTGGCATTCCTGGTGAAGGAGGAAATTGACACTGAGGGAGTTGGTGGGGTGGTTTGCATGAGCTTGGTTACAAGAGGAAGGGATTTACTGGTCAGTGGACTGCTTCCGCTGTCACCCAAAGTTTTTGAACTTGTCACTGACTTATTATGAATGCGCTGCAGGTGACGTATAAGGGAGGATGTTCCGAGGTGGTTAACGTCCTTACCCCTACTTATTACAGCTTGACAAAGGGAACACACGGCTTGACACCTGTTGTCCGCATTTCTGTTGAAATACCTCCACACCGAAGAGCTGATTTTTTTGGTATTTTCACCAGGCATGTCAACGGCCATATTCCTCCCACGGACAACAGGTGTCTCCCCGGGTGCCTGACTTAAACAAACCACCTCACCATCAGAATCCTCCTGGTCAATTTCCTCCCCAGCGCCAGCAACACCCATATCCTCCTCATCCTGGTGTACTTCAACACTGACATCTTCAATCTGACTATCAGGAACTGGACTGCGGGTGCTCCTTCCAGCACTTGCAGGGGGCGTGCAAATGGTGGAAGGTGCATGCTCTTCACGTCCAGTGTTGGGAAGGTCAGGCATCGCAACCGACACAATTGGACTCTCCTTGTGGATTTGGGATTTCGAAGAACGCACAGTTCTTTGCGGTGCTACTGCTTTTGCCAGCTTGAGTCTTTTCATTTTTCTAGCGAGAGGCTGAGTGCCTCCATCCTCATGTGAAGCTGAACCACTAGCCATGAACATAGGCCAGGGCCTCAGCCGTTCCTTGCCACTCCGTGTGGTAAATGGCATATTGGCAAGTTTACGCTTCTCCTCCGACAATTTTATTTTAGGTTTTGGAGTCCTTTTTTTACTGATATTTGGTGTTTTGGATTTGACATGCTCTGTACTATGACATTGGGCATCGGCCTTGGCAGACGACGTTGCTGGCATTTCATCGTCTCGGCCATGACTAGTGGCAGCAGCTTCAGCACGAGGTGGAAGTGGATCTTGATCTTTCCCTAATTTTGGAACCTCAACATTTTTGTTCTCCATATTTTAATAGGCACAACTAAAAGGCACCTCAGGTAAACAATGGAGATGGATGGATACTAGTATACAATTATGGACGGACTGCCGAGTGCCGACACAGAGGTAGCTACAGCCGTGGACTACCGTACTGTACTGTGTCTGCTGCTAATATAGACTGGTTGATAAAGAGATGTAGTAGTATGTATGTATAAAGAAGAATGAAAAAAAAACCACGGGTAGGTGGTATACAATTATGGACGGACTGCCGAGTGCCGACACAGAGGTAGCTACAGCCGTGAACTACCGTACTGTACTGTGTCTGCTGCTAATATAGACTGGTTGATAAAGAGATGTAGTAGTATGTATGTATAAAGAAGAAAGAAAAAAAAAACACGGGTAGGTGGTATACAATTATGGACGGACTGCCGAGTGCCGACACAGAGGTAGCTACAGCCGTGGACTACCGTACTGTACTGTGTCTGCTGCTAATATAGACTGGTTGATAAAGAGATGTAGTAGTATGTATGTATAAAGAAGAAAGAAAAAAAAACCACGGGTAGGTGGTATACAATTATGGACGGACTGCCGAGTGCCGACACAGAGGTAGCTACAGCCGTGAACTACCGTACTGTACTGTGTCTGCTGCTAATATAGACTGGTTGATAAAGAGATGTAGTAGTATGTATGTATAAAGAAGAAAGAAAAAAAAAACACGGGTAGGTGGTATACAATTATGGACGGACTGCCGAGTGCCGACACAGAGGTAGCTACAGCCGTGGACTACCGTACTGTACTGTGTCTGCTGCTAATATAGACTGGTTGATAAAGAGATGTAGTAGTATGTATGTATAAAGAAGAAAGAAAAAAAAACCACGGGTAGGTGGTATACAATTATGGACGGACTGCCGAGTGCCGACACAGAGGTAGCTACAGCCGTGAACTACCGTACTGTACTGTGTCTGCTGCTAATATAGACTGGTTGATAAAGAGATGTAGTAGTATGTATGTATAAAGAAGAAAGAAAAAAAAACCACGGGTAGGTGGTATACAATTATGGACGGACTGCCGAGTGCCGACACAGAGGTAGCTACAGCCGTGGACTACCGTACTGTACTGTGTCTGCTGCTAATATAGACTGGTTGATAAAGAGATGTAGTAGTATGTATGTATAAAGAAGAAAGAAAAAAAAACCTCGGGTAGGTGGTATACAATTATGGACGGACTGCCGAGTGCCGACACAGAGGTAGCTACAGCCGTGAACTACCGTACTGTACTGTGTCTGCTGCTAATATAGACTGGTTGATAAAGAGATGTAGTAGTATGTATGTATAAAGAAGAAAGAAAAAAAAAACCACGGGTAGGTGGTATACAATTATGGATGGACTGCCGAGTGCCGACACAGAGGTAGCTACAGCCGTGAACTACCGTACTGTGTCTGCTGCGACTGGATGATAAATAATGATATAAAAAATATATATATATCACTACTGCAGCCTGACAGGTATATATTATATAATGACGGACCTGCTGGACACTGTCAGCAGAATGAGTTTTTTATAGAATAAAAAAATAAACACCACACAAGTGAAGTCACACGACGAGTGTTTAACTTTTTCAGGCAATCACAATATAGTATACTACTAACTATACTGGTGGTCAGTGTGGTCAGGTCACTGGTCAGTCACACTGGCAGTGGCACTCCTGCAGCAAAAGTGTGCACTGTTTAATTTTAATATAATATGTACTCCTGGCTCCTGCTATAACCTATAACTGGCACTGCAGTGCTCCCCAGTCTCCCCCACAATTATAAGCTGTGTGAGCTGAGCACAGTCAGATATATATACATAGATGATGCAGCACACTGGGCTGAGCAGTGCACACAGATATGGTATGTGACTGAGTCACTGTGTGTATCGTTTTTTTCAGGCAGAGAACGGATATATTAAATAAAACAAAACTGCACTGTCTGGTGGTCACTGTGGTCAGTCACTAGTAAACTCTGCACTCTCTACACTTCTACAGTACTCCTAAGCTCCAGTAAATCAGGTCAATCTCTCTCTCTCTCTCTCTCTCTCTTCTAATCTAAATGGAGAGGACGCCAGCCACGTCCTCTCCCTATCAATCTCAATGCACGTGTGAAAATGGCGGCGACGCGCGGCTCCTTATATAGAATCCGAGTCTCGCGAGAATCCGACAGCGTCATGATGACGTTCGGGCGCGCTCGGGTTAACCGAGCAAGGCGGGAGGATCCGAGTCTGCTCGGACCCGTGAAAAAAACCATGAAGTTCGGGCGGGTTCGGATTCAGAGAAACCGAACCCGCTCATCTCTACATATAATGTCCCTTACACACATGCCGCACATTATATGTATTATACACATGACACACATAATGCCCCTTACACATATGCCGAACAACATTGCACAACCAACCCACCCTCACACAGCACTCACACGGCTGCTAACACTGTGACCTCTGCCTCTGCTTGGATACAGATGTGTCCTCATACAGCTTTCCTCAATACGCCATGCAGCAGTAGATGCCTTTTTTGCTGTAAAGTCGAGGGACTTTCTTTGCCGAAAATGCATCTTATTTGCATTGCTATATAGCTAGGATGCGCAGACCTGATTGCAGCAGCAAGTTTGTTAGATAATGGTTAAAACCATGTGCACTGCAGGGGAGGCAGATATAACATGTGCAGAGAGAGTTAGATTTGGGTGGGGTGTGTTCACACTGAAATCTAAATTGCAGTGTAAAAATAAAGCAGTCTGTCTTTACCCTGCACAGAAACAACATAACCCACCCAAATCTAACTCTCTCTGCACATGTTACATCTGCCCCCTCTGCAGTGCACATGGGGGGGTCATTCTGAGTTGATCGCTCGCTAGCTGTTTTTAGCAGCCGTGCAAACGCTAAGCCGCCGCCCTCTGGGAGTGTATCTTAGCTTAGCAGAAGTGCGACCGAAAGGATCGCAGAGTGACTACAAAAAAAAATTGTGCAGTTTCAGAGTAGCTCCAAACCTACTCCTAGCTTGCGATCACTTCAGACTGTTCAGTACCGGATTTGACGTCACAAACACGCCCTGCGTTTGCCCAGCCACGCCTGCATTTTCCCAGACACGCCTGCATTTTTCCTGGCAAGCCTGCGTTTTTTCGAACACTACCTGAAAACGGTCAGTTGACACCCAGAAACGCTCCTTTCCTGTCAATCATTCTGTGGCTGCCATTGCGCCTGAAAAGCGTCGCTAGACCTTGTGTAAAATTACTTAGCCCATTTTGAAAGTACGTCGCGCGTACGCACTGCGCCACATACGCATGCGCAGAAGTGCCGCTTTTTCATTAAATCGCTGCGAAACGAACATTTTTAGCTAGCGATCAACTCGGAATGACCCCCATGGTTTTGTCCATTAGCTAACAAATTTGCGGCTGCGATCAGGTCTGAATTAGGCCCTATATTCTGTGTGCCACTGTGGCTTTATCTGCATACGAAATGGTACGTTACAGTGATTTCCAGGAATACACTGCAACGTAGCATTTCATATGCAGATTCAGCCGCAATCACACACAGGGTATAGGCATGCCACATATCATTTCAATCAGCAGAAGCTGCTTGTGCCTCTAGGCATTCCAAATGCCCTAAGCATTTGCCTAGTTTGCCATGCCTAAGGCTGGCTCTGGACATAATACCCACAGCTAGATTCAGCTATTCTGTTTATACAGCTTGGCACAAACTGTATATGATGTAAGCTGTGCTAAGAAGAGCTCAGGGTTAGGGGCTCAGGTAGAGTTGCACATACTAGTGGTAAAACACAGTTGTAGAATGTGCCTTATAAAAAGGTGCATTAAGCTGAGCTTGCAGAGCTGGAAGAATGTCATTGTGCATTAAGCTTTGCAAGGCTAGCATATGTACCAGTTTTATGCCAGGACAAGACAGTGGTAGAGTATATGTGCAAGGTTGCCTCCTGGAGAATACAGAAGTGTATGTGCCTGGCTTATGTTAGAATAGGCCTGGCCAACCTGTGGCTCTCCAGCTGTTGTAAAACTACACATCCCAGCATGCCCTGCCACCGTTTTTGAATTCCCTAATAGCAAAACTGTGGAAGGGCATGCTGGGACTTGTAGTTTCACAACATCTGGAGAGCCACAGGTTGGCCAGGCCTGTGTTAGAACATGTGGCTTGCCAGGACATGTGGACATGTGGTTAGTGGAAAATGTATACCTCCCAACTGTCACGATTTTTGTGGGACAGTCCCGCTTTTTGGGTACTATCCCAATGGTGGGCAGCAGTGTCCGGCAGCAGTGTGGGGGGAGGGGTAGTAGGAAGGTCCCTGTCACTTGCTACCAGCGATGAATAGATGCTGCGCACATGCGCAGTGTCTATTCACGGGAGGGAGAGGGGGCATGGCCAGCAGCACCCAGAGCACTAACCGTGCCCCCAATGACGAATATGGGAAGAATGGCTATTGATTGAGGCATTCCCACAAAGCCATGCCCCCTTCTGCTGAGGCTACACACCCTTTCGGGAATTTAGATTCTCGGATGTTGGGACGTATGTAAATGCTAAAGTTACAGTACACAATTTGTTCACAATAGGGGTTGATGTATCAAGCAGGGAAGAAGTGAAGAAGTAAACCAGTGGAGAAGGTGTCCATAGCAACAAATAATCTTCTACCTTTTATTTTATAGAATGTTCTTGATAAATAATACCTCAAAGCTGATTAGTTGCTTCGGGCAACTCCTCCATTGGTACACTTTTACTTTCTTTTGACTGCTTGATACACCAACCCCTTGGTACTTTAATTAATGTTTACATAAAACATTCTGTATCTAGATAGTGTTAATAAATACTAAAATTAATTTACCACTAAATATACATATAATTAGAGATGCAAATATAAGATAATAGGGCAAATTTTGCTCAGCAACCAGCTCATGCTATGGCAGTGGTGCTGGTTACTCATTTTATGGGGATGGGGGTAACAACATTTTTCCTTTAAAAACAATACAATTATATATATATATATATATATATATATATAGATAGATAGATAGATAGATAGATAGATAGATAGATAGATAGATAGATAGGTAGATAGTACTGTGCAAAAGTTTTAGGCAGGAGTGGAAAAAATGCAAAGTAAGAATGCTTTCAGAAATAGAAGTGCTGATAGTTTATTTTTTATCAATTAACACAATGCAAAGTGAAATGAACAGAAGAGAAATCTAAATCAAATAAATATTTCTCTATCATCCATAGGGGACGCTCCAGAGATATTTTTATTATTTTCTTATTTAACAATCTTCAACAGTCTGGCAGTTTGCCCCTGCCAGGTTGCTACGGGGGGAGCTGCCAGGGGGACTCCGTCCCACCCTGCGGGGTTTGGAGCCCAAGTCTTCGGCTGCAGGGACATCAGTCCCTGGGTGTCTCACTTTTCACTGCTGGGATGGAGCCCCAAGCAGCCAGCCATCACCGTCAGCATGGCTGAAAACAGAAGTAATGTATAGCCCGCGTTAGTTGGCGGCTATATAACAATGGCAGGGGAGAAAAGAGCACTACCGTGTGCTCTATTTCTCCTCCGCAGTATACTGTAGGTACCGTGACTGTTTTTAAAAAAAATGGGTGCTCCATCCCAGCAGTGAAATGCTGGATGCGAGACATGCACAGAATTGTTTCTTATTTGAAGATATTCTTTATTCACACAAATTATTTTAATTTTTTCTTTATTTCAACACGTTTCCTATCTCTATAATCTACAGTGCATCTGGAAAGTATTCACAGCGCTTCACTTTTTCCATATTTTGTTATGTTACAATCTTATTCCAAAATGGAATAAATTAATTTTCCCCCTCAAAATTCTGCACACAATACCCTATAATGACAACGTGAAGAACGTTTTTTTGAGATTTTTGCAAATTTATTAAAAATAAAAAACTACACTGTACATAAGTATTCACAGCCTTTGCTCAATACTTTGTTGATGCACCTTTGGCTGCAATTAGAGTTTCAAGTCTTTTTGAATATGATGTCACAAGCTTGGCACACCTACCATTTTGGAATAAAGCTGTAACATAACAAAATGTGGAAAAAGTGAAGCGCTGTGAATACTTTCCACTGTATATATACTTCACTTTCTTAAACCCTAGTATAGGGTATTATATGATACAACCATATGGAATAGCTATTAAAAACACATATGTCTCATATGGGTATTGAAATCTTCTCAATTTTAAAATATACTTAATAAACATTAATACATTTTAAATATATAAAATATTATAATATTGTTTTGTGGAAGGGAATGAGTGCACCTATTCTCAAACTGATCTCTTTTCTCTTTATTGGTCTCAAACTTCCAACCAATCATCTCCTAACTGACATGTTACAGGCTGTCTTTGAGAACTAAGAGTTAGGAGCTGATTGGTTCAGAGTTAATCTCTCTCAACTGTATCACTCTCCAAGGTTTAGTACACGTGCTCCTATAAACTCTGTGACATATACAGGTTGAGTATCCCATATCCAAATATCCGAAATACGGAATATTCCGAAATACGGACTTTTTTGAGTGAGAGTGAGATAGTGAAACCTTTGTTTTTTGATGACTCAATGTACACAAACTTTGTTTAATACACAAAGTTATTAAAAATATTGTATTAAATGACCTTCAGGCTGTGTGCATAAGGTATATATGAAACATAAATGAATTGTGTGAATGTACACACACTTTGTTTAATGCACAAAGTTATAACAAATATTGTCTAAAATGACCTTCAGGCTGTGTGTATAAGGTGTATATGCAACGTAAATGCATTCTGTGCTTAGATTTAGGTCCCATCACCATGATATCTCATTATGCTATGCAATTATTCCAAAATACGGAAAAATCCCATATCCAAAATACCTCTGGTCCCAAGCATTTTGGATAAGGGATACTCAACCTGTACCTTTAGCCTCCCACAGAACCTAAGGACTTCTTACAGACTTCACCTTGAGCAGCACCTATTTCCCATTAATCGCTATATGCTCACCAGTAATCATTTGCCCCCAAGTCTCATATATGTTCTATAATATAGTTTATAATAAATAATAGTGATTACAAATAGAATAGTTGATACAGGTTGAGTCTCCCATATCCAAAATTCTTGGGACCAGAAGTATTTTGGATACCAGATTTTTCTGCATTTTGGAAAGTTTGAATACCGTAATGAGATATCTTGTGGATGGAACCCGAGTCTAAGCACAGAATGCATTTATGTTTCCGGGTTCACTACGGGTGGCCGGCGGTCGGGCTCCCGGCGCCGGTATACTGAGCGCCGGGAGCCCGACCGCCGGCAAACAGAAGACCACCCATGTTTCCTATACACCTTATACACACAGCCTGAAGATAACTTCTCTTCATGAAACAAAGTTTGTGTACTATACATACACAAAATCCATTAATGTTTAACTACACCTTATACACACAGCCTGAAGATAATTTTATTCAATATTTATTTTTTATAATTGTGTGTATTAAACAAAGTTTGTGTACACTGAACAATCGAAAAGCAAAGGTGTCACTTAGTCATGCCCACATTTTTGGATATGGGATACTCAACCTGTACCAGATTTCTTTGCTCATCTCACACCAGAAAATCTAATTTGCTCTCTAGAGTTGGATACATTGAGACATTCAGTCCAAAACATCCTGCATATATTATTTTCCTGCATAGTGTTACATTTTGATCTTGGCATTTATTCTTTTCTGAGCCCTTAAATAGTCATTGCTTAGCTGTAACATTTACATATTAAGGGAAGTATACCAAAAAAAGAAGAGGAAAAGACTCTCGTTTTTTGGGGGGCACTCATTGAAAAATATTGCATAAAATCTAACTTTTATTAATTACCATTAAAAGCTGTTGCCACCAACCAGGACTGGGACAAAAACATACACACATAAATACAAAAATGACAAAACAATAGAAAACAACAAAAAAAGATTTTTTTGTTGTTTTCTATTGTTTTGTCATTTTTGTATTTATGTGTGTATGTTTTTGTCCCAGTCCTGACAAAACAATAGAAAACAACAAAAAAATATTTTTTTGTTGTTTTCTATTGTTTTGTCATTTTTGTATTTATGTGTGTATGTTTTTGTCCCAGTCCTGACAAAACAATAGAAAACAACAAAAAAAGATTTTTTTGTTGTTTTCTATTGTTTTGTCATTTTTGTATTTATGTGTGTATGTTTTTGTCCCAGTCCTGGTTGGTGGCAACAAAATCCAGTACAGTCATAACACCAAAGCTAAATGAAGCTGCTGTGAGGGCATGTAACGGGTATGTAATTATGTGACCGGTGGTCTGGAGACCGTCGGTCACAATACCTCCACCTATATCCCACCCCCTCACTATCCCGATGGTTGGCATGCAGACCAACAAGGACTATTCCCACTCGTGGGTGTCCATGACACCCACAGAGTAGGAATAGAACCAGTAGTGAGCACAGCTCGCCACCGAGCCTTCAGCATGATGAGCGCAGCGAGCCCACAAAGGGCTAGTTGCGCTTGCCCCCCCCCCCCCCCCACCGTCATTCTGCGGCCAGGATCCTGGTGTTGGGATGCTGACCACCGGGATCCCAGCCGCCGGTAAAGCATACCACACCCCATGTAACACAGTCAGCCC
Organism: Pseudophryne corroboree; assembly: GCF_028390025.1. Classification (NCBI taxonomy): domain Eukaryota; kingdom Metazoa; phylum Chordata; class Amphibia; order Anura; family Myobatrachidae; genus Pseudophryne; species Pseudophryne corroboree. The sequence continues at coordinate 182,957,589 of NC_086452.1, forward strand.
ACTGAGTGCTTAATTCACCATGTTTAATAAATGCAAGAGACCTGCAATCAATGATCTAGCACCCTATATAAGTGTAAATATACTGACATTAAAGCTATAACCATAGTTTGTCTTTTTTCAGTATACAGGAGTAATGACAAATCCTATCAGTGTCCAGATAGTTTTATGTTAGTTGTTAGATGTAATGTTAAATGTTATGTTAAGCGTTATGTAAACTGTAATGTTAGGTGTTATGTTAGATTTTATGTAAGGTGTTATGTTATATGCAGTGCTGGCCATCTGGCAATTCTGGCAGAAAATTAAGAGGTCTTAGTTACATATATTTGCAAAAATATGATTAATCTCTATAGTGGCATAATTTGAATTGAGGGTAATATTGTGTGGCCACACCCCTTCCCAGCAAAACCACAACTTTTTTGGAGGGTGAGTGCCTACTGTGCATGCTCTCTCTACTTAAGTTATGGGGAGGGGCACCCATTCTCTTTATATACACAAGACCTCAAAATGTGTATGTCAGTAAAGTTCTGGCTGTGGCTGGTGATTCCAAGCTGGGTTGCGGTTGGGAGTCGGACTCTCCGAAATGGAAGAGACCTGGAGGGTTAAAGTTCTTAGCTGTCCCTGAGGTGACGACTGTAACTGGGACCACTGAACTGAGTTCCAATTAGGATGTGGTCTCTCCAGGATGGAAGCGTGCTGGTTAAATAAAATTCCTTTGCCTGAAATACTAACAAACTTGAAGACAAGGATAATGAAGGAATGAAGACTGATGTGGGTACTGATGATCCAGAAGAGAATCCCTTGAGAACCAAGGACACCAGTATACCGTGATCCGGAGCTGGATCACCCCCTCGCAAACTGGAGCGGTGATGGCTGTAGCGGAGCAGCGTCAGCGGTGGAACTTACACGGTGCCAGTACAGGAAGCATGTGTGCTTAGACAGGTGGAGACTGTGAAAATGGAGCTGCGATAAACAACAGGAACCAAGAGTGAGAGCACATTCTGGAAACTGGGAGCACAGACCACTACCATGCAGACTAGGCTGCGTAAGACATTTTGGAATTTGAAAGGACGAATTAATTCCTTACTTAAATTTTCTTGGATGTATTCAGACATCAACGTAGTCTCTGGAGCTGATAAAGGATAAACACATCCACAGGATGGCACCTTTCTTGGCATTAGCTCAATCGGGCAGTCCCATGGCCTGTGGGGTGGTAGGATGTCCGCACTTTGTTGAAGACGTCTTTAAATGATGAATACTGGGGAGGAATAGGGTCTAGAGAATTACAACTGGTACTTCGAATAGGCCGATTTTTGGACAGGCAGGATGAAAAGCAAGTCTCTCCCCAAGAAAGAATTTGCATCGTGACCTAATTGATTCTGGGATTGTGTTGGCGGAACCAAGGAAGACCAGGAACAATTCCATGAGAAGCATTGGTAATCACCAAGAGTTCTATCTGTTCAACGTGGAGCACCCCAATCTGGCGATTCAGAGGAAGGGTTTGGAGAAGAACAGTTCTGTTGGAGATTCGGGTTCCATCTACTGCTGTAAGGATTATACCTTGATCCAGAGAAAGAGTTGGAATTTGGTGTTTACCGGCGAGTTCTGCTGAGATACAATTTCCTCCAGCTCTGGAATCTAAGAGAGCGGGAACAGAAATAACTCCTTGTGAACACTCCAGTGTAACTAGAATGTCAGATTCAGAATTTTTAGGAGAATAATTAACTACTCCCAACCTGGCTTCTCCTGGACTGGTTAGGAGCAGAAGTTTCCCGGTCTTCGTGGACATGAAGCAATAAGGTGACCGTAATCTCCACAATACAAACATAGATTCTCATGGCGATGCTTCAGCCGCTCCTAAGGTGACAGGCGAGCCAGTTAATTTGCATGGGTTCATCCAGAGGATCTGTAGTTGCTGGTAAAGGTGATGGGGCAGGTGTAACCTGAGACCTAAATCGCTCACTCCGGCCTTTCTTGATCTGACATTCCCGAAACCTCAGGTTGACTTTATTGCATAAGAGATCAGGTCATCCAACTTGGTGGCTAGATCTCTAGTCACCAGATCATCCTTCAAGCGTTCGGATAGACCATTTCAGAATGCTGAGACTAGAGCTTCCTCATTCCATCCGAGCTCTGAGGCAAACATCTGAAACTGTGCAACGTATTGGCCCACGTTTCTGTTTCCTTGGCGGAGATGCATAATCTCTGAAGATGCTGAAGAGACCTTCCTGGGTTCATCAGAGATTTTACAGAATGAGGAAATGAACCTGGTATGGTTAGTCAATAACGGACCGACTCTTTCCCACATGGGAGAAACCCATTCCAGGGTGGCACCAGTGAGTTTGGAGATGATACAGGCCACCTTTGTATTGGAAGTAGGAAAATGTCCCGGCTGTAGTGTGAAATGCACATCGCACTGATTTAGGAAGCCCCGACACTGTTTGGGATTTTTGTCGTACTTGTTGGGAGTGGGTAACTGCAGGAGTGTTGGAGATGGAGCAACCTGAGGAGAGACGACTTGACTGATGGGAACAGGGCTGAAATGAAGGACGCACTCTATCCAAAGAAGACTGTAATTAATCCTGTCACAAAGACATTTCCTGTAGACACTGAGTGAGCTGTCGTTGGGTGGCCTCCAACCCTTCAAGATGGGCTGCAATAGTTTGTAGGAGATCCGTGCTCAGGGCCTGCTCACCAGTTGGATTCATCTGGCCAGCGCAAACTGTCAGTAAAGTTCCTGCTGTGGCTGGGGATTCCAAGCTGGGTTGCGGTTGGGAGTCGGACTCTCCAGAATGCAAGTGACCTGGAGGGTTAAAGTTCTTAGCTGTCCCTGAGGTGACGACTGTAACTGGGACCACTGAGCTGAGTTCCAATTGGAATGCGGTCTCTCCGGGATGGAAGCAGGCTGGTTGAATAAAGTTGCTTCGCATGAAGTACTAACAAACTTGAAGACGAAGATAATGAAGGAAAGAAGACCGACGTGGGTACTGATGATCTGGAAGAGAATCCCTGGAGAACTGAGGACACCAGTATACCAGAGCTGGATCACCCCCTCGCAGACTGGTGCGGTGACAGAGATAGCTGTAGCGGAGCTACACGGTGCCAGAGATAGCTGTAGCGGACTTACACGGTGCCAGTACAGGACAGGAAGCATGTGTGCTTAGACAGGTGGAGACTGTGAAAATGGAGCTGCAATAAACATCAGGAACCAGGAGCAAGAGCACACTCTGGAAACTGGGAGCACAGACCACGCAGCATACTAGGCTGTGTAAGACGTTGCACTGGTGTCAGAATGCCCCAGAATGCTCCCAGAAATTCCCTGTGCCCTCCTGACCTGAATCAGCCTCTGATTGATACCTACCAGTCATGTGACAGGATCAAGATGGCAGCGCTCTGCACCCGGAGCCACTGGGACACCAGCTGCAAGGAGCTTTCTTTTGCTGCCTGCTCACCCCCACTTGCCTCCCGGACCTCCGGCCGCACCTCCATTGCCCACTCATGCCTGTCACCTCTGCCCACCGCAGTGCTACCGAAGGGGAGACCACAGCACCTGGACTGGTAAGTGTCGACTCCCTTTGGTCACACTGCCGCTGGCTGTGACAGTGTAGTTACGGCTCTGTTTTTTTGTGTTCAACATTTCTGCCCTAAAAAACACTATCTAATCTTCTACATCTGATAGGCTAGGGCTCGGTCAATTGGGAAAATATAGAATGGTAGCTGCTCAATCAATCTAGCAATACCCCTCATGTGCTGAAAGGGAGGGGTTACTCTAGACAAGAAACAAAAGGGGGGTTTTCCCCAGCACACCAAGGAATATTAATAACAATACTTGAAAACTATATGGTAGTACAAAATTCAGAGATCTTAGTTAAATATATTTGCAAACAATATGGTTAAGCCTCCAGACCACTTCATGGTGTCTCTGATACTGCAGGTCCCTAACGCTACAAAAAGGGAATACCAAGAATGGTGCTCGGGCGCAATGAGGGCTGTTGTTCTAATGCTGCTGCTAAACAACAGGATTAGTCAATCCTGATACCTAAACATACACAAAAAGAAAGAAAAAATAGCAGCGCTAAATTCAATTAGTACTAAAAAATGAGATGGATTTGGATGAAAACAGGTTAAAATATTTATTTAATAACTCTGATTAATACCAATTAAAAGTCACTTTGACCACCGACAGAATTAATGAACCAGAAATGTCCGTTCCTTTTAAGTAACTGGACACCAGTTTAAGCAGAATATATAGGTTTAGGAGCTGATTGCACAGTCCCAAAAGGATTATTACCGCTTCTTGTACCGCTGGAGGAGAAATGTCCCATGTGAGATCCTTCAGTTGGGAATTAGTGACGTGATCTCAATCCTCACCAGTATGCGGAGCTTGACTTGCGGAGGAATCCTTGATATGCCTGTTTGTATCCACCAAATTGTAGACTCTGGATGTCCAGTATGGTCCGGGCACTGATTCAGCAACAAATCGACGGTGATCAGGATGGCACCTGACGCGTTTCGCTGCAGGTCCTGCAGCTTTTTCTTTGAAAAAGCTGCAGGACCTGCAGCGAAACGCATCAGGTGCCATCCTGATCACCGTCGATTTGGTGGATACAAACAGGCATATCAAGGATTCCTCCGCAAGTCAAGCTCCGCATACTGGTGAGGATTGAGATCACGTCACTAATTCCCAACTGAAGGATCTCACATGGGACATTTCTCCTCCAGCGGTACAAGAAGCGGTAATAATCCTTTTGGGACTGTGCAATCAGCTCCTAAGCCTATATATTCTGCTTAAACTGGTGTCCAGTTACTTAAAAGGAACGGACATTTCTGGTTCATTAATTCTGTCGGTGGTCAAAGTGACTTTTAATTGGTATTAATCAGAGTTATTAAATAAACATTTTAACCTGTTTTCATCCAAATCCATCTCATTTTTTAGTACTAATTGAATTTAGCGCTGCTATTTTTTCTTTCTTTTTGTGTAGGTCCCTAACGCTGTCTGATAACAGCAACCACTCTGGGCCATATAATTGCCTAATGTAAGGCCACATGATAATGGCACATACAAAAATATATCTAAATTGACAGATAGCTTACATGGAGTCACTCCTAGATCCTCCAACTGGCAATCAAATCCTCATTCTTTCACCTGAGGAACATAGCCAGAATCAAGCACTTATTTCCCTCAGATGATCTGCCAAACGTCATCCATGCATTTGTATCATCTCCATTAGACTACTGTAATGCCCTCTACCTTGGTCTCCCAGCAAAAGAATTGCACAGCTTACAGCTGGTGCAAAACACAGCTGCCAGGCTGTTAACCGACCAGCCCCGTTCTAGCCACATGACACCCATACTCTAATCCCCTCACTGGCTGCCTGTAAGATGGCGAATCATCTTCAAGATTGGCTTACTAAGTTTCAAAGCACTACATGACCAGGGCCCAAGGTACCTGAAGCAGCTTCTGACCCCATACTGCCCCACTCGATTACTGCGATCTGTAGATTAAGGACTTTTAGCAGTACCTAGAATCTCCCGTAATTCATCTGGGGGTCGAGCTTTTAGTCATGCGGCTCCGACTCTATGGAACTCACTTCCCCGCACAGTGCGAGAGGCCCCAACTATAGAATCCTTCAAAAGTAGACTCAAGACTTTCCTGTTTCCTCAAGCATTTCCATAATGTCCCTTTAGTATCTACATGCTTCTGTATTTTATGAAAAGCTTTTCTGTACTTCATTATTTTCTGTACTATATTATGGTATGTATCTGTTAAGAGCCTTGAGTCCTATTGGAGAAAAAGCGCTATATAAATAAAATTATTATTATTATTATTATTATTATTATTACTACTACTACTACTACAGGAACCAGCTTTCCCTCCAAATGCTGGTCTTATCCAGGTCGCTTCACAGCGTCTCTGATACTGAAGGTCCCTAACACTACCTGATAACAGCACCCACTCTGGGCCATATAATTGCCTAATACAGTAGTTCTCAAACTGTGTGCTGTGGCACCCTGTGGTGCCTCGGGGTACTTGCAGGGGTGTGTCCAGGACCAATGCAAATTATTTATGGACAATGCAATGTAATAGACAAAACCAGTACTTGTGGCTTTTAATCATAAAATATGTGGGCAAACAGAAGTGACTCCCTTACAACATACAGTAAGTGAACTGAAGGATGACATATAAACACAAGGTCCTCAATTTAAAAATAAATAAATCTGAATTTCTCATTAAGAAACTTTTGGCCTAGGGGTGTCGTGACAACAATTCCGATTCTCAAGGGTGACATGATTCAAAAAAGTTTGAGAACCACTGGTCAAATTTAAGGCCACATGGTAATGGCACATACAAAAATATATCTAAAGTGAGAGCCAGCTTACCGGGAATCATCCCTAGATCCTCTAAATGGCACAACAGGAACCAGTGTGCCCTCGAAATGCTGGTCCCCACTGGGTAAATGCCTTCCCTTTTCTTTTTGTGTGACCTACCCCAATGAGATGCCAGCTTTACCTAGCAGAACCAACCAAATTCCAAATGTCTAATTATGGCAAATATTTAAATCCTCTGCAGGATGAGCTCTGTTGCATGTATTTTAATACAGAGAATTATGTACACTTCTACAGTATGTTGTTGTAATATTAATTATATTTGTAAGAGCATAGAATAAGACGTAGGAGGAGTCAGGAATAGTAAGGGGAGGAGTCTATGCCAGGAGCCAGATGATGACGCAGAGATGGGCCTGTGTGCTTTAAATTTCAGGACATATTTGTAGTCCCAGTCTAGCCTTGGTTATATGTAATAATTGATGTTATTTTAGGTGTTATGTTGTTTATAATGGTAGGCAGGGGCGGATTGGGAACAAAAAGCAGCCCTGGAAAAAATTGTACTAGTGGCCCCACATGGGCAGCACCAGAGGTGTAAGGTCTAGCCATGGGCCATGGCAGCAGTACCCTCCCCCCAAGAATTTCCAGATAGTGGGCATGTCCAGCATCAAGGGGGAAGTTAAAAACAAATAAAATTAAATATTGTGAGCACATTATATGACACACCTTCAGAATTTAGGAAACTATATCATTCTTTAGAAAGATTTATTTTCTTGCTTATTACACCAACCGTATCCCAATCACTATTCACTCAATCTTATATGTCAGCCAAGCAGGCAGGCAGAGCATACACTAGATCATCTGCAATCACAGGCTAAGTGGCAAAGTCATTTTCATATATACACATAATTTTGCATCATATTCATTATGTCTATAAAAAGGACCACATGTCCTCAAACAAAACAGGCCCCACGGGTGCGTCGGCCCACCGGGAATCTTCCCTGTGAACCCTATGACCAATCCACCTCTGATGGTAGGTGTTATGTTAGGTGCTATGTTATATGTAATAATTGACATTATGGGGTGATTTAGACCTGATCATAGATGTACTAAATTTAGCACATCTACGATCAGCTTCCCCGACATGCCGGGGGATGCCTAGCACAGGGCTATTCCGCCCCGCATGTTAGGACTAATCCTGTGCGCTGACAGGGAGTTACTCATCGCAGGCCGCAGCGGCTGTGTCTGATGTCACGAAGCCGCCGTGGCCCGCCGGTCCGGACACGACTGCATTGCCCGGACTTCGCCCACTAAACTGCGGCTAAACGCCGCCGGGCCACCACCTCATGCCCAGTGACCGTCTCTGCCTGTCAAGCAGGCAGAGGCGATCGATCGCATGGCTAAGACAGCCGTCGGCTGTCTGCTATGCGCCGGCGCACTGCGGCGCCGGCACATGCGCAGTTCAGGCATGATCGCTGCTGTGCGAAAACGCCCAGCACTGATCAGGTCTGAATAAGCCCCTATATTAGGTGTTACTGTTATATTATAGGTAATGTTAGACGTTATGGTATATGTAATATTAGGAGTTATATGTAATGTTAAGTGTTATATGTAATCCTAGATGTTATATTAGGTGTTATGTTCTATGTAATGTTAGGTGCTATTTTATATGTAATGTTAAGTGTTATGTTAGGCAATCAATCTTTAGTATAACTGCCACATCTGGTTTTAGATAAAGGAGGCTTCACCTCATGCAGAGCCATAATTGTCAACTTTCCATGCTGCACAGCATCACTTCCCAGGTATTAGGGTATTGCATGTCAGTGTGAGCGTATTCATTTATTTCTTAGCCTGAAACCAAAATAAACATCATTCGTCATAAAGTCATACTTTAAATGAATGACAAATTTTGTGACAAAATAAATCATTTATATTGACCAACTATTAAGTGGTGATATGATCTGAAAAAAGCTTTAGCTGTGCATTATTTTAAACAATTCAGATGTTTGTAAAATAGAATATTCTGGAATAGGATTAGTGATTGTGAGAGTGAGAGAACTGATGTTAGACTACAAAAAAATCTGCTGGTGTTAAAAGCACACAGACCCAGAGGCAGAACTCAGGGAGGCAACGGAGTCATCTGCCGCCGGGCTCCTGCTCTGAAGGGGGCACCTCTCCTCCTATTCTGTGACACCATTGAATTAAGTTAATTGATATCTGTCACTGTCTTTTCAGTGGCCGACTTCCTCACTGGTCCCTGCACCTTACAAATCACACCCTCTTTATTATACTGAATATACACATTTTACAAGGGTCACACCCAGGATTAGAAACCACGACCTATTACACTGGAAGCAGTCACCTTAGTGATGAAGCGGTTAGCTCCTGTATAGGAAATAAGAGAATTTTAACTTTATGACTTCTCTGACAATTACACGTGACTTCATATAGTTAGAATTCTCATGCTTCCCGTACAGGAGCAAATAGCTCCATCGGTAAAGTGTCTGCTGTCAGTATAACAGGTCATGGGTTCTAATCCTGGGTATGACTAAGAATTGTGTGATTTAAATTAAAAGACAATTAAATGTATAAATACAGTATATACATTTTTTTCAGAACACTCCACACACACACGCACGCACACACACACACACACACATGCATTTGTTTAACTTAATATAGGAAATGGGGGCGCACCAATATTGGCGAACTTACGCCACTGCACAGACCTATACAGTCAATGCTAAATATTGTTGCACGCAGATGTATTATTGCTTATTCACTGCAATTTGAATCAGGCTTGGTGTGTTCCTGAATCGCTCATTGTCCTTCCTGTTAAATGCAAACAGTCACTGTATGTATGGCAGAGCAGAGGATGGATGGATGAATGAATGAATGAATGAATGAATGAATGAATGAATGAATGAATGGACCTCCCTCATGATTGGTTGTGTCTCATATTGGATATAAGACAAAGGCGTCTATTCATAAAGCAGTGAAAAGAGTGGAGAAGTGAGCCCGTGGAGAAGTTGCACATGGCAACCAATCAGTGTTGAGGTAATATTTATAAAATGCATTCTATAAAATTATACGTAGCAGCTGATTGGTTGCCATGGGCAATTTCTTCACTGGTTCACTTCTCCATATTTTTCACTGCTTCATGAATAGACCCCTAAGCCCCAGATTGGCTGTCTGGCCACTAACTAGCACACTCTGGGGCCAATTTATCAACTAGTGATAAAACTCGTGAATGATAAAACTAATCGCATATGATAAATGGTGCTCCAGCCAGTCAGCTCCCAACTGTTATTTTTAAAACACATGACAGTTGGGAGCTGATTGACTGGTAAATGAGCCCCTATATTTTTTTTATATATAAAGTAACTGATAGTCAATAGAATAAAATGGATATACAGTGATCACATAAGAACTCCTTCCAAGTTGGGTGATTGTGACGTGGGTGTTCTGCAGGTTATCTTACTAATTAAATATACACTTCATCCACAAGCCAGGGACTATTCGAAGAGGGAACTCATTCCACAGCAGCCCTTTGGTTCCACTCACAGTGTATACACTTTAAATATCAGTAGCAAGCATTCTACAGGGCTGTAGATCCAAGAACACAGAATATCAGCACCAGAGCCGTAATTAGCTACGGGCCAGCGGTGCCTGGCACACAGTGCAAAAGCGATGTGGGAGCAGTACCGCCGGCAAAACAGGCAGGGCTGCGACGCTGACCACTGCCGATAGCAGCAGATACTACTCTCCGACCACACAGTGCTTCCAGTACAAAACATAATGGTATAAGAAGCTGTAACTGGCTGGGGGCAGTACTAGCGCAGACTCTGCCCCTGACGTGACATCAGCGGCTCTATCCTTCACTCCCTCCTCAGGTCTCAGTGAATGGGCGGCGCGTGTGCAGTGAGCGACATTGCCCTGTAGTTTAAGACCCATGGTTGTGTAGAACGTAGAGACCGGGAGAAAGATGAGAGGAGGTCACCGCACGGGTATGCAGAGGTCTCGTCCAGGGCACACAACTAATGCTTCAGCCGCTCTCATCATTATGGCAGCACGGTAGCACAGAAACATAAAAGTCTGAGAGGAGTGATGCTGCATGTACCTGTCCTAGCAAATGAACTTAGTGCAAGGGACAAACAGTGTTCTCTCACAGAACTCCACTGCCTGTGTGTGTTGCTTTATAATAGATATCACCACTCATATTACACTGGCTTACGACTTTTTTATTTAGTAAAGTTAGTGGAGATGTGTTATACTGACCAATATCTCAGCATAAATGAGCCATTCCATTAGGTGCTAAATGCTCTGCCAGTTGCGTAACTATAGCGGGTGCAGGGAATTCAGCTGCCAGGGTTGTAACTTGATGTGGGCGGATGGTGCTTCGCAGCGCCATAAATACGTGTGTGCCAAGTGTCTGCCGCAATATGTAAAAAGGGGACTCTGTCTGCCGTAATATGTAAAAAGGGGACTCTGTCTGCCGTAATGTGTAAAAAGGGGACGCTGTCTGCCGTAATGTGTAAAAAGGGGGACTGGCTGCCGTAATGTGTAAAAATGGGGACTGGCTGCCGTAATGTGTAAAAAGGGGGACTGGCTGCCGTAATGTGTAAAAATGGGGACTGGCTGCCGTAATGTGTAAAAAGGGCTCTACCTGGTGTAGTGGCGCTACTGTGTAGCGTAATTTGAATAATGGAGACTACTGTGCACTGTGGTATGAATTGGTATTATTTTGTGGCCACGCCCCTTCCCCATGAAGCCATGCCCCTATATATTTTTTGCGCACCTACGCCGCACACTGTCTTGCATGTGGGGCGCCAATGCCGTTTCTTGCACACAGTGCTAAAATGCCTAGTTACGGCACTGATCAGCACTAGAAAATAAGTTTTAATTGAAAAAAATAACTTCAAAGTTTATAAGTACAAAAAGGAATTACAAAGATTATTATGATTATTTAAAGGTACACACAGATTACAAACAATTTAAAATAAAATAAAAAGGATAAAGACAATGTTCAGATATCACCTTTGGAATTGAACAATGGGCCTAATTCAGCATGGATCATAGATGTGCGAAAAAACACACACCTACGATTCATTTCTCTGACATGTGCGGGGATGCACAGCACAAGGCAAGTCCACCCCGCATGCCGGATCCAGCCCCCCATGCAAACATGCGATAGCATCGCACGGTGGCATTGTTTTCACATGTTTAGTGTAGTCCTCTGCCTATGCAGCCTAGCTGCGAAGGCAGGTGGCTACCCACTATATTTCAGGTTACAGCGGTTGCGTGTGATGTCACACAGCCACCACAGCCCATCTTGCAAACAGTCCAGACATGCCTGCAATGCCCCCTCCTCACCCTGCGAACGCCTCTGCCTGTCAATCAGGCAGAGGTGTTAGCAGATGTGAGATGTTTTCGCATCTCACAGTGTGCGCTTTGTAAGAAGCTATTAGAGGGGCTATGCCTGTCAGCTGGGAAATAAAGCTTACTTGTTTGCAATGCCTCTGCCTCCCATTGGTCGTCTGGAACTTACCTGCTACATTGTGGTGTCAGAAGTGGGATAAAATGCTTCCTGTGCAGAGGATCCTAAACAGGTGACCATGGAAGCCGTTATGCAACAGATGTTGGACTTTTTTAAATAGCAGCAAGCAGTAGTGAATGCTTCAGTACACCCCAAAAAGCAGGCCTCAGATGACATGGAGGCCTTTCTTACCCCTCTGCTAACAGGGGAGGCCCAAGCTGCATATGCCTCTTGCTGGAAGATGCAAAAGATTATGACCGCATGCAGGCTGCTGTAGCCGACCGATTTGGACTTTATCCAGAAGTGTACCTGTGAAAATTCAGGTCTGTCTCTTATGACACTGATGTGAGATCGCTTGTTGTGGCCCAGAGGCTAGGCAGAATTGCTGTTAAGTGGCTCCAGCAAGACCGAAATAATTCTGCCCTCTGCCCATCTAGTGGAGTTGATAACCTTGGAACAGCTTACTGCTCTCCTTCCTGCCAAGGTTGCTTGCTGGGTCCTGCATTGAGTTGACACTTTAGACTCCACAGTCCGGCTATTGGAAAAATGCATTGCTGGCACAGGAAGGTATGGAGAACCTTTCTACTTTTTTTTTTAATAAAGTAATTTTTATTCAACAAATTGGAGAAAAAGGTACAGACATTGCAGAGCATCACAATTCCACAACAATAAATCTAGCAGCTCGAGGGAAAGCCCCGATATTAAGGGAAATTCACAGTTGAGGGATATCAGAAAATAATCATGAGGAAATTACACATAATGTCCTGTTGTACAGATTATTTGGGTCTGCAAAATCCGCAGCCATAAATATAAATCCTCATACATTTTTATATTTACGCCCTTAAGCTAACCAATAAAAAACATATATTTAAAAGAAAAGAATAAAATAAAATACAAAAACAAAACCCGAAGCAAGTCGAGAAGGGGTAGTCTGAATTCGGACCACCGTAGTCATACAATTAAGTAGGCGACTCCGCAGGGTTCAATCACCAAGCATCTCAGGTACGTCACTAAGCAGTAAATATTTGGTAAGTTAGCATTGCAGTGCCCTCTAAAGTTGCGGGACCAGGTGAGCATGGGGAGAGTCAAGCCATGGAGACCAGACCCTTTCAAATTTGGCTGATGCACCTTGTTTCATATATACATATCTTTCCTTAATTATTGTATCATTAATTAGGGTCTTAAGCGCAGAAACCAAGGGGGCTCTAGGGGCCATCCATAGCCTCGCAATGCAAACCTTAGCCAAGGCACATACACTGCCAGCATAGAGACCCATTGAAACAGACAGAGAAGATGAGTATCCCATTCCCAGAATACAGAATTGAGGGGTAATCAGTCCGCCAGCCACTCCCGTACTCTCCAGGATTGACCTGACCCCCAACCAGAACACCCTCAACCTCGGGCAATCCCACACTAAATGCCAAAACGTTCCCACCTCCCCCCCGCATTTAGGACAAAGACCAGATCCGCCCGTACCGAAAGTAGCCAGCCTAGCCGGAGTTATATACGTTCTGTGTAAGATGAAGAATTGAATCTGCTGATATCTAAGAGATTTGGTTACTTTGGCAGGGTATTCCAGAGCAAGGGCCCAGTCCTCCTCAGTTATTAAACCCATATCCTCCTCCCACCTTCCACGGAGACGTGTCAGAGGGTCCGCATGGAGACTAGCAAGTAAATATCCATACGCACAGGAGACCATCTTAGCTCGACCCAAAGTAGCCACAAAGGTCTTGATGGGAAATGGGAGGATTCGTGGGGGGGACTCAGCGAACTGGGACTGGAGGGCGTGACGAAGCTGGAGATATCTGAAAAAATAGGAATTGGGTAACCCAAACTCATCTTTCAGTTGCTGAAAAGACCTGAGTACCCCATCTAGGTAAAGTTGGGAGATAGAAATCACCGATCTAGGGGCACATACCTCCCGCCCCTCAAGCGCATGTAATTCAGGGAGCCAGTCAGAGTACCAAAGGGGGGTGTCAGGGTCCAGACCATCGTATCCTAAGAGGACTCTCAGGGCCTGCCATATTTTTAATGCCTGAAAAATAATAGGGGGAAGAAACCGAGCTATGCTCCCGCTCAGCAGTACCTGCACAGGAGAGAGGTAAGGAAAGTAACAGCGAATAAACTCACAGTGTAAGGAGTCAACCCCAGAATCCTGCGCCCACACACTAATATGAGTCAGCTGAGCAGCGTAGTAATACATCTGAAAATTAGGCAGAGCCAGGCCACCGTCAGAGCGCTGCCTGGTAAGGGTATTTAGCTGTATCCTAGGTCGTTTGTTAGCCCATATCAGGGAGGATAGAACACTATTCAATTTTCTAAAAAATAGCGGATAAATATATACCGGGGACTGGAGAATAATGTATAAAAGTTTGGGCAGTATAATCATTTTAATGAGATTGACCCTACCAGACACCGTCAGTGGAAGCTTACACCAAGTTTTGGATTTGCCCATGACCCACTGCATGGTTGGGTCCAGGTTCAGAGGGACAAAGTCAGAAGGGTCGTTAGTTATTTGAATCCAGAGGTATTTAAATTGTATCGTCCAACATAGTGGCAGGGGGATTTTGGGAGTAGTAGGGGGGGGGGGGCCTATGACTGGCATAATGTACGATTTAGACCAGTTAATTCTAAGACCCGAGTGATCACCAAAGCGCTCAATCACATGCAGCAGAGTGGGCATTGACTTGGTGTAATCTTGCAAGAACAACAGCATGTCGTCAGCATAAAGAGCTATTCTATCCTCACGTGAGCCCGTACCGATTCCCACAATATCCGGGTGCGATCTTATCAGACAGGCCAGGGGCTCAATGGCCAGGGCAAACAGTGCGGGGGATAGGGGGCAGCCCTGTCTAGTACCACGGGATAGCTGAAAAGGGGGGGATACATAACCGTTCACCAAGATCCTGGCACTCGGATGTTGATACAGTAATTTAGTCCAACTGATAAAGTTGGGTCCAAAGCCCATACGAGCCATCACCTCCCATAGATAAGCCCATTCAACGCTGTCAAAAGCCTTGGCCGCGTCTAGCGAGACCACAGCCGAGTCAGAAGGGGAGTCATGTGGGAGTTGGAGAATGGTATATAATCTACGCAAGTTAATAGATGTGGATTTGCCTGGCATAAAGCCAGTCTGATCCGAGTGAACGAAGGAGGTGATCACTGCGTTAAGCCGTATCGCCAATATCTTTGCCAGGATCTTAGCATCGGTGGGAATCAGGGAAATTGGCCTATATGAGTCTGGAGACCCAGGGTCCTTACCGGGCTTTGGAATCACTATTATAATTGCCTCTGACATAGAGAGGGGAAGCTCGTTATTGGCGAATATATCCAAGTATAGGGCATGGAATCTGGGCCCAAAGAAATCTATATGGGTTTTGTAAACCTCGGAGGGAATCCCGTCACACCCCGGAGCCTTGCCACTAGGGGACATACCAATGGCCGCAGTCACCTCCTCGAGCGTCAAGGGCGCCTCCAGCAGCTCACAGGCCTCAGGGGAGAGTGCGGGCATCGCAACACCTCTCAGGTAGTGCGAGATGTCTAGGGCAGAGCACGTCAATTGTGAGCTATAAACTCCAGAGTAATAAGATCTAAATAACTGCGCAATGTCCGGCGTGGTGTCTACAAAGGAGCCATCCCCATCGGACATCTGGGTGATCGTAGACCCAGGCCGATCGTAGTGTATCAGACGGGCCAGGAGTCCCCCCGTCCTATCAGCCTGCATATAAATATTGGTAGCCTTAAAAAGGAGGGAACGTGAGTTTTTATCGGACAGGTGAGCCATCCAAGCCGACTGAGCCACTAGCCAGCGTACCTTCGTCGCGGGGGCACCATCTAGCAAGTATTGGGTCTCCAGTTCCCTGGTGTCACTTTCAAGGGCCCGTTCTCTCTCCCTGGAGGATAGTTTATGAGCCGCTATGCGTCCAATATATGAACCTCTCAAAAAAGCCTTAAATGAATCCCAAACTATCGCACCCGGGGCTGACCCTACATTATCGTTAAAATACCCCCCCCCACTGAGTTTCCAGGTCGCTACAGTCACCTAGCTGGGTCAGCCAAGAGGGGTGCAGCTTCCAATAAGAGTGCCCCCTCTGACTTCCCACAGCAATAGTCATCAACATAGGGGAGTGGTCAGAGACCCCTCGGGCCTCATAATGAATGTCAATGATCCCCGGGACAAGGGCAGGGGACACTAGCATCAGGTCAATCCTGGAGAAGGAGCCATGAGTACTGGAAAAACAGGAGAACTGGCGGGCTGTAGGGTGACGGAGCCTCCACACATCAACCCACTGCAAGCTATCCAAGAAATCCGCAAACTTGGTAGGGCCACCACTCGCCAGCGCAACATTCGGGGAGTGCCATCGATCCATGGACAAATCTAGGATGTTATTAAAGTCACCCAGGCATATCACTGGGGTGGTAGGAGATGAAGCGATGAAAGAGGCAGCCTGTTGCAGCACAGCATATGAAAAGGGAGGGGGGACATACACCGCTAAGATATAATAAGGCTGGGAGCTCAGTTTACATTCCATAAATACAAATCTTCCGTATGGGTCAGTTTTGATCGACAACAATTCAAATTGCACTGATTTTTTAATCAGAACCGAGACACCCCTGGAAAAGGAAGAATGAGAGGCGTGGTAAGCCCATCCCACCCAGGCCCGGCGTAAAGACAATAACCTACGTCCCTCTAAGTGGGTCTCACTGAGGCATGCAATATCCGGGTCGTATTTCTTAATCATATTTAAAACCAGAGATCGTTTGATTTTGTTGTTCAGACCTCGGACATTCCATGCCAGCAGTTTCAGGTTAATCATGACTCCATGTATACTCTATGTGCCTCCCGGATAGACATTTCCCAAAATATACCCGAGAACCAACATCATCGATACCAGCAGCACATGACGTACATAAGCCCAGCATTACAATCGATAGCATTAGTAAACATCCTTGCTTCAGAAAAAACTCAAGTAAGAAAAATAACAAACTAAAGAAAAAAGACCAAAGACAGCTGCAACTAGCAGCTTCCCAGTTTCCCCTCCCCACCCCGTACACCCCCCAGAACACCGGCATACTTATATCCCAAACCAACAACCCAAACTACCAAGTGCAAAGAAGGCCTAGATTCTCAATTAAACCTCTAACCAACACCACTTGGACGGAAAGTCTTGAGCCACCAATGCAAAGGAGGGGGGCTCCCCGATCTAAGATCGATCCCTCCGATAGCCTAAGCCCAGCTTCTGTACTCAGGAGATCAGTCCGGAGCCAGCTGTCGAGCACCCGGTGCAAATCTGTCCAGCCATTGTGCCGCTTCCTTGGGGGAATTAAAAAACTTGGTCTCCCCATCCGCCACAACTCGGAGCCTTGAGGGAAACAGCATGGAATACGGGATGTTGAGGTCTCGCAGACGCCGTTTAATGGGCATAAACTGGGCTCTGTCCTTCTGGACGTCTGCGGCAAAGTCCGGGAAGGCCGACACCTTGACTCCATTACGGACCAGCGGGCCCTTTGTACGTCCTAGGCGAAGAACTGAGTCCCGGTCCTTATAGTGCAGGAATTTGGCGATGAAGGTGCGAGGAGGGGCACCAGGAGGTAGTGGCCGAGATGGTATCCTATGTGCACGCTCCACCGTGAATTGGGCCGTAAAGGACTCAGCGCCATACATCTCCTTGAGCCATGATTCGAGGAAGTCCTCCGGCTGCGAGCCCTCTTCTCTTTCAGGTAGGCCTACAAATCTGACGTTGTTCCTGCGCAGTCGTCCCTCCATGTCTAAAAGCTTGGTTTGGAGGGAGGAAACTTGCTGGGTCACCGTGGATATGGACTGCTTCAATGGGCCGCACATATCCTCCAGGTTGGAGACCCTTGTCTCTGCCTCACCCACTCTCTCACGGATACGCTGAACATCTTGTCGGAGTAAGGATAGGTCACACTGCACCTTTTCCATCTTGTCGGAGAGACGCTGTTCACTGCCAGCTATAGCCTCCAGCACCTGTTGAATAGACGGCGCCTCCGCCACCTCTGGGGAACCGTCCGCAGATGCAGAGGGGGAGTTTGAGTGGGTCGGAGAGGTTCCCTGGGAAGGAGCCGATGACACCTTGGGAGTGGGTTGCCTGGCATATCTTTCTAGTTTGGCCGCGGCCGCACTCTGGCCGCCCTTAACCATATTGGACAGGAGCAGTCACACCCACCCCAGGACAGGGTTTTCAGAATCACGTGTGGGTAGAAGGCGGTAGCAGGCAGGACGTGTGCAATCCGTGGCGGGAAACAACCGTGCCCGGTCTTTAGGCCAAGTTATCAATGGATAAAAACTACAGGCTTGTGTAAAATCAGCAATACGGATGGGGATATTGAGGAGGAAATGTCCTGTAGCAATTCCGGGAGGCAAGGGTAGGATATTGGTGTGTAGTACCCTGTAGGATATTAGTGCAGTACAGCAGTGTAGTCAATTCCAATCTATATGCAGCTACTATATGACAGAATGGGAGAGCCGCATAGCAGGAACAGCCGATTATGCTTCCACGAACATGTTAAGTTAATATAGAAAATATAGATATTGAGAGGCTGAGAATGGATGAGAGCAGCTTGCAGTAAGGTCTCAGAGATCAGGAACAGTTCACAGGGCGCAGGAACATCCTATCAGGCAGCCCATCAGCTATTCAGACTTGGGCAGCAGCCTTTATAATCCAATAATTATCAAGAGAGGAAAAATGGGAGAGAGCATGTATCCAGCTCCCAAAGACAGGTCACAAGGCACATGAGGATCCCACAGACAGCTTTCCATATGTCCAGGCACGGGCAGCAGCCCATATACTAAGATGGCCACCGTGTCCCCTCCCCTTCCCCAGGAGTACCTGTACTTGTACTTTCGTCGGCTATCCGGGCCCTTAGCCACAGCCTGATAGGTATAAGAGGAGTTATCCCCTGTGTGTAGTCCCTCCGCAGCGTCCGGGGGCCGCAACAGCCGCCGCTCGAGCTCTGGGCGACCCGCGGTCCAGGCCACCGAAATCGAGGTCGGGGATCCGGAGGAGGTGTAGGCCGCAGTGCTGGAGAGCGGTCAGCGCCGCTTCACGGGTCCCGGAGAGTGCAGAAAAAGGCGCCCGCCGGTGTCCACAGCTTGTGGAGAAGATTCCGGCCGGGCAGAGGCACCAGAGGGGGTCAGGATCGATTGCAGGAGTTTGGTGGCCGGGGAGCTCCCGAGTTCTGCTGCTTACTCCTCAGCCGTCGTAGCCACGCCCCCGAACCTTTCTACTTTAATTGTGCTAAGTCTCCACCTCTGCTCCCGCAGTGACCATTGTCTCGAGGTAAGGTGCCCCCACGTCAGGATCCTGATAGATGCCAGACTCCCTCTCAGGAGCCGACCTCTGAGAAATTGAGGCCCAAAGCTCCTCCCTTCACTGTGCGTAAAGAGTGTTTTCAGCCAAGAAGTCGTTTTACAGGGAAGGCGTTGGCCGCTCATTTCCTGGAAGTTGGAGGTCCAGAGCTCATGATTCCCGAACATCTCCAGCGTACGTTTGTTCCTCGTGTGACCAAGATGGGCACCAGGAATGGGTATGTCCACAGATGGATTGTTCTTTCTCCAGTGTCTTAACAGCCTTACAGACCTATCCTCTCCTGCCTAGGATATAGGTAAGTGTGCAAGTTGGGAATAGACTGGTTTAGGGCTTGATCAACTCTGGCTCTGCTACTACTCTGATACAAAGGGATCTGTTATCCCCAGAGTAATTGTTGACCCCTTATCTATTCCACATTTGTTGTGTACGTGGAGATGTTCGGGCCTTCCCTACCACCATAGTCCCTTTGTTGATCAGAGAAAAGACTGCCAAATTATGTGTAGGGGTTTGTCCGTGGTTACCGGCCCCTGTGTTAGTGGGTCGGGACTGGCCTGACTTCCAGGCCCTTATTTTACCAAAGGAGCAGGTTCCTGCAGGGAAACTTGGAGAGGCATTTCCCTTTTCCCCAGATTTGTTTTTGTCCCAAGTAAAGACTCCTAAATCTAAGAAGCAAAGGAGAAGGAATCACAGAGACTGGCTTGCTCGTAATGTTTTTGTGGGACAAAAGATCCTTTTCCATAACAATACTGATCATAATGTGTCTGTAAATTTGTATGTGACTGCTTCTGCTAATGTGCCTATTAATCCTGATGAACCGGTCAATACTAATGTGCCTAGACATGCAAAGATTCAGTTAAGTACTATTAATGAAGAGCTCTTATTGCTTCCCCTTGTGTCTTAGCTTGATTTAAGAAAGGTTCAATGGCAAGATGCTGCTTTAAAAAGGGCCTTTGAAAATTTGTGGATGGTGTCATGTTGTCACATGTAACAAAGTTAGAATATCCCCAAATTGTGTTGCTTGGAGAGATTTTATATAATCTGGACAAGCATAAAGAAATGGGGGAGGTCATGCGACAGTTGGTGGTCCCAGGCCCTTTAAAAAAAAACAGGTATTGGTTTTGGCCCATGCAGTACCCTGGGGTGGTCATTTGGGACCAGATAAGATGGTGGAGAGAATAACCTCCCAGTTCTATTGGCTGGGTGTTTATGCTGAAGTCTCTTGGTTTGTGCCGCTTGTTCAGAGTATCAAAAGACAGTGGTAACCTGACCGTCTCCTGCTCCACTGATCCCTCTCTCAATTTTAGGGGTCCCTTTTGAAACAATAAGGGTTGATTTAGTGGGTCCTATTGAACCACATTCTAAAGGTTATACATTTCTTTTAGTTGTGGTTGATTATGCCACACGTTATCCAAAGCATTTCTCTTGAGGGTGGCCACAGCCAAACAGCTTGCAACAAAATTGCTGGAGCTGTTTCCAGGGTTGGGTTACCCAAAGAAATCCTTACTGACCAAGGGACAAACTTTATGTCCAAATTAATGCAGGGGGTGTTAAAGTTGTAAAACATCTGTCAGAACCTCAGTATACAGTATCATCCCCAGACTGATGGCTTAGTGGAAAGATTCAATCGTATGTTAAATTCTACGTTAAAGAAGTTTATGAAGTTGGGAAAAAGATGGGTTGAGCTTCTACCCTATTTGTTGTTTGCAATCAGGGAAGTCCCCCAGGCTTTTACTAGCTTTGCCCCTTTTGAGCTTATGTAAGGGAGGAAACCACGTGGTATTCTCAAACTTTTGCGTGAGGCATGGGAAGAACAGCCAATAGAGGGGGAACGCATCCTTCAATATGTGGTCCAGATGTGTAGTCGCATGGACCTACTAGGTCAGTTAGCCTGGGAGCTTTTGACAAATGCCCAGGAGGCTCAAAAGCTTCTGTATAACCGCAATGCCTGAACTAGATTTTTTTCACCAGGTGATAAAGTAGTTTTGCTGCTGCCCATTCAGGGTAGTAAATTACTGGCAAAGTGGTAGGAGCCATTTGAAGTGATTAGAAAAGTTGGGAACGTAATATATGCAGTCTCCCAACCAGACTCCCATGGAGGTAGGCAGATCTATCGTGTTCATTTGTTGAAAGCATGGAAGGACCAAGAGGGTTTTTTTGTAGACTCTGCTAGTGACCGCACTGACCTTGGTCCGCAGGTTCCTCAGTTGGGGATCTCTTCTCCCCTTGAACCTCTAGGTTAAGCCCTTGGGGAACCTTCTTAAAGAGTTCTCAGATGTTTTTTCATATAGACCAGGGAGAACCAATTTAGTCTTACATGACACAATAACCCCACCAGGGGTAGTTGGTAGACAAAGGCCTTATAGGCTTCCAAAGGGGAAACAAGCACAGAAGTACAGGAGATGTTGAAATTAGGGGTAATTGAGGAGTTGTCTAGCGACTAAGCGACTGGTGTAGCCCTATTGTGTTGGTCCCGAAGCCAGATGGTTTTATAAGGTTTTGCATAGACTTCCGAAAAGTTAATGCAGTCTCAAAATTTCAAGTAATGCAAAAATATACACTTGGCGCTGTCACCTACAATGCGAAAGCAGCTAGTCTCGGGAAACTGATCCCAGTTAATCCAAAAATATGAACAACCAAGCAGAAAATAAGACAGCGCTTTTCACTTTGTATAAAAAAAACTTTTTTTTACTTTTATATCATATAAAATACATATAAATACTTTCACCTATATGCACAAATATCACAATACAGATATCACACTATGATACTGGCCAGTATCAATTTAATCTAATATATAAAAAATATATTAAAATCAACTCCACACCGTGAATACTTAATCCACAATAATCCAATTGCATTAGCACATGTGCCATACAGCTCTATCTCCCTCTTAATGAGGCTCTAATTAATTGACTCCCTAGATATTCAATATAACACAATTAATATGCGTGTTTAGTAGGCAAGTCATTAACAAGTTTGCATGATAAATATTTTTTAGCGTACAATGCACTACATACCCAATTTAGTACCTCTCATTTACAGATGGACAATAATTGTTTTATATTAGAGATGTGTACCGGAAATTTTTCGGGTTTTGTGTTTTGGTTTTGGATTCGGTTCCGCGGCCGTGTTTTGGATACGGACGCGTTTTGGCAAAACCTACCTTAAATTTTTTTGATTCGGGTGTGTTTTGGATTCGGGTGTTTTATTCAAAAACCCCTCAAAAACAGCTTAAATCATAGAATTTGGGGGTAATTTTGATCCTATAGTATTATTAACCTCAATAACCATAATTTCCACTCATTTCCAGTCTATTCTGAACACCTCACACCTCACACAATATTATTTTTAGTCATAAAACTTGCACCAAGGTCGCTGGATGACTAAGCTAAGTGACCCAAGTGGGCGGCACAAACACCTGGCCCATCTAGGAGGGGCACTGCAGTGTCAGACAGGATGGCACTTAAAAAAATTGGCCCCAAACATCACATGATGCAAAGATAAAAAAAAGAGGTGCAAGATGGAATTGTCCTTGGGCCCTCCCATCCACCCTTATGTTGTATAAACAGGACATGCACACTGTAACAAACCCATCATTTCAGCGACAGGGTCATTTTGAAATGACTGGTTGGTTTGGACCCCCAACAAAAATATAAGCAATCCATCTCTCCTTGCTCAAACTGGCTCTACAGAGGCAAGATGTCGACCTCATCATCATCATCATCATCATCCGATTCCTCACCCCTTTCACTGTGTACATACCCTCCTCACAGAGTATTAATTCGTCCCCACTGGAATCCACCATCACAGGTCCCTGTGTACTTTCTGGAGGCAATTGCTGGTAAATGTCTCCATGGAGGAATTGATTATAATTCATTTTGATGAACATCATCTTCTCCACATTTTGTGGAAGTTACCTCGTACGCCGATCACTGACAAGGTGACCGGCTGCACTAAACACTCTTTCGGAGTACACACTGGAGGGGGGGGGGGGGGGGGGGGCAACTTAGGTAAAATAAAGCCAGTTATTTCAAGGGCCTCCAAATTGCCTCTTTTTCCTGCCAGTATACGTACGGACTGACTGATGTGCCTACTTGGATGCTGTCACTCATATAATCCTCCATCATTCTTTCAATGGTGACAGAATCATATGCAATGACAGTAGACGACATGTCAGTAATCATTGGCAGGTCCTTCAGTCCGGACCAGATGTCAGTTTTCGCTCCTGACTGTCCTGCATCACCGCCAGCGGGTGGTTTTGGAAATCTGATCCTTTTCCTGGCAGCTCCAGTGGCGGTAGAAAATGAAGGAGGAGCTGTTGGCGGGTCAAGTTCGGCTTGACTTGACAAGTGTCTCACCAGCAGGTCTTTGAACATCTGCAGACTTGTGTCTGCCGGAAAGAGAGCTACAACGTAGGCTTTAAACCTAGGATTGAGCACGGTGGCCAAAATGTAGTGCTCTGATTTCAACAGATTGACCACCCGTGAATCCTGGTTAAGCGAATGAAGGGCTCCATCCACAAGTCCCACATGCCTAGCGGAATTGCTCCGTTTTAGCTTCTCCTTCAATCTCTCCAGCTGCTTCTGCAAAAGCCTGATGAGGGGAATGACCTGACTCAGGCTGGCAGTGTCTGAACAGACTTCACGTGTGGCAAGTTCAAAGGGTTGTAGAACCTTGCACAACGTTGAAATCATTCTCCACTGCACTTGAGTCAGGTGCATTCTCCCTCCTTTGCCTATATCGTAGGCAGATGTATGGGCTTGAATGGCCTTTTGCTGCTCCTCCATCCTCTGAAGCATATAGAGGGTTGAATTCCACCTCGTTACCACCTCTTGCTTCAGCTGATGGCGGGGAAGGTTCAGGAGTGTTTGCTGGTGCTCCAGTCTTCGGCACGCAGTGGCTGAATGCCGAAAGTGGCCCGCAATTCTTCGGGCCACCGACAGCATCTCTTGCACGCCCCTGTCGTTTTTTCAAAAATTCTGCACCACCAAATTCATTGTATGTGCAAAACATGGGACGTGCTGGAATTTGCCCACATGTAATGCAAGCACAATATTGGTGGCGTTGTCCGATGTCACAAATCCCCAGGAGAGTCCAATTGGGGTAAGCCAAGCTGTGATGATGTTCCTCCGTTTCCGTAAGAGGTTGTCAGCTGTGTGCCTCTTATGGAAAGCGGTGATACAAAGCGTAGCCTGCCTAGGAACGAGTTGGCATTTGCGAGATGCTGCTACTGGCTGCTGTTGTTGCTGCGGGAGGCAATACATCTACCCAGTGGGCTGTCACAGTCATATAGTCCTTAGTCTGCACTGCTCCACTTGTCCACATTTTTAGGACACTGGTGACTCTTTTCTGACGTCTGTGTACATTCTCGGTATCGCCTGCCTAGAGAAGTGGAACCTAGATGGCATTTGGTACCGGGGACACACTACCTCAAGAAATTCTCTAAGTCCCTGTGAACTAACGGCGGATACCGGACGCATGTCTAACACCAACACAGCTGCCAAGGCCTGAGTTATCCACTTTGCAACAGGATGACTGCTGTGATATTTAATCTTCCTCGGAAAGGACTGTTGGACAGTCAATTTCTTATTGGAAGTAGTACAAGTGGTCTTCCGACTTCCACTCTGGGATGATGATCGACTCCCAGCAGCAACAACAGCAGCGCCAGCAGCAGTAGGCGTTACACTCAAGGATCCATCGGAGGAATCCCAGTTGGAGAAAGAGTGCTATATAATAATAATTATTATTATTATTATTATTATTAGGAAACCGCTGCACAGTTGATAAACTAAGTAGAAGAAATTTATATTGAAATAATATACTGTAGGAAGGGGTGCACTAAGGTTTACTGAAAATGTTATTCTGTGCAGTAAGAAATGTTTGTTGACTAGGGAAAAACAGGTAGCCAGTCTCTGTATCCAGCTTTACCAGGCTCTGCCAATGAAGTTGTCTGTACGTTAATAGATGCCAAGACGAATTGAAGTCACTGTACCAGCCAACCCCCTTCTGAGAGCTGCAAAACGGATTCCTGTGCAAGGCAAATGAAAGAAGGTCCACAGTGTTCCAGGAAGAATGGAGCTAAGTAATGGGAAAACTCAGACACTATGAAGCAAGAAAGTAAGGAAAACAAGGTCTGTTTTTCCGTTTCAGAACAAAAATATATTCTGGATTTGCTATTGTTTTACTAGAATATAAAAATAAAACAAAATATAGTGAACGGTGTGACTGGAAGTCATAGCTAATAAAAAGTATATTGTGTATTCTCATAAAAGAAAGTGTATAAAACTTAAATGGGTGTAATTGGTTGAGTCATACAGTGCAGTTTTCAACACATCAGAGGAACATTATGAACTGCAATGTTTACGGTTGCTCTCTGCCAAGTTGTAGTAAGTTTCCTGCTAGTATCTAAAAGTTCAAGAAGAAAAATTCCTCTCTCATACTTAGGGGTCAATCCAATTGCGGGTGAAGAGGACGAGTTCTACAGAACAAAGGGGGGTTGCAGGTGCTCTAAATAGTGGAGTTGGAGTTTAGTTATGTATTGATCAATGCATGTAGCTGCAGCCGTTCAAGAATCAAATTCTAACCGGTATCGTAGCAAATCATATACAATAGCTATAGCAATGACCATGCATAACGTACTGTACCTTGCAACAAGTAAGAAGACTTCGCCATTGTAAAGGCAGGAGTTTTGAGTGTAACCCTGGCTTCCATTTGTGTTGAGATTTCTGCAGAAGACCCACTTGTTTTTGACTGTTTTGTTACTCAACCTGTCCACAATGGTCCATGTGTCATTGTTTAAAGCTGTAAGCTCTTTATATATCACTGATTTCTACTCTTACCAGTCACTGCTTGATTTTACTTCTTGGAGGGTTTAAGGTTCACAGCAAACAGTTTGCAAATTCCTTGTGTACCTTTTTAGGATGTTTTCCTTTGTCATAGATTTTCTGTTCTGTGGCTGATCATTGTATCAGTGTTTTCAGTCTCTGACATATTTCCAGCTGCAGGCATATCTAGCATCATAAGTTTGTGTGGTGTTACAATATCCTGCTGGTCTTTGGCTGAAGTGGCCTCCTGAAACACTATCTCTTAACTTTAAAAGCTTTTTGTTGTCAAATTCCAGTAGTCTGTATCATTTGCCTTGTTGACAGTGTCCCAGGTAAATATGAGGTGTGCAATAAGTTTCTGTATGCACAAAAAGCATTTTATTTACAAAGTGAACATTACATATTTTCAAAGTATTCACCATGGAGTCTATGCAAAGTTGCATGTGCTTGAACAACTTGGTGAAGCAGCTGCAGCAGTACAATGCAGGTATGTCTTCTACATTCCGGATGAAGGTCTTCACTGCAGCTTCTGGCGACTCAAAATTAATCCCATGCATCTTGTGCTTGTTTAGTGGGAACACAAAGAAATCATAGGGGGCCAGGTCTGGATTGTATGGTAGATGACCAAGAATCTGGATACATTTATGGGCCAGAAAATCTACCACTTTCCTGGATTTGTGGGCAGGTATATTGTAGTGATGGATAATTCAGGACACCATTATTACTAAGGAGAGAGGTCACTTATCGTTGGTGTCTTCCCCAGTGCTGGCTTTGTCACCTCTAGCTGCAAATAACTGCTTCTCCTTATTGAAAAGGTAGGAAAAGAGTTCTGTCACTTTGGCAGGTTGTCAATAAAGTTTGTTTTAAGAAAAATCTCTCTGCTGCAGCTGCACAGGACGGGATTGGGAAAGAGGTGAATACAGGGTGAGTGCAGTCACCGCCGAAGGGATGACTTTTCATTCACTCTCCTTGGCGATGCTATTTTTTAGCAACAATCACAGTAGCCGCTTCCTGCTTGGCACCGATAACGGGCAAAGCAGAGGTGGCTTTTTCTCTACTATTAAAAAAGCTGCAGGTATATGTCAGTGAAACGAGTCAGGTGGGCAGCTTTGGCTGCATTAAATTAACCCCAGATGGCTGTGGCTATATTGTGGGCCATCTATCTACCTACTCTGGAAGTATCCATTTATAACAACTGTGGAGATATCAATATGTAGACCTGCATATCAGAGGAGACTATTCATCAGTATGGACACTTTACTGCTAAAGAACACTGGAATCACCGGCATTGTATGGTAATTTACCACATAAATTGAAACATCTCTCCCTATCTACTTTTGGAGGTACCTACATTGGGTACCATGCAACGGAGGGGATATTTGTCCTGCATGGACATTATCCTGCTAAAGATCCCCAGATTTACCGGCGTGGTCTGGTAATAGACCATACTCCTATTATAAACGGCTGCTGTCAGTTTTTAATCCCAGAGAGCTATAAATTACAATAAGATTATAACATATACAGAACTTGGTCAAACCACAGCATATAAAGAAAGGGGAAAACAATGACTGCAGTATAATCTTTTATTTCTTGTTTTACTAGTACATGTATGTTAGTTTGATTTTTCTCATTATACCTCTGTCTTCATAAGGCATTTGTAAAGACGGTTGTGGCATGCGTGAGCCACCAGTCTGACGCCGGTATCCCGGCAGGGGGGTGGGGGGGTGGAGCTCTCTGGGTGTCGTGGGAACAATCCCTGTTGGTCAACATGCTGACCGTCGGGATTGTGAGGGGATGGGATGTAGGGGGAGGTATTGTGACCGCCGGTCACAGAACTACATCCCGTTAAGACACCCATATATCACGTGCTGATGTTTTCAATACATGCTGATGCTGTAAGACAGCTAAATCTATTGTGCTCATGGCTTTATCTACATCATCTTGGTTGGGATTAACACTCAGATCATTGGTAACAGTCCACAATTTTTTCCATTTAACTGCACCTACATGGAAAACCTCTATGTGGTATAGTTTTCTGAGCCCATTAGTTTAGTGAAGCTCATACTAGCCCCTGCACTGTACATTTTCCCTTGTACTTTTATGTTCTCACTCAGATCCTCTTTTTCCACGTTGTTGCAGCCTTTTTTCTTTGTATCGTTTATCTTCACACACTGGCGCATAAACCCGTAACCTATGATGGTAGTAGGTGTGAGTGGTGTGTGGTGGAGGTTAGTACATGGCAGATAAGCTTAACCAGGGAATGGTGTATTAACTGGTAGAAAGCAGGTGCAGAATAACACTGGGTTAATGCGACAGGCAACAGGCACAGGTTGCAGGATATCCAGCCTAGGCTAGGGGCGTATAGGGTTATGCTGGTGTTTGTAGTGCTCCTATGTGCACATACATATAGTGGTAGTGAGAAGTATGTAATATACACAGCGGTGGTGACAGTGGTATTTAGGGACTTTGTAGTGCTGTATATAGTCTCCATTATTAGGAGACAATCGGGCATGTTCTTTACACTGGAGGACGGAGAGGATGGAGGCACGTGGAGAACTGTGCATGCAGGTCGGAGGTTGCACACCTGGTGGCTCTGGGTCCTACTGCCCAGAAGATAAGAGAGGAGAGAGTGTTCTCTCTAACAAGAGTTTCCAATTGTAAAGCACAATGAATATGCTGCACTATATAAGAAACTGTTAATAAAAAAATAAAACTGTAAGAACCATCCGCAAAATAGTTTTGTATACATCTCTGCATCAGCCTCAGTGTCTGCAATTATATTTATTTTTCCTTTCTACTCTATGTCATGTTATTTAGCATACTGCCAAAAGAGGCCACTGTTTAATAAAAACATATGATTTCACTATGTAATGATAAAGTTTGCCAACTAATATAAATGAGGCATTCAAAAAATCCATTTAACCGTTGGTAATAATAATAACAACTTAAAATACCTAGTGATCTAGTAACTTAAATCCTGTTGCCGGCCTGTCAGCAATATTCTAACAGGCTGCTTAAGTTTGCATGTTGATTTAGCTTGCTTCAGAGCAGGGAATACTAAATAGCATGAGGCTGCAATATGAGCTAGCTCCAGGCATGGTGACACTCCACAGTGCAGACATAGGAGTCTGGAAGATTCTTGTCATTTTATCTATCCCCCTCTTCTAGGCACGCCTCCACCCCATCCCTTGCCCAACCTTAGTGTATAAAGGAGATGTCGTGGTGAGAAGCCCAATACAGAACTTCTTGGATTAGGTTAGTGTAGGTAACAGCAGCTTGTCTTCATTGTGCTAGTTGTCTCTGCTCATTCAGAGACTTTCATCACAGGTACTTTTGCTGGTCACTTTTTAAAACCACTTATACAGCACCAACATACTCCACAGCGCTGCACCATGGGGTCGCTTACCCTTCACGTTATGATGTCACTTACGTTTTGCATGGTGCTAGGAAGTCCCCAACTTCGAAGAGCCAATGACCGCCAAGGACAATGTTCCTATACCTTCACAGTTCCCAGTCCAAAGGAAGGCAGCTGCACAGAACCTGGAGAAGCAATGACTTCTATAAGGGAACTGCAACGTGAAAAAGCTGCCCGTGGCCAAGAGATGGATACATTAAAAATTAGACTGAGTTTGTTAGAGAAGGTGGTGAACAGGTTCTTAGGCGGGGAAGGAGCAGGACAAGGAACTTCTTCACCCCAAGCCTGGACAGATTCTCAGAAGGAGTTGGAGAAGCTTAGATTGGAGAAGGATGAATGGGAAGGTCAGCGTGGCAGTCTGGAGATGGCTTATTCTGACCTACTGAAGGAGAAATCTTCTTTGGAAGAGGACAAGCAAAGGTTAAACGAGAGACTAGAACAGGTGCAGCAAACACAATGCCCCCAAGTTGCTGAGGTATCAAGGGGTAGGGATCAGCAGTTATCACCAAGGCAAGGTGAGTCTGAAAAGGACAGACATTAAAATGGGTACAGGTGCAAACCCTGCTGGAATTGTGTAACACTATAAAAGCCAGATCAGTTTGAGGGTACATTGGATAATTTAACTTGTAAAATATTTGAAGCCGAAAAGTGAATTTGCTGGATGTTGACTAAACATTTTCTTTAGACTGAAATTGGATGCAGGGATAGCAAACAGGTATACTGTAAGCCAGGCATTCCCAACCTCTGTCCTGAAGGCACACTAACAGTCCAGGTTTTAGTGATGTCCAGGCTTGAGCACAAGTGACTTAATGCGTACCTCAGTTATTTGATTTAATCATCTGTGCTGCAGCCTGGATATCAGCAAAACCTGCACTGTCAGAGTGCCTTAAGGACCGAGGTTGGGAATGCCTGCTGGAAGCTGGAAGAGCCAATGTACAACCTCAGGCTACTGAATAAACGGCAGCAATTAAAGTTGTGCTTTCAGACCTCATAAAACTCTACTCAGTTATGAATCGTTTTTTCACGAGCATATAAACTATATTCTGTTGTTCTGGCAGAGGGTCCTGGTACACTTACTTATCATTTTAAACATTCTGCCTTTGTTAGTGTTCTGTCTAGCCTTTGGCAGTTAGTGTTTTGCCTAGCCTTTGGCAGTTTACTGTAGATAATATTTAGCCCTTTAACTTCTTTAAAACTTACAAGAGTTATATTTACATACATATTTAGGGGTTTAGCTATCAACGGGTGTTTTTTCAAATGTGACAATTTATTGGTGCTTTTGCTGTGGGGTTGAAAACAATATGATAGAAATGCAAAACCAGAGTGTTATCTTATCTACCAATCTATCTGCTGAAATTCCATTATACAGCCTGTGTTATGTTTTAGAAATACATTAGTAAAGCATTGACTCAAGTACTGCCATGTAAATGTGACTGCCCAGAAGCTAATTTTCCTAATTATACTGATTTATTTGCATCAGTGATTGTTAAACACTCAGGTGTTACAAGAAATGTCAAAAGGTTAGAATACAATTTAAAATATTAGAAAGTAAAAGTCTCTTAACTTTGAAATGAAACTGGTATTTTTTTTATTACTTCTAAATCATTGCCTGTATATTTCCATATGCACAATTACATATATAATCGTGCACTTTTCACAATGGACAGTCACATTTGTTAACTAAATTATCAGATCCCACCTTAATTAATATCCCACTTCTCTGTATGTTGTATTTGTACTGTATTGTACTGTATATACATCTCTCATGTGTGTGGTCTGGGTGTCATTGATAAACTTTTTTTATTATTATTATTATTATTATTATTATTATTATTTATGTTTGTTGTATAAAAAATGTGCCTTCTTACATTAACCTTCAAGTAACTTTCTCAATAAACATATTTTTTATGCTATTGGAAATATATTTTAGTCTTTGACGTAGTTTGTCAATCTTGTATGTGTTTGTTTTGTTTCTATGTACAGTATAATTTGTTATATCCACTGTCCGACACTGGATGAGCTTTCATCTAAGTTTACTGAATGTTGCTGGTACAGTATACATTGCAGAAGGGCTACAGCCACTTCAGGGGCCACATCTTTGACAGATAAGAAAGTACTTATTAAAATTATCCTTATATAGTTAGTGCATTCTCTTTGTAAGGATGCCAGCCCTCCTCTACATATTAATCCAAATTAGCACTTGTACAGTTGTAGGTTTTTCCTAGACTTTTAGCTTTTGCCCCTATACATCTTTCCTATACATCTTTCAAATGGACTTATCTTATGCAACACTAATTACACGGGTTTTATCCTCCATGCTTAATAGACTCACATTTCTTAAAGATGACCATTTAAATCCTTGGTTATATTGTTTCTAGTAGGTTAGGAGTAATGTTCTAGGTTTATTTAGAATACTCTGTATAGTACGCATTTATTTACTTTCTATCTTTAGTTTTATTGGTCTCAGATCCCTTTTGGACCCAAATATCCCTGTTTCCTTCTTCAAGACATTAAAATGAGTCTGTTTTGTATTAATGTACAATCATATAAGGAAAAACAAATCAATTGGCTCCAGTTTTTCCCCCCATAAAATGTAATAACAATACTGTTTGCATACAGTATATGTGAATGTAGGGATCTATAGCCATTTGCTTTTCTCAGTAAAAATGTAAAAGTACTGTTTTTCATAGAAATGTGCAGTAATCACAGCAGAGTATTAAATAAAGGTGATCAGAAATCACATCTTGCTGTTACACACAGTAAGAAAAACAGTACAAATACATGTTGTATGGTAGAAGATGCGAGCTTCCTAACATTTTCATTTTTGTTAAATGAAAACACTATAGGTCATGACTTTATCACTCTGGTAAAGACTCTAGCCACTTAGGGGGTAATTCAGACCTGATTGTAGCAGCAAATTTGTTAGCAGTTGGGCAAAACCATGGAGGTCATTCCGAGTTTATCGCTAGCTGTCGTTGTTCGCTGCGTAGCGATCAGTGAAAATAATGGCTAATCTGCACATGCGTATGCACCGCAATGCGCACGCACGTCATATGGGTACGAAGTCCATTGCTGTTTTGCACTGGTTCTAGCGACGATTCCAATCACACAGCCGAACGCAAGGAGATTGACAGGAAGAGGGCGTTTATGGGTGTCAACTGACCGTTTTCTTGGAGTGTTTGGAAAAAACGCAGGCGTGGCCGGGCGGGTATCTGATGTCATTACCGTGTAACTCGTCGCAGCAATCATCGCACAGGATAAGTAACTACAGGGCTGGTCTTGTTTTGCACAAAATGTGTTTGCAGGCGCTCTGCTGCACAGGCGTTCGCACTCCTGCAAAGTGAAAATACACTCCCCCGTGGGTGGCGAGTATGCGTTTGCATGGCTGCTAAAAACTGCTAGCGAGCGATACAAGTATTACATACCTAGGGACTGATTTATCAATGAGTTTTATCTTACGCGACGAGTTTTAAAACTTATTGCATATGATAAATGGTGCTCCAGCCAATCAGATCCTGTTATGTTTTGAAAATTGACTGTTAGGAGTTGATTGGCTGGAGCACCATTTATTATATGCAACAAGTTTTAATACACGTGTATGATAAAACTCACCTCTATGGTGTAAATATTCCTAGTGATTTGACACATGGATGCGTCCACTGTGTGTAGGTGACAGGTGCATAGTAAGGGGATAAGATTAAATTGAATGTCACATTGCACATTTCTCCACCAGTTACGGAAGGCTGATTCTAAGCAGACTCAGCCTTTGTCAGTTAATGTGCGGGAAGCCTGCCAGTATGTGTCCCGGTGGCTACTGGGCGTAATTGAATCTGCCCCATATAATGAAAAGGTCTGTTTATCAATTTTCTAAAACTATCCTAGTTTACTATAACTTACTGCCACATATAGCAGCAAAAATAAATGAATTTGAGTGCCTATTTATCATTATATTCTTGAAAAGACAGTGGCACCAATATGAGCTTATCCCGGGGAGAAGAGTGAAAAGTAAAGTGATTACGTCTGGGTTCAGAATTAGCTTACCTACTGTACATGGCAAGAGCGTATAGGCTGCCAGAGAGGGCTCAGTAGATCTCTGGTGAAATATTTGGGAAAAGGCAGCCTATAGGCTGTTAGGGATAATACCATTTGAAAATAGCATTAACTACAAGGTGTCGGCTCCAATAAGCTTCACCTTTTAGAGCTTGTTAAATTGACCATTTGCTCAGTGACCATAGAAGGCTATAGGGACTGCTTATGCAAGGGATGGCTGTAGATATCTCTGACATTTGCGGTAGTACCATGATGGTAAAAGGCCATGATGCTTTGTGATTTCTAATGTGGTAATCCTATGAAAACAACTTTTTTTCAGAGGATTAACAGGTATTATTACTTTAATAAATAGGCCTATAAACGTATGATAAGCAAGGCACATTTTCTACTTTCACAAGGTGGTCAAGGGGAGATACTGAAGGCGGTATGGAAAATGGAGGTCGTGTTATTAATGTAGTCATGAGGGACTGTACAGCGCTGGGTAATTGGTGATGGTGGCACTAAATAAATAAATAAATAAATAGTAATCCTCATCATGCAAACCCAGTTTTCACTGTATTTGTCAGGACTTGGTGATGCAATTTCCATTCTAAGGACACTTGTACATCTACATATCAGGTCGGTAAGTCTTCGTGCTTGAGACTGGAGATCTCATCAACATTCTAGCAGGGAGATTTATCAAAGCTTGGAGAGAGATAAAGGGGTACATTTACTAAGCAGTGATAAGAGCAGAGAAGTGAGCCAGTGGAGAAGTTGCCCATGGCAACAAATCAGCACTGAGGTAACATCTATAATTTGCATACTATAAAATTATACAGAGCAGCTGATTGGTTGACAGGGAAACTTCTCCACTGGCTCACTTCTCCGCTCTTATCACTGCTTAGTAAATGTCCCCCAAAGTACCAACCAATCAGCCTCTAACTGTCATTTTTTAAAGCACAACCTCTTAAATAACAGTTAAGCTGGGTACACACTGGAGTGATGTGTGCCTGTGGTACACATCAGAACGATTTAATGAAGGACCAATCCTTGTTCCATCCTCCATTACACTGCACAGCACGGTCCACCAGAAGATATTGCTAACAACTGCAGGAGCATTTAGAGAGGCTGTATACACTGTATGTCGTTTCCGATACAGCTGGAAACAATATATTGGGCCGAGAGGCTCGATACTGTATGTCGTTTCCGATACAGCTGGAAACAATATATTGGGCCGATATCGCTCCAGTATGTACCCAGCTTAAGAAGCTGATTAGTCAGTACTTTATCTCTCCACTATATCTCACTCCAAGCTTTGATAAATCTCTTCCCCCCCACTTCCCCACCAGGAGAGTAAGCAGCTTATAATTGATGACGGTACATGTAGAAATTGACTGATTTACTAAAAGAAAAAAATAGACCAACAGGCATTTGAAATTCCTCAAACAACACTAAAGATATGTATTGTTGAACTACAAGTGTAAACATTTGTTGCCATATAACAGGTCGAATTTGTGGTTTAACTCAACAACTGCTTGAGACCTGCAGATGAAATGGTGCAATGCAATATTTTTTCTTTTCCCACCACTTGACCCCTTGAGGTTATGTCTGAAAGAGCATGAACTGCATCCCAGTGTTATTTAAGTGACAACTTATTCATTAGGTTACAAGGACTGGTAACATGACACA
This sequence comes from Pseudophryne corroboree, assembly GCF_028390025.1. Taxonomy (NCBI): domain Eukaryota; kingdom Metazoa; phylum Chordata; class Amphibia; order Anura; family Myobatrachidae; genus Pseudophryne; species Pseudophryne corroboree. The sequence continues at coordinate 182,992,734 of NC_086452.1, forward strand.
GTACATACCTAAAGAATTCCCAGTATCTGGTGTCAGTAGAGTATTTATGGTCTTTGATAATGAATATATAAATTCCTTGCAGGGTGTCACAGGTTTGCACAAGACTCATTTTGTGCGGTAACAGAAGGACAGATATGTTTATCATCCAGTGATATGAATACTGTAGAAAAGAGGATACATCTGATTTGTTTCTGCAACAACGTGGATACACAGTGGTCTGATTGCTTATTTATTATTATTATTATTATTATTATTATTATTACTACCAGTTATTAGTGCACACATATTCCGCAGCACTTTACAGAGAATATTTTCTTTGGTCATTCACATCAATATCACATGTACACGCACGGCTAGGGTCAATTTTGTTGGGAGCCAATTAACCTACCAGTATATTTTTGGATAGTGGGAGGAAACCGGAGTACCCAGAAGAAACCAAAGCAAGCACAGGGAGAGTATACAAACTCCACACAGTTAGGGCCATGATGGAAATCGAACCAATGACCTCTGTACTATGACGCACTTTGCAGTTTAAGTGTTCCAGGGCCATCTGACTGCAGATTCCCTGTGAAAAGCTGTGCCACTTGCTTGAGTCTGACCCCCAGGCTGAAAGTTGCCAGCCAGCCCCTGTAGGTGTGTGCCAAAAGTGAGAACAGAACAGCATGTAGTTGTTTGGTCACTGAAAAATATGAATAATGCAAAGACTGTCAACACCAAAACCCATTCAGGTGGTTACACATTCTACTATTCTGACCCAATAATGTTGCAAGAAAGCATCACTCTTTTCAGTATTTACTATGTTTCATCAATTCAAGGTAGGATAATGCCAAATACTTATATAGCCTATCCATGTCAGGGGGCATATAAAGTTTGGAGTAAATGTAAACGGAGGGGGTGTCACAATGCTTTTAGGTTGGGGGGGGCAAAGATTTAATTTCATTTTAGGGCCCCTAAATTGTTGGAAGTCGCAAGGGGGAAGGGGGGGTCTGCGACAGGGTAGGGGTGCCACACAAAGGGGCTTTTGGTTTCCAGGGAAGGGGGTAGAGGGAGCTGTGGGGGAAAAGGGGAGGAGCATATGAAGTAGGAGGTGAGAAGGGCACAGGGCTGGTCCCAGAGGAAGGGCCAGCACACAGTAACTAGCCAGACACTGTAGGGAATAGAGCTGGGTGCAGGGGGTAGTAAGGCCCTGCAGATGGACAGAGAAGGGCTGTGGGGAGGGAGGAGTACAGCAGATGAAAAGGGGGTTTATCTCCTAAGTGCTGCCCATGGTAACCCTAAATGGAGGCTGTACTGCGTCCTACGACTCATTACATTGATTAATGCCTCTCAAATGTTTGGGAGGGGAGCGAGGGGCAAGCCGCCCCTTGCTCCCCCCTCTTATCGACACCTATGTGTTACCTAGAGATGTACACTTCAGTTCTTGATTTTATAATTTTTTTAAATCAATTATTTTTTTATTTATTTTTTTTCAGTTTTTTACCAACCAAAATCCAAATCTGAACCAAAACACTTGAGGGTGGTATTGGGTTTTGATGGGGGTTCATGCACATCTCTAATGTAAACTATAGTGTCTGCAATCTGCTTTCTTATGTTATTTGTTTTAGTAGTTTCAGAACCAAGTCACGTATTGAATGACAGATGTAGCTGTGAACCTCAAAGTCCTTATCCGATGGCACTTCAAACCTGCTGCTGGCCTGCATTTTCAAAGCAAGGGCAGTGCATGCAACTGCATGTAAAAATAAACCCCATTCTATCCTATTTACCTATAATTATAGCTGTGTGCATTTGCTTTGCTGCTCGGTTTCCTCCACTTTCATCTTTATGGAAGGGCATCGTGTATGTACTAACTGCAAGTTAGTAAGAATGGTACAACCTGTCAATGATTCAATCTCTACTGACCTGTGATGAAAGCAGAGTGTATGCTACCTAGAGTGAGAAATTGCTGCTGACTGAACAATTAAGGGGAGTCCCCACCAATTCCCGCTGATTACAATTTTCAACAATAAAAAGATCCCATTGGATTATTATTATTATTATTATTACTACCAGTTATTTATATAGCGCACATAGGTCCTAATTCAGGTTGGATAGTAAAATGATGCGAGCGCATGCGTAGCGCCCGTCCTGCGCATGTGCCCGCATTTTCTGCTGGGGGCCGCAGAAAATGCGATTGCATCTGCGCTGTTGCAGGGTGGGGGGGCGGCAACGTTCTGTTTCCTAAGCGCAGACGGAGGGTTACAGGGGCGGAGGCGGCCAAACAGGGGCGGCTGTGAAATGGGGGTGCGGCATGGGCGTGATGTCACATGCAGCTGCTGCTATCAGAAACATGGTGGCAGGCCTCCTGCGGGTGCAGCTAAGCTGTGCCGGCAGGAGGCAACCGATCGCAATTGCTGCTTGATAAAGGGGGGAGACGGCGGTCAGCATGCTGGGCGGCCTTGCCCTGTGATGGGCGGCCCCCAGCATGCTAACAAAATGATTGCAAATTCTGCTATTTAGCAGAATTTGCATTCCTTACTGAATTAGGACCATATTCCTCAGCGCTTTACAGAGAATATTTGGCCATTCACGTCAGTCCCTGCCCCAGTGGAGCTTACAATCTATATTCCCGACCACATGTATACGTACACACATTGTTGTAGGAGACAAGAGTACCCATAGGAAACCCACACAAGCACGGTAAAATATACAAACACACAGTTAGGGCCATGGTGGGAATCAAACCCATGACCTCAGTGCTGTTAGGCAGTAATGCTAACCATTACACCATACTGTACATACTGCCCAATGACAAATTAAGAACATTTTCCCATGTAGTACAATTAATTCCCCTTATATTGCAATTATATCCTATGTAAACACAGAAAACCTTTTTTTCTTCTTAGTATAGTGGAAAAGAGTCTTATGAACCTCTCATCACTTACACTGGGACCTTTTGTTTTCCTTGTCCCTATGCCCAGGAAGAGTGTGAGCAATTTTCAGTGTATCACTGGTAGTCTCAGTGGCAGGGAAGAGGGGCATGCTGTCCACATTAAATAGGCCTTGTTCACACTATGACAATGGGACACCATGTTGCAGGCTTCCATGTTAACAGCAGCCTGTCTAGCCTGGGGCTGGTCTCTCCACTCTAGCAGGGGAGTCCTGCACTTATTGTCTCCTTGTTTTAGTGGGGAAAAAGTAGGCTCCCTAGCACTGGGTCTGGCTGAGGGACTTGGAAGGATTGGATGCATCCAGCACAGGTGAACCCCTAATAATATGAAGCATGATACTGTATGTATCTACATTTTCTCATGTGGTTTCCTATTGTGGGTTGTTTTTTTTTAAGCAAAATGCATTGTCAGTAAGATAGGTGATAACTCTAGGCAGTGGCAAGCTTTCTTGTAAAGACCAGGGCTGTCTTAACAGCAGCGGAGGACCCTGGGCAAAGCAATGCACTGGGGCCTGTACCCATCCTCAAGCAGTTGGGGTGGGGGGTGCTATCAGTGGCAGCTTTGATGTCCCGCGGGTGGTAGGGGGGTGTTCAATCTGCCGCTCTGCATGTAGGACCTGGAGCAGTCATTTTTATTTATTACTCCTTTTCTGCACAGATGGTGGGAGATGGGGTAGGAGGGAGAATTCTAAACTGTAGAAGGGGGAATTGGACTAAATGGAGGGACCCTGGTATATGATTTCCAGGGTGGTAGGGGGTGTTTAATATGCAGATGAGGGGAGGATAGTGGAGTTAGCTTAATATTCATCATTTTCCAGTAGAGAACAACTTGCTTGACTGCAGATATCTCCACTTCCTGGAAATATATTTCTTAGCTTCCAATGCGATAAAAATCTAGAGAGTCCCACCTTTCCCCAGGCACTTGGAGATTAGTGTTCAGGAGCCAGGGCAATCCACCGATGAAAATATAAAACTGCATACCAGGCATGTGGAGCTGGAGCAGGGACCAGCTGCTGGAAGGCTGATATCTCTGGTTCTGGGCATAATAGAGACAAGCTGCCAGTGTCCACCAAAAGGGAAGAATTCCAGCTTTTGGATGGGGACCACTGCTTTGAAGTCGAATATCTCCGGTTCCTCAGGGTCGATTTTAAAAAATCTGGTACCCCTGGAAAAAGGGGACCCTCAGTTATTAGCCTAGGGCCCTTATACTCCTGGGACCCTTGGGTGACTGCAGAAAAGACGGCCCTGGTAAAGACCATGAATTGTGAGCAGTGGGACAAATGATGGCCACATAGTGCATACTTAACCCCTCTCCCTAAAGGTGTGGGAGACTCCCGATTTCTCATGCAGTCCCCTTTGAAAAAGCTGCAGGATCTGCAGCAAAACACGTTAGAGGTTACTTCAGACCACCCATTCTGTATTGGAAGCTGCTCCATATGTGCCCGGACCTTTATTGGACTCCAAACACGATTGTGCAGAAAAAAATGGTGAACGGACTTGCCACTGGTGCCAATCCACATCTACTCTGCATTGAGGACACCGCAATCTAGTGAGGACTGAGGACCCCGTTACCATCACCCTTCCAAGGGATCTCACTCATGGTACCTCCACCTCCAGCGGGCGTTTTTGTGGTAATGTTACATCTGGACTGTGCCTTCAGCCCTATTTCAGTCTAATCCCTACACCTATCTGCAGTCCATGTCAATTAAGGAGCGGACACTATTATTCTAAACAGCTCCCATTGGTGATTGAGAATGTTTTTATGTGCAGCTTAAATGTATTTTACTTGTTTTTACTAAATTGAATGTTTTTTTTTCTAACCTTTCAATCCATCCATCTCCATGTGTCATAATCTCCATTTATAATATATTTTTATTGGTTTTTCATGTTAAGTGCTGCTACTTTGTACTACTGTGTGTGTTTCTCATATGTCCTAGAGGATGCTGGGGTCCACTTCAGTACCATAGGGTATAGACGGTTACGCAGGAGCCATGGGCACTTTAAAACTTTTCAAGGGTGTGAACTGGCTCCTCCCTCTATGCCCCTCCTCCAGACCTCAGTTTTAGAAATGTGCCCAGGCAGACTGGATGCACTCCAGAGGAGCTCTACTGAGTTTCTCTGAAAAGACTTATGTTAGGTTTTTTATTTTCAGGGAGAAATGCTGGCAACAGTCTCCCTGCTTCATGGGACTGAGGGGGCAGAAGTAGGAACCAACTTCCTAAAGAGTTTCATGGCTCTGCTTTTGGCTGACAGGACACCATTATTCCTGAAGGGAACTGAACGCTAGCCATGCCTAGATGCTCACTCCCACAGCACGCCGTCACCCCCCTCACAGAGCCAGAAGTCAGAAGACAGGTGAGTGTTAGAAGACATATCTTCAATCAAGAAAGTGACGGCTAAAGGTACCACGCGGCTGGCGGGAGCACAACGCGCCATGTTGCCCACACATACACAGGCGGTGCAGGGCGCGGGGGGGAGGCGCCCTGGGCAGCATGAAACCTATGGAAACTGGCATAAATAAGGGGCATAAGTTGCTGAGGCACAGTCCTACCCCCGCCAGTATAAAAAATTACCTCATAAAAGCTGAGGAGAAACACACCATTGAAGAGTGGAGCTTCCTCCTCAGTCAGCCAGCACACTGCTCAGCGCCATTTTATCTCTCTCCTCCTCCACTACTGAACAAGTATCAGGGTGCAAAACAGGGAGGGCCTCAGTGAATTTGGTGCTATATAATTGTGTGATTAGCATTATAAAAGCGCTGCATGTCAGTGGGCATTTTGTGTTCACAGACATTGTCTTACTGGTGCTGGGTTGTGAACTGGCAAAATCTATCTGTGTCCCTCTGACAGATTTTACTGTGGGTCTGTCCCCTATAAGTCCCGGAGTGTCTGTGGTGTGGTTGTGCACGTGTGTGACATGTCTATGGCAGGGAGCTCTTCCTGTGTGGGAGCCATGTTAGAGACACAGAGGTGTAATATGACACCAAGAGCCTGACTGGGTGAAAGGTTACATGATAGTGTGAATCCTATCAGTAAGAGGTTGGACTGAATCTCATACAGAAAATTGAATAATCTGAAGATGTGATTTTTAATAGTTCTGCCTTTCATCCACAGGGACCCCTCTGGGTCACATACAAACAAGTAGTACAAACTGATACCGACACGGACTCTGATTCCTGTGTCAAGACTAGTGATTCCAGGGGAATAGGTCCTAAGTTAGCAAAAAGCATTCAAAACATGTTTTAGCTATAAAGGAAGTGTTAGAAGTTACGAAGCCCCCTCTTTTACCACAAGGAGAGGGTTTACTTTAGTAAAGAAGTAATGTAATTTTCCCTCCACCTCAGGAGTTGAACAGTCTCTTGGAGGGAGTCTGATTTAACCTGAAAAGAAATTTCAGATTCCCAAAAGGAATTCAGGCAGCTTACCATTTTCCAAAAGGTGGGAGTCACCCCGCATTTTAGACAGGGCCCTGTCATAAAAGAGAAAAGGTGTTTCTCCCTGCGCCTGGAATGGCTTCACTTAAGGAGCCGACAGACCACAAGTGAGTGAGGTGATCTATTGATGTGGCCAATGGGACACTACTCAGGCCTACCATTGTCTGTGAGTGGGTGAGTAGTGCTATTTAAAAGTGGTCAGAAAACTTGTCATTAGACATTGACACAATAGATGGAGACGAGATACTCCTAACGTTAGGTCATATCAAAGACGCTGCTGCGTACATACTAGAAACCATGAAATATATTGGTTTCTTGGGATCAAGAACCGCTACCATGGCAGTATCTGCTCGGAGGGCGTTGTGGATTCGCCAGTGGAATGCTGATGCAGATTCCAAAAGAAATATGGAGGCTCTCCCGTATAAAGGTGAGGCCTTGTTTGGTGATGGGCTGGATGCGTTAGTCTCGCCGGCTACCGCAGGTAAGTCGACATTCTTGCCTTATGCTCCTACACCGGCGAAAAAGACACATCACTCTTACATACAGTCCTTTCGGCCCAACAAATACAAAAAGGCCAAAGGTTCCCCCCTTTTTTTGCAGGTAGGGGAAGGGGAAAAGGAAAGAAATCTGCAGCGTCTCCCGGATCGCAGGAGCAGAAGTCCACCCCTGCTTCTGCCAAATCTGCAGCATAACGCTGGGGCTCCCCTGCGGGTGTCCGCTCGGGTGAGAGCACATCTGAAACTTTTCAGCCAAATCTGGATTCAATCTGGCCTGGACCAATGGGTCTTAAAATAGTGTCCCATGGGTACAAACTAGAGTTTCAAGACGTCCTCCCATGCCGATTTTTCAAATCGACCTTGCCAGATTCTCTTCTGGGAAGAGAGGCAGTAACAACGGCAATTCAAAAATTATGTCAGGATCAGGTCATTGTCCTGGTACCCTTGGCACAGTAAGGAGAAGGTTTTTTATTCAAGCCTCTTTGTAGTTCCGAAGCCGGACGACTCGGTCAGACTAATTTTAAACCTGAAAAATCTGAATCTCTACCTGAAAGGGTTCAAGTTCAAGATGGAATCCCTGAGGGTAGTGATTTCCAGTCTGGAAGAGGGGGACTTCATGGTGTCAGTAGACATAAAAGATGCTTACTTGCATGTTCCCATTTATCCTCCTCACCAAGCTTATCTGAGATTCGCAGTACAGGATTGCCATTACCAGTTTCAGACGTTGCCGTTCAGACTCTCCACGGCATGGTCCTCCTTCGTTAAAAGGAATCAATATAATTGCTAATCTGGACGATCTCCTGATAAAAGCGAGATCCAGGGAACAGTTGATGCAGAACATCGCACTCTCCCTGTCAATACTCCAACAACACGATTGGATCATGAATTTCCAAAGTCGCAGTTGGAACCGACGATAAGATTGTCCTTTTTAGGGATGATTCTGGACACAGAAGTATGGAGAGTATTTCTTCCAGTGGAAAAGGCTCTGGAAATCCAGAAAATGGTCAACCAAATATTGAAACCAACAAGTGTGTCGATTCATCAATGCATTCGGTTGTTGGAGAAAATGGTAGCGGCCTACGAGGCCATACAGTTTGGCCGATTTCATGCCAGAGTATTCCAGTGGGACCTGTTGGACAAGTGGTCCGGATCCCACCTACACATGCACCGGAAAATAATCCTGTCCCCCCAAAGCCAGGATTTCGCTCCTGTGGTGGCTACACAGTTCTCACCTACTAGAGGGACGCAGGTTTGGGATTCACGACTGGGTCCTAATAACCACGGATGCAAGTCTCCGAGGCTGGGGAGCTGTCACACAGGTGGAAAGCTTCCAAGGAAAATGGTCAAATCAGGAAGCCTGCCTTCACATAAACGTTCTGGAATTGAGAGCCATTTACAACGGCCTTCTACAAGCGGTACATCTTCTTCAAGATCCCGTGCAGATCCAGTCGGACAATGTAACAGCAGTCGCGTACATAAACAGGCAAGGCGGAACGAAAATCAGAGCGGCAATGGCAGAGGTGACAAGGATTCTCCTCTGGGCAGAAAGACATGTTAGAGCTATATCAGCAATTTTCATTCCGGGAGTGGACAACTGGGAAGCAGACTTCCTCAGCAGACACGATCTCCATCCAGGAGAGTGGGGCCTCCACAAAGAAGTCTTCGCAGAGGTTACAAGTCTTTGGGGAGTTCCTCAAGTAGACATGATGGCATCTCGTCTAAACAAGAAGCTTCAGAAATATTGTTCCAGGTCGAGAGACCCTCAAGCAATAGCAGGGGATGCACTGGTGACCCAGTGGGTGTTTCGGTCGGTATATGTTTTCCCTCCACTTCCACTGATTCCAAAAGTTCTCAAAATAATAAGAAGAACAAGAGTTTGAGCAATCTTCATTGCCCCAGACTGGCCAAGGAAGGCTTGGTATCCAGATCTTCAGGAGTTGCTCATAGAAGATCCTCGGCCTCTTCTTCCTCCTCGAGAGGACCTACTACAGAAGGGGCCGTGTGTGTATCAAGACTTACCGCAGCTACGTTTGACGGCATGGCTGTTGAGCGTCGGATCCTAGCCCGAAAGGGTATTCCCAAGGAAGTCATCCCCACTCTTATTCAGGCCAGGAAAGGAGTAACGTCTAAGCATTACCACCGTATTTGGAGAAAATATGTGTCTTGGTGTGAATCCAAGAATGCTCCTACGGAAGAGTTTGAGTTGGGACGTTTTCTCCATTTTCTGCAGGCTGGTGTGGATGCGGGCCTTAGATTGGGGTCAATCAAGGTCCAGATTTCGGCTTTATCAGTTTTCTTTCAAAAACTATTGGCCTCCTTTCCAGAAGTTCAGACGTTCGTGAAAGGGGTTCTGCACATCCAGCCTCCATTTGTGCCTCCAGTGGCACCATGGGACCTTAATGTGGTGTTGCAGTTCCTTCAATCAGATTGGTTTGAACCTCTGCAGGAGATAGAATTGAAGTTTCTCACTTGCAAAGTGGTGATGCTTTTAGCCTTGGCATCCGCAAGGCGGGTGTCTGAGTTGGGGGCCTTGTCTCACAAGAGCCCTTACCTGATCTTCCATGAAGATAGGGCAGAGTTAAGAACTCGTCAACAATTTCATCCAAAGGTGGTTTTGTCCTTCCACATAAACCAACCTATTGTGGTGCCAGTAGCTACTGACACTTTCACTGAGTCACAGTCTCTAGATGTGGTTAGAGCTTTGAAGATTTATGTCGCAATAACAGCTCGATTACGGAAAACAGTGGCTCTGTTTGTCCTGTATGCTCCCAACAAGATTGGGTGTCCTGCTTCTAAGCAGACTATTGCGCGCTGGATCAGAGGGACAATTCAGCATGCTCATTCTACGGCAGGCTTGCTGGTACCGAAGTCGGTGAAGGCCCATTCTACTAGGAAAGTGGGCTCATCCTGGGCAGCTGCCCAGGGCATCTCGGCTTTACAACTTTGCCGAGCAGCTACTTGGTCAGGGTCAAACACATTTGCTAAATTTTATAAATTTGACACCTTGGCCGATGAGGACCTCAAGTTCGGTCAATCGGTACTGCAGGGTCATCTGCACTCTCCCGCCCATACTGTAGCTTTGGTATAACCCCATGTTACTGAAGTGGACCCCAGCATCCTCTAGGACGTATGAGAAAATAGGATTTTAATACCTACCGGTAAATCCTTTTCTCCTAGTCCATAGAGGATGCTGGGCACCCGACCCAGTGCGTACTTTACCTGCAGTTTGTTCTTTATAGTTACACAAGTTATGTTTCATTTGTTTTCAGCATGTTGCTGTAAATGGTTCATGCCTGTTGGCGGGTGTCATGTTGAATGCCATGTTGTGCGGCATGGTTGAGGTGTGAGCTTGTATGAATCTCACCATTAGTATAAAAGTAAATCCTTTCCTCGAAATGTCCGTCTCCCTGGGCACAGTTCCTATAACTGAGGTCTGGAGGAGGGGCATAGAGGGAGGAGCCAGTTCACACCCTTGAAAAGTCTTAAAGTGCCCATGGCTCCTGTGGAGCCGTCTATACCCCATGGTACTGAAGTGGACCCCAGCATCCTCTACGGAATAGGAGAAAAGGATTTACCGGTAGGTATTAAAATCCTATTTTTCAGCTATATACAGGTTTGATTAACCCTGTTTTTTTAGCAGCAGCTAAATTAGAACAACAGCCCACTTTGCGCCGGACCTTAGCCTTGGTCAAATCTGTTTTGAGTCCCCCGGAAGAGTGGGTGGATTTCACTCATCCTACCCACTTCCTAGTAAAGTTGGCAGGATAGAGAGACAAATCATCACGCAGCAGAGGCAAGTGGGGACAAACACAATTCAGTTTCTAGATAATGCAGGCTACAATTCCACTAGAATGCCAGCTCTCACAGATAGGACCCTCCACACTCTTGGTTCAGTGACTCTGATTTTTTTTTTTGTCCCAGGGCACTGGGCCATTGAGTGCAACAGTTATGAGCTGTCACTCAATTAGTGTCTAACTATCTCACCATTTCATTTTCCTCTTGTACTTTCTGTTTGATAATATTGCATCATTTGTATGTATCATTGTAATTATCTGTGGGCACATGGTGGCACAACATAAATAATAATAATTGAATTGCCCTTGGCAACCAGTGCCACCCTAAAAAATGATATAGATAATGATATAGATAAGGATACATGCTGTACGTTAGTGAAAATGAGACAAATCATTTAATAGTAGGGAGATAATCATTATTTTGTAATATAACATGTCACTTCTGCTCATCAAAGCCTTTGTAATAAAGAATAACACCCATTTGCTGGCATATTTTCTAGCAGGCTGCTGATTAGCATATTAAACAGCTTCTATAGCAAGCTAATTGTGACCGCTGCCACATCCCTGCGAAGACAAGAACAGCAAGTTGTTATGCTGTGGAGCAGGATGACCGCTGAAAGAAACAGAGTGCTGCTTGATATGTAATTATGCATTTTGGGCCTAATTCAGTAAGGATCGCAAATGATGCTAATTAGCAGAATTTGCAATCCGTTTGCTAGCATGCTGGGGGCCGCCCATCGCAGGGCAAGGCTGCCCAGCATGCTGTCTGTCGCCCCCCTTGATAAAGCAGAAATTGCGATCACAATGCAATTTCTGCTTCATCATTGAAATTAGTGATGCCACCTGCCGGCGCAGTATAGCTGTGCCCGCAGGTGGCCCGCCACCAGTCCCCTATTGCGGCGTCTCTGTGTAACATCACGCAGCTGCTGCGATCACGCCCCGTTCACGCCGAACCATCCGCAATGCTCCTTCTCCGCCCTGGAAACGGAGCGTTGCCGCCCTACCCAACCCCCCCCCCCCCCCCCCCCCCCGCACCATGACTGAATGATGGACAGAGGCGATCACATTTTCTGCACCCTCCCCGCAGAAAGTGCGGGCACATGTGCAGGATGGGTGCTGCGCATGCACCCATGGGGCGATCGTACTAATTCCGGCTGGATCGCTATTGCGATCCAACCTGAATTAGCCCCTTTATCTGTATCTTGGAAGGCACACTAAACACAGTATTTTTTTATTTTTTAACACTTTACCTAATGGCGTTATATAGAATACACGTCTATAAAAATACGTATGTACAGGCTTCCTGTACATTCAGACAGTTCCATCCATTAAACAGTCTATTTGAAGCACCAACATTATTCTTGCTATACTTTCCACTTCCTATTACTCTATATCTGCCCCACTCCTCTTTCCTACTGCAAGTAGAAATTAATTACTTTCTTTCATTTGCTTGGAAAGGTGCAGGATGGGGGGGAGGGGGGCGTTATGGTCTTGCTGTTCCTGATCGTTGTCGCTGGTTCCCACCACTATGTGTGACTGTCTACAATAATAAGTGAAATGTTTTATGAGTTCTGCCAGGGCTCTAATCTCCCTTGGTTTGTTCCTATTTCTACAGCATCATCAGCCCATGGCAGTCATGGAAGTGGAATCAGAACATCCTCGGTATCAGCAAAAGATGGAGCAAGAGATTGTAAGAAAACCTGTATTGGGGCCATTTAATATTATATATTGAAATTGTATTGCCAAGAGGAATAAGGTTGGGTACACACCATGCTGCCGGATATGTCGGCAGAGCAGCTGATTTAGTAAGCATACACACTTACCAATTGGCTGCTTGATACGTTGGGCCATACATCACATTAGGGCAGGCATTTTAATTTGCTAGCCCATCTCTGATATTATTGAGAGCCTGACATGCGGGGTGGACTAGCCCTGTGCTGGGCGTCCCCCCGCATGTCAGAGTAACTGATCATAGATGTGCTAAATTTAGCACATCTACGATCAGATCTGAATGACCCCCATTGTGCTGCAGGGCTGACCTGATATGTCTGTGAACAATGTCATTCACAGACATATCAGGTGTACACACCTGCCGATGAACTACTGATATATCATTCGGCACTCAAATGATATATCCACAGAACAATTGTTTGTCATACCAAAAGGAATAACCAACTACCATACCAAAAGGAATAATCAACTACCTCACAATGATATACAGTATAAAGACTTTTCAAAATCACATAAGACTATGTACATCCACTACATCCACATAGTGGTCATGGATGGATTGTTCATGGGTTTTTATACTTCTATCTGCTTTTATTAGCCTTAGTACACCTGAAAAGCTCAGTGTGGAAATAGATTTTGGAAACCAGAAAGATTAGCATTATGGGGGTGATTCCGAGTTGTTCGCTCGCTAGCTGCTTTTAGCAGCATTGCACACGCTAAGCCGCCACCCTCTGGGAGTGTATCTTAGCTTAGCAGAAGTGCGAACGAAAGATTAGCAGAATTGCGAATAGAAATTTCTTAGCAGTTTCTGAGTAGCTCCAGACTTACTCAGCCATTGCGACCAGCTCAGTCCTTTTCGTTCCTGGTTTGACGTCACAAACACACCCAGCGTTTGCCCAACCACTCCCCCGTTTCTCCAGCCACTCCTGCGTTTTGCAACTCGAACGCCTGCGTTTTTCCGCACACTCCCATAAAACGTCCAGTTTCCGCCCAGAAACACCCACTTCCTGTCAATCACACTACGATCAGCACAGCGATGAAAAAGCTTTGTTATGCCGTGAGTAAAATACCTAACTTTTGTGTAAAAATAGCTAAGCGCATGCGCTCTGCTAACCTTGCGCATGCGCAGTAAGCGACTAATCGCAGTGTAGCGAAAATCGTCAATAAGCGAACAACTTGGAATGACCCCCAATGATCATTTATTTAGCAGGAAAGCATGGAATATCCAATGAATTAAAGAGGTCCAAAGGTATATTGTTTTAACATGTTGTACAGTCAACTGTACTTACATTACTGATACTATGGGGGAAAAGTATTAACCTTCTAAAGAGTGCACAAGTGTAGCCCATAGTAACCTCATCTTCTAGCTAGCATTAATCAAGTAAGTTTTATAAACTGTTAGGTAGATTGGTTGATATGGGCAACATTTTCACTAATCCACTCTTATAAAGGTTTGATACTTCTCCCCCCCCCCCCCCCCCCCCATGTGATGGGGTGTGGTTCATCAAATCGACAGTGTCTAGGTCGACAATGTTTAGGTCGACCACTATTGGTCGACAGTCACTAGGTCGACATGGATGGAAGGTCGACAGGGTTTCTAGGTCGACATGTGCTAGGTCGACAGGTCTAAAGGTCGACATGAGGATTTATTTATTTTTTGTCTCGTTTTCTTCGTAGAGTAACCGGGATCCCAAATTAGTGCACCGCGTTCACTCGCCATGCTTCGGGCATGGTGCCTTCGCTCCGCTACCGCTTCGCTCGGCACACTTTACCGTTCCAATCGTAGTCCACGTGGATCGTTAAGTATGAAAAAATTCAAAAAAAGAAAAAAAATGTGAAAAACTCATGTCGACCTAGCACATGTCGACCTAGAAACCCTGTCGACCTTCCATCCATGTCGACCTAGTGACTGTCGACCAATAGTGGTCGACCTAAACATTGTCGACCTAGACACTGTCGATCTTCAGACCGGATCCCATGTGATGTCCCATAAGCAGCACAAATTCTTCTACTATGGCATATTTAGAGACTAGTAATATCATGTGTTTTATTTATTTTTTACATTTTCCAGCTTCTCGATGGGAAGCAGATGGGGTGGGATACCAGGAGCTGAAATCAGAGCTGACAGCACTTCCAGCTTCCAGAATGATTCCAGAGAGTCATTCCACACTCCAAAGTTCAGAGAACATGGGGACAGCTGGTAGGCATGAATTTTCTTTATGTTTTTTCTTTAGTGCTTGTGTCAGATGTTTGGGCACATGTATTAGCCACTCCACCCTTGGATCTCTAAAATATTCCATTAACATTTCCTAAATTACTATTAAAATGAAGCCCATTGGTGTTACTGTGAGAATGAGTACGTAATAGTGTGAAGTGTGAGTAATTTAGAATAAGCTGAGAATTTATTGGGCATGCTTACAATATCTCAGAAAGCTCAAAAGGGAATATCTAAGTTTGCAGCAGAAATGGTTCACTGCAGATCTAATTAACAAACATGGGCAAGTTGCTGGGAAATTATAAAACATTGTTTTTTAATTTACACAATTCTTAAAGTGAAAAGATGTAATATATTAGTATGTTGTCTAGTTTTGGTTTTGGTTTTCTAATACAGTTTCCATATTTATCAACAGTTTGAAAATGTAACATGTGTCTCTAACAACTCTTTCCTTCAGGAACTTGTGGTGAAGTTACATGGGTTGGAGAACCTACTACTTACCGAAAGGCAGATAACATTGCTGGTAAATATGGAGTTTGGATGAGGGACCCCGAACCAGTATCTCCATTTTCTCGTGAAACCATTTGGAGAATTAATACTGTAGGAGCAGATATAAGGCAGGTTTTTGAGTATGAGATTATTGACCAGTTAGTTCAAGGTTATCCAGCCAAAGTTTATGTTGTTCCTCGTTCCATGGAAAGCACCGGGGCTGTAGTCTACAAGGGATCTCTATACTATATTCGTAGAAAATCTAGAATACTAGTGAAGTATGACTTTAAGACAGAGACCATTGCAATTCAGAAGGAGCTTCCCAATGCTGGGTATCATGGTCAATACCCTTACTCTTGGGGAGGCTACACCGATATTGACCTAGCTGTGGATGAGATGGGTTTGTGGGTGATCTATAGTACAGAACAGGCTAAAGGGTCTATAGTCATATCCCAATTAGATCTAAAAACCTTAGAAGTAAAGCAGAGCTGGGACACTACCATTCGCAAACAATCAGTAGCTAATGCATTCATGATCTGTGGCACACTGTATACTGTGGGAAGCTACTCTTCCCCAAGCACCACTATCAACTTTTCTTATGATACTCGGACAGGTGTCCAGAAGCAAATTGGCATCCCGTTCCAGAATCGCTACGGCTATAACAGTATGGTGGATTACAACCCTACTGAAAAGAGACTCTATGGTTGGGACAATTATAACATGGTGACCTATGATGTAAGGCTTTCCAAAATGTGAGGTGACAGAGAAGCAGAGTAGTATATGTGAAAAGGGCAGGGCGGGATGACTTCCAGATCGTATGGGGTACATTAGAAAGGAGGGGTCAGCTTTGCCAAACTTAGGAAGCCAAAAACTAAGAGGAACTACCTCTCATGCACTGTCTCCAAATATTATCCGGGCTTCAGCCACTGGAAACGTTGTCTCATACTGTGATATACCATTTACTCCCTGCAATACAGGGGAGCAACAGATGCTTCGCAGAATTATTTGGCATTCAGAGTTACTAGTAGAATGCATAATAGGAAACCATATAGGACATGCATTTCATGTATGTATTTATATGTATACAATAATATATATATATATATCATTTAATTGTTCCAAGCGTGATAAGTTTGACAGAAAAATAGCCCAAAAATTTGCTAGCCTATTATGAAAAATGTATACTTTTCTTAGTCAGAACAGACTATTGTAGGTACAATAAGTCATTGAAGTGCTCTGTTGACCGAACATTAACTTTGCTTAGTAATTAGTGCAAAGTAAATAAAAACGAAGTGTAATGATTTTTAATGAAAATCACACAGAAATAACAGAGACAGAATTGTATTGGGAAGGAAAAGCTGCAAACAAACACCAGACCGACCTGTGATTTCGTTGGATAGCAATTTGGCTACATGAAGCAAATTGTATTATTTTAAAAATTAGGTCAGTGCTGCTATTTATATTGTACATACAGACAGGCGGAACACAAGGGCACGGTTACATTACATCTTCTTTCCTGAACTGTTGCTGGTTTCTCCTACAGTATTGTCAGAATCTGGTTACCTTCAAACAAATGTTGAAGCATGCTGCAACAGCTCTGTCTGTGTTATTTTATCTCAGTGGCAGTACTTTGCAATAGAGGCCTTGTGAAACTGGCTTCTGTTCTCGTGCCATTTACTCAAAATAAAGATTTTATATATATATATATATATATATATATATATACATACATTGTTTTATATCTTTACTGCTTAAATATGTCAACATGGCAGTGCTTCATTATAGACAGAAAGTCCAACAATATGTAGAGCAAAGAGTATGGGTACTCACCAATACAGTGCAAAAATGGCAACAGATACTTTATTGTTACCCATAAATCCAAATAGTAAATGGTCATAGTCAACGATTTGATCTTTACGGATTTTTGCCAAGACAACAGATCTTAGTTAGTAGACGATCATCCACAAAGAATCAGTGTTCTGAATTATATATATATATACATATATATATATATATATATATATGTGTGTGTATATATATATATATATATATATATATGTGTGTGTATATATATATATATATATATATATTGCCTCCAGTGCCGTTCCTCTTGGAGTAGTATATATATATATATATATATATACACACACACACACACACACAACATTGGATAGGCACTCACCCTTCCCTGTAAATGGAGCCCCGGTGCCTTCTGGAAACTGTTATACATACGGCATTTCCTAGCATGCAGTGGCACTCAGAGACAGACTCATGCAGGGCCGGTGCAAGGTTGCTAGGCACCCTAGGCAAAGCTACAGAATACTGCCCCTGCATAAATGTACTAATGCGGGATGAGAATGTGCCATGAGAGGTGCGAGATCCAGTGCCGCTGCCGGCATTTCAACGCCACTGCAACAGCAACTTGCACCCTTCACCTTTAATTGGATTCCCCCTTAAAGTATACAACATTCTCGGGGGGAGGGGGTACATTACCTTAATACTTGCTGTCAAATCCTATCTTCACTGCTTTCTTCAGTCAGGTTAGCTCTGCTGGTTACTCACTGATCTGCCTGAGCTGTCACCTATAGGAGGAGCCATAGTGCAGCAGCATTCCACTAGGTGATGGACCTCTGCCATTTAGATAAAAAGCAGCGCCAGTGACCGGAATAATGGGGCCAAGTATACTGTTGTCTCCGAGGTCCCCTATCTCAACCCAGCACTCCCACCCATGCACGCCTTCCCCAGAGCACCTATAGATGATGTGCTGATGTGTGGCAGCTGGCAATCATCTGGCAGTGCAGCGGTGGTTGCTCAGCTACTTCTAGGCGGCCGCAGCAGGATCCCAAGAGGCAGGGACAGAGAAGCGCCAGAGCTGCACGTCAGCATGCCCTTTATACTTTATATTTGTGTCTATTTAATGGTGCATCAGGTGTCACTGCAGCTGTGGAACACGGTCCTGGCTGCAGTGCTCAGCTTGCTGTGTCTACTCAATGCTGCCTTCCCTGGTATCCCAGAGCTACTGGTTCCCATTATACAGCCCACATCCTCTGGACCCGACATTTCACAGTGCACCAAGCGCCAATTGGTGCAATTAAACTTTTTGCCACCGCACTGTATTGTAACAATGGTAGCTGGCTATACTGGTCTCAGCAGTATGTGGCGACTCAATTTCTCTCGTTCAGCGCACTGGGGTAAACCTGATTGTCTGCCTGCAGTGCTGTCGAATCGCTGCGTTGGGAGGCGGTGGTCCTGGGCCCCTTGCAGGCAGCTCTGCTCTCACACATAGCACTGCAGTTCAGGGGCTAAGTCCCGGCTGCAGCGGCCTCCTACAAACCGCCCGCTAGTGCAGCTTGCAAGGCGTTAACACATACATCACCGCAGCCACCAGAGATGGTGTGGGGCTGTGGCACAGCGAAAAACATTTAAATAAACATTTTTACACACCTGGCGCTGGTAATACATGTTGACACTGGCACCTAGCGACCCCTAAGCATTTTGGAACTATCCAAGACTCAGGGTCCCTTGGTACCTTGTTGCCGGGGCTGACAAAGGGGAGGGGTGTGCAGAATGCAATATGGAGAGAAACATGGAGAGGGGAGGAAATAGGAAGGATGGACAAATGTATTATCTGCTGCATAGGGCTGCTGTCATGGGTCCCAACTCCTCAGGGAGTGGGGGACCTGCCACTATTAATTACAAAACAAAGGGTGCAGCACACAGCAATCATTACAAAATATAGGTCCCCCATTGGTGTACATTGTTGGTAGAGATAGCGACTGGACCCCTTTCTCCCTGTCTGTGAGGTTTCACTCATGCTGGGAGTGAGGGAGAGTCTGCAACTACTTGTCAATATACAAGTGTCTTTAAAAGTGTTTGAATACACTTATAAAGTGGCAAGTACTTTGCAGCCTGTCCCTCACTCCCAGCATGCGATCTGCAAACAGGGAGAGATCAGGTTACTCACTCACTGAAGCAGCCGACCCACCCGAAGGGCAGCAGTAGCTTCTGTCCTGATAAAATATATACGGTACAGCAGAGCCAGTCTCATGTCATGATTTCCATCCTGTAGTAGCCTCACCATGTCTCCGTACATGTGCTCCCCCCCTCCCCCTTGCACTGCCACTGAGGTCACTTGCCCAGCCTGACCCATCAACATTACGCCTCCGGCGGCAGGTACTCTACCCAGGGTGTGTGCAGCAGAGGCGACCCCTTGTGCAGGTGCCTCACAGTGATTGCCGTGTATACATGTTGCGACCATGAAGGGTGGAAAAGGCGGGGGGGGGGGGGGGGATTTATGCGGATGCTATCGCAGGGAGAGAGGGGTGGAGGGGGGGATTGCAGAGAGAGGATCAGACAGTGGTGTAATTCAACTGTACAGAGAACTTGCTTATCACCACCATGCTGCTTACTTTATGTGCATAAAACCGATGGGTTACACTTACTGTGCTAGCTGGTTACAGTTAAACGGCCGTGACATCCCTGCTCCTCGTCTCTTAAGGAAGAGGAGCCGCTCAGCTAATGAAATAAAGGAAGCATTCATCGGTAGCGTGCAGCGACGCCCTCCAGTGGCAGCCGCCCATAGGCAGCTGCCTAAAGCTGCCTAGTGGTGGCGCCGGCCCTGGACTCATGGATATTCAAAACAAGCGGTGTTTAATCCATTCTAGTGCAAAAAAGACCATCCAACGTTTCGGGGTGCTAACACCCCTTTGTCAAGGTGAACAAATAAGAAGATGCCGTATATATATATATATATATATATATATATATATATATACTCACACATAGGTCAAATAAGACCTTTGGTCAAACTAGAAGAACCATTGTTTTATTTATTTTGTGATAAGATCCACTTCTGTCTATATAAATTCTGTTTAGCAAACAATTTGCCAACAAAGTCCAGGATCTTCTTTAGTCAAATAAAATGTTGTTCTGCCCCTGGCAGTGGGTTCTTCATTTACTGAATTCTGGTGGCCATCTGTGTAGTTATTATTACTCCTATAGATAAAGCAAGAGCAAGCTAGTGCAGAACATAGCCACTACAGACATATGTATACAAAGTGCACTGCCAATAAAATATAGGACTTCTAGAATGTATTATTATCATACTGTTTTTGGTAACTGAATGATGTAAAACAAAGAATTAGGATATCTATAAGATTTTTCTTGTCTTCATTTGACAAGCACACATTCTGAAAAGGTTAAAGGTCTTTATAGAAGTAACATACACTGTGTAAATGTACATTCCACTTTCATGTTATATAGTTATCATGGTAATGTTCAAACCAACAGATTTGTCAACATTTTCTCCTTATTATGCCGATTTCGTTTTTTTTTTAATCGACTGTTGCTCTATTAAACTTGCTCAAATGTTCTGCAATCCTTAAATCATTTTAAAAATTGCATTTATTGCTAATGTGAGAAATATGTATATTTTAAAATAATAAAAATATTTTCTAAGAAACTGGTTTGAAAAATAAGCGTATTTATTGAACTTGTCTTATTTAGCAATGATGCATATAGCTACAGTATAAGTATATCCATCTCAATAAATAACTACAAAATATAATACTTTTTTTTGTTACTCGCAGATTCAGTAAATTGCATTCTAACAGAAGGGAAGATGTCAGATAGCGTATACCCATTATTCACACATAACATGCAACTGGGGCCTATGGTAAGGGGGACAAATGTCATCTCAGCTCAGGCAGACTATCGGCCCAAAACTTCAAATATTCCACTTACCAGTTTTCTCACATTGGCAGGATCTGTAAGCTTGGTAACCAATATTGAAAGCTGTGATGTAGGCAGAGGTGCATAAATGTAGCAGAGTTATGGGGGACATAGGAGAAGATTGATCAAAGCTTGAGGTGAGAAAGAGATAAAGTACTAACCAATCAGCTCCTGTCATTTTACAGGTTATGAAAAATGACAGGAGCTGACTGATTAGTACTTTATCTATCTCCACTTTATCTGTCTCCAAGCATTGATAAATCTCCCCCTTGAGAGAATAAAGAGTGATACCCTAGATGTCATTGTAAAAGTGGTAGGCTGTGCCTTAACATTCATAGGAAGTTCTGCTCTCAATATAGCCTTTGTATGTCAGTGATTATAGTGGTAGAGTCAGTACGGGTCAATGCCAAACAGATGGGCCTTGGGCGTAACGCAAATGCAATTTTTTCCATGTATTTCACTTATTTTAAGCAATTTCTACATGGAAGCGTTTTATTTTTACAGGCTCTATTGGCCATGTCTGCAGGAATGTCATGCCTATAGTTTCACTTATAATGTAAGGAGCTGGTGACTAATAGTTAGTGGAAGAAAATGTACATATGATTCAAGGTGGGTGACATTCCTTGTTTAAGCACAGCTGCATGAACTACATACATTATTTTGGGAGGCAGTTACATGACCGCTGGTCACAATACCAACACCGAAATCCCGTCCCCTCTTACAGTCCCGACAGTCAGCATGCCGACTAACAGGGACTATTTCAACTCATGGGTGTCTATACACCCATAGAGTGGGAATATAAGCAGTGTGGCGAGCAGAGCGAGCCCTCAAGGGGTTTTGCGCCGCAAACCCCCCATCCCCCCTCCCACGCCGGCCATCTGCAGGACGGGATTCAGTCAAGCATACCCAACCCATTTTTTTTTAGCAGGGATAAAAACTGGGCTTTTCTTACCATCCTACGGAGAACGAAATGACAGGCATGGGAATGGAGAGAGTTAAACCTCTTGTGATGGGTGTGGACATAAGGGTTATGAAAAGTACAGCCCATGGTAGATAGGGGAGGGATCAGCATATATATGGTGGTATAGGTCATCTAGGGGTCTCTCCCTTCTAGTTTGCCTTCTGGTGAGTTATATAAAAATCGTGTGCTTCATTAGTGGGTTAGTTAGCTTAGTCAACTTAATATTCACTTGGTGACATATATAGGGGCTAGGTAGCTGTACATTACCCTCCTCTCTCCCCTCACCTCAAGTATACTAGCGCTGAATATGGCCGCCTCTCGCCCCCTCCGTTCGGCCGGGACCCCAGCTCGTTACCGCTCTGAAGGCGGGGAGGATGGGGCCTCAGCTGGGCCTGCTGGCTCATCCGCTTTTTCTCCGTCCACCGGCGCCAGCGCGTATCCGCGCGGCGGTAGCTGGACGGACCCGGTCTCCCCTGCCCCAGGAGTCGGGACCGGAGTTAATCTCCGGCCGCGGGCGGCGGGTGCGGCGCGGGGCACGGAGGAGGGGAGGTGAGGTGGCCGGGCATCGGCCTTCACCTCCACCTCAGGAGTGTGAGGCATCGAGGCAGGGAGCAGGCACCCGCGGGCACGCCAGTGCAGGCGGTATGCGGAGGCTCCCGTCCCATCTCCCCACCCGTCCCCCTTGTCAAGGCCGCGGATGAATGCCGGCCAGGGGAGTCGGGGTGGGCGGAGAGCGGCGGCGGGTCGGACGGGGCCTGTCGCGGGGTGCTTGGCCGGCGGTGCTCCCCACCGCTGGCCAGAGTGTGGCTGGAAGTGGCGGTGCGCGTGCATGGAGGTCGCGTGCGCCCGTGCGCACAGCTAGTGGCGCTGGTCGCGCACGTGTGCGCGCAGCGGCGCCGCAGGATTATGAGTCTCCCCTGCTGCCTCCCTTACAGCCGGAGTCCGGCGGGGAGCGGCGGGGGGGGGGGCATAGTAGGTCAGTACATGGCAGTATAGAGCCCCGCAGGTGTGCCTTCCCTGCGGACGGAGGGAGCTCCGGCCTGCAGGAGGAGGGCACGCGCGCCGGGGGTGGCGGCAGGCGCAGTATGTTCAGCGCGGGCCTGCACAGACAAGATAGGGGAGATGATGGGAGGAGGACCTCACAGGTTAGAACTAGGGGGGCCAGCGAGTCACCAGAAGGCCAGGCGGGTCATTTGCCGGTGGGTCCCTTCTCGGCGCCCGCCGGCCACCGGGCCAGGATACGTACGCCGGCGTCTGCGGGGGTTCCTGCCGGTTATGGACGTAATTTCTGGGGAAGTCAAGAGGCTTCCGGGGAGTTGGCCTCAGCCCTGTCTACGGTGGTGGCGGCGGCATTGGGCCCATTGGCTGCAGCTACATCTCCGGGGACAGCGAGGCGTTCCGGCGCGCGCGCAGAAGCAGGGGCGTCCGTCACGAAGTCGGGGTCGGCAGTCCAGCGGATAGCGCACGCTTGCCGGGACCTGGGGGCGGCCGCTGCGCAGTTAGGCAACCAACAAGTAGGGACGGAGCGCGGACGCGAGGAGGGGATGGATGTACCCTGGAATACTAGGCATGCCCTGGGAGTGGTTTCCGGGTCCCGTTCCTTATCGTCTTTTTCAGGTGAGCGTGGTGAGGTTGAGGTGGACGTGAGCGATGAAGAAGATTTTAGAGGTTTCCACACCGCGGGAATCCGAGTCCGAGTCCGAGCAGTCGGCGACATCAGGTGAGGTCGAGCATTCGCCTTCGGGCTCCAGCGCACGCTCTAGTTCTATCAGTTCCTCCTCTTCTTCATCCCTATCGATGCAAGCGTCCGACGTTAGTAGCACAACTAGAGCGAAAAAGCGGGCGTCGAAGTATGCTAAAAAAGCGTCAGGGCAGCAGGAGAGGCGGAAGAGGCGCAAGCGGCTTAGTGAGAACGCTCGCAGGGCCAAGAAGCGCCGTAATTTGCCCGGAGTGGTCCACTGTGATTATACGGCAGTGTTGAGGGGGTTGCGGGATAGCTGCCGTAGGAAGATTTGTAGAGGCGATTACGTGGATATGTTCGTGCTGACTAAGGACGCGAAGAAGGAGCATAAGGCAGCGACGGCTAAGAAAGGCATAGGAGCTGAGGCTTTCCGTACATTTGACAACTGGCTAGCTGGTTTCTGCGTCGTTGCGGCATGTTATCTGGAGGATAGGCCGGATGAACACATGAACGTCATACGGTACCTGCACTTGATACACGACATGCAGCGCACATCGACAGGAATAGAATGGCGAATGTATGACGAGAAGATCCGAGAAAAGCAGGACTGCTTGCAGATAATTGATTTTGGTTGCAAAGACGTGGAGGTCTGGCTCCAGGTCACCCGGGCTTCTCAAACTGCAAAGGAGCCCCGGAATGCGGGGGCGGATGGGCAACGCGCTGGGTCATCCGCCCAGGGGGGTAGCGCGGAGGGGGGACCGGGTAGAAAGGGTAGATCGGCTAATCGCGGGGGCGGACAGGCCGCCGCGAGGGGGAAGTGCTTCGCATTTAATAATGCGACCTGTTCCTTCGGCAAGCAGTGTCGGTTTCGACATTCATGCTTGCAATGTGGCTGCTTCCACCCGGCCTCCAACTGTTTTAAAGGCAATCGGCAAGGCCAAAGGGGAAAGCAAGGCTATGCAAAACCCACCGGGAGCGGGATCGCTCAACAGGGCCCCAACGCCAGTTAATTTGGATGGCATATCCAAGTGGTTGGGATGGTATCCAAATAGGCCGGACGCCAATTTTTTGTTTCAAGTTTGGTTTCCGCCTGCCAGTTGCGGGTAAAGTATCGGTCAGGGCTCTCAGAAATCTTCAATCCGCTCGCACCTTGCCGTTAGTTTTGCGCGAGAAAGTTGATAAAGAGGTGCGACTGGGTAGGATGGAGGGCCGTTTAGCTTGCCCCCATTGGATGACCTGGTCATTTCCCCAGTGGGGGTAGTCCCCAAGAAGACTCCGGGTGCTTTTAGGCTCATTCAGCATCTTTCTTACCCGTCAGGGTCGTCGGTCAACGACGCAATACCGCCAGAACAATGTTCGTGGTGTACCAGTCGTTTGACGAGGCTCTGGAGATGGTTCATAATTACGGCCCGGGAGCTCTGATGGCTAAGATCGATGTTGAATCGGCGTTTCGGTTGCTCCCGTTGCATCCGGACTCATTCCGTTTTATGGGTTTTCGGATCGGAGTGGAATATTTCATTGACAAATGTTTGCCGATGGGGTGTTCCGTTTCCTGATCGTTCTTTGAAAGGTTTAGCACATTTTTACATTGGTGCGTGGAGTCTTCTACGGGAGGTCATGGGGTTGCGCATTACCTCGATGATTTTCTGTGTGTGGGACCGGCGAATTCGCCGTGCTGGAGCGACTTGTTCAGCATCACGCCTTGTTTTATCACTTTGGCGTTCCTGTGGCCGAGGATAAAACGGAGGGGCCGGTCTCATGTTTGTCATTCTTGGGGATTGAAATCGACACGGTGGCAGGTTCATGTCGCCTTCCTCAGGCCAAGGTTGCGAAGCTTCGCGAGGTTATTGGGCAGTTCGTGACGTCGCGCAAAGTCACGCTGCGGCAGGCGCAGTCATTGCTGGGTCTCTTGAACTTTGCTTGCCGGGTAATCCCGATGGGCAGGGTTTTCTGCCGAAAGCTGGAGAGGGCGATGGCGGGGTGTGCCAGGCCGCATCATTTCATTCGCTTGTCCTCCGAGATTAAGAGGGATTTGGCTGTCTGGGCCTCGTTCCTGGAGGACTTCAATGGGGTGCGACGATCGACAATGCTAGGTTACAGCTGTTTACCGACGCGGCGGGTTCCTCTGTGTTCGGTTGCTACCTAGAGGGATCTTGGTGCGTGGCCTGAGGAATGGTGTCGCGAAGGTTTCTCTAAGGACCTTTTGCTGCTGGAGCTTTTTCCCGTTATGGTGGCCCTGGAGGTTTGGGGCGAACGTCTGGCTGATCGCAGCATTTTGTTCAGATGCGACAATCTGGGCATGGTGCATGCGATCAATAACCAGAGGGCGAAGTCGCTGGTGGTTTTGAGGGTGCTTGCGCAATTGTTGCTGACATGCTTGCGTAGGAATGTATGGTTCCACGCGCAGCATGTTCCAGGAATTGAGAACGGAATTGCCGACGCATTGTCCCGCGGGCAGTGGGAGAGATTTCGGCTGTTGGCACCGGAGGCCGAGGAGCGGGGGTTTCAATGTCCCGGTTATGTCTGGCAGGTGATCGGACTGGACTGGAGGGCCTAGCGATGCGGTCAGTGGCTCCAAAAACGCTCAAGGCTTACGGTCAAGCTTGGAGCAAGTGGGAAGTTTGTCCGAGGACATAGTCAAGAAGGTAAGAGCGGGCATCGGATGATGCATTCTTTTATTTGGCAGCTTTTTGTCACGGGTAGGTCCAGAGCGGTGGTGTCCCGGTACTTAGCAGGTATTTCATTTTTTAATAAAATCAAGGGTGTTCCTGATGTGACAAAGAGCGGGCTTCTTGTGAAGGCAATGAAAGGGTGGGCGCGCGTGGCCCCAGCGCCGCCAGATAGGCGGCGCCCTATCGATGCGGCCTTGTTACCAGCTGTCATCGGTGCTGTAGTCAGTGTCGCATCGTCACTTTTTGAGTCGCTGTTGTTCCAGTTGGCGTTCTCCATGGCTTATCACGGAGCCTTTCGGGTTTCGGAGCTGGTAGCGCCATCTAAATGGGCAGATTCGCGCATGCTCCTAGATGACGTGGTGGTGGGTGAGAGGTCTTTGCTGTGCAGACTGCGTTGCTCTAAGATGGACCAAGTAGGTAGAGGGCGATGGGTCACTTTGGTACCGTCTCTGGAGGGGAGCATTTGCCCGGTGAGATTGGCATTGAAATATGCAGCAGTTCGTCCCGGTGTGAGGGGGTCATGGCTGCTGCACTGACGGTTTACCATTGACGAAATATCAATTTCGTTGGATGCTAAGTCGCTGTCTGGCGGGCTTCGGCCTTTCACCCGCTGCTTTCGGTACGCATTCTTTCCGAATCGGGCCGGCAATGTCGGCGGGTTTTTCCGTTGCGGAGATTCAGGAGGTGGGGCGATGGAAGTCTTCCAGTTACAAACGTTATATTTGCCCGGTTTCATGAGTTTTCAGTTTTAATAACCGTTAATTAAGTTAATGTTGGAAGGTTAAGTACGTCATTGTGCTGTTTGTGTCTGTTTGTCTCCCCTGTTCATCCTACTCAGGGATTAGCTACTCGCCGCTGCTGGCAGCGGGGGTCTGGAGTTCTTTTGCGATTTTTTGCCTGACTTGACGGACTGAATTTCAATTTACACAATTCGGCTGATCAGTTACAATACGAAGTCCCTCAGCAGGTTTTTTATGCTTTCACCTCCAGCTGAGTTCTTACGTGTTTTTTCCCATTTAATCCTCCCCCCCTTTTTTATTTTGCCTTAATTTAATTTGATCTTTCCCGTTGTGTTTCTATGTTATGCTTCGATTGGCTGGAAGCTTGTTTAGAACGGCTAGGCCGTGACTCATCAAGAAACGAAAACTTTTTTCTTTTGGCAGATCCTTCAGGTTAATGCATGCAATAAGCTCATGTTAGGATATTTATTAACCAATTTTTATTCCTTTCCTTCACTTCAGGTTGGGTAGAAGACGATTTGGCAATATGGGTAGTTGGCCACTCTTATGTTTACTGGGCAGCCAGGTTTTTGGCCTCGGATGGGGCGCAGTTTTTTCCTTGGGCTCATGGCGTTCGTTGGCTTGGTTGGCGTGGGATGATGTGGCAAGATCTGAAGAGTAGATTGGTCAGTCAGGTCAGGGAGCATGTAGTCCCTAAGGTGCTGGTTGTCCACTTGGGTGGCAACGATCTGGGGAAGAGGACATCTTTAGAGCTGAGATGGGCCATGATGGAAGATCTGGCCAGTGTGGCCGCAGCGTGGCCCAACTGTGTTTTGGTGTTCTCCATGATGGTGCCAAGGTTGTGTTGGCAGGGAGTGGCGGACGGTCGCCCTATTGATGAGGCCAGGCAAAAGGTGAACGCTGCGGTGGCGAAGTGGGTATTGGCTTACGGAGGGAAAGTGGTTCACCACCCTAGGATTCGGTTCCGGGAAAGTCACCTTTTTCGGCCTGATGGCGTGCATCTGTCCAAGGAAGGGATGATGCTTTTCCTGGAGGATCTGTTTTAGGTGTTGCAGGAGTTAGGTTGAGGGTATGGTGGCGGTGCGAAGACTCTGTGGAAGAGTCTTTCGCTGTTGGCGGAAAAGAACGGCAGGTTATAGTTTGACTTGTTAGTCACAGTTTTTACAGTATTGGTGTGGTTTAGGTGCACTCACCTCCATTGACTTTTAAGGCCGCTAGATCACCCATCAGGGGGCAGCGTCATCACCCATCAGGGTGGGCAGTCAGTGTGGAGGTCTGAGTCGGGCACCTATTACTTATGTATGGTTTGTGGTAGATTAGGATTGTTTGGGTTTTTAATGTTTCTGAGGTTATCTTCAGTGGGTTATAGTCGTTCTTTTTTCTGCCACCATATGTCAGTTGAATAGGCATGTTAACTTAATTTTTACTTTACAGGTTTTTTCTAATGGTTAGGGTACAATAAATAGCTAACATTTTTCTGCCAAATTCAAGTCTCCGTGTCATTATTTCATGGTATTAAGGATATAGAATGTTTTACTTTTAGAATGGAGGTCCACACATTATCATTAGGAGGTTTAGGAGAACGAAATGACAGGCATGGGAATGGAGAGAGTTAAACCTCTTGTGATGGGTGTGGACATAAGGGTTATGAAAAGTACAGCCAATGGTAGATAGGGGAGGGATCAGCATATATAGGGTGGTATAGGTCATCTAGGGGTCTCTCCCTTCTAGTTTGCCTTCCCACCCCATTAGGTAGATAGTTTGGCGCGGAGTGTCTTGGCTCTGGATTGTTAGTTGTGGTTTATCGTTGGCTATTTGTTGGCGGAAAAGAACGGCAGGTTATAGTTTTACTTGTTAGTCACAGTTTTTACAGTATTGGTGTGGTTTAGGTGCACTCACCTCCATTGGCTTTTAAGGCCGCTAGATCACCCATCAGGGGGCAGCGTCATCACCCATCAGGGTGGGCAGTCAGCGTGGAGGTCTGAGTCGGGCACCTATTACCTATGTATGGTTTGTGGTAGATTAGGATTGTTTGGGTTTTTAATGTTTCTGAGGTTATCTTCAGTGGGTTATAGCCGTTCTATTTTCTGCCACCATATGTCGGTTGAATAGGCATGTTAACTTAATTTTTACTTTACAGGTTTTTTCTAATGGTTAGGGTACAATAAATAGCTAACAATTTTCTCCCAAATTCAAGTCTCCGTGTCATTATTTCATGGTATTAAGGATATAGAATGTTTTACTTTTAGAATGGAGGTCCACACATTATCATTAGGAGGTTTAAAGGTTTGGAAAAAATACATAGACAGTTGTGTGTATTCAAATAGCCTGCATCTTGGTGCATTACACTGTACTGTTAACCTGAATCATCTTTGTGTAGAAATGTTAATATTTTAAGTAAGATTGGTTAAATGTAATAGAAACTACCTGTCAGGAATGGAAAAACCAACATTCATATTAATGCCATTCTTAATGGTCAAGCTTAATAAACAATAAAGTGACAATGACACATCATGGAAACTATAAAATAAATTGCAGTGTAAAAATAATGCAGTCTAACATTTGTGGGATACATGCAAAAGCAGCCAGTATTTACCTTGCACAGAAAAATATAAATGTATTTGCTCCCCCTACATAGCAACATGGTTTGTCCAGACACAACAATACTTGCTTTTTGTTTTTGCTTTACTTCCAAATCAGAATTAGGCTCTGAGATTTGTATTAAGGTTTCTTGAGATCCTGGGCTTGATTGTTGCACTGCTGATATCACACACAGTGGAGCGATGTTCTTCTACTGCGCATGCATCTAAGTCGCACATGTCCCAATTGTCTACGCATACAGTTGCATAAACTGATTCAGACACACAGTTTCTTAATGTGTTATAAATTATGTTGCTGTCCAGGCACACTGAGATGCTGTGTCATATTAGAGTGGTTTGGGACAGTAGCTGAAACTACTTGTGTACGCACACAATCACACACATTGGAGGCCATACTCAGATGGAGAATATGCACCTTGTATAGGCTGGTGCAAGTTTCCATGGTGTGACTGACGGTAGCGTCATGATGGTAGCATGCTTGTTTACCACATCAGAAGAGGCTCAAAGTGGGCATTTCAGTCCTTGCACATTCGGACGCATGGCTATACACCAGGTGAGGGTTTTGCAGCGGCATTAGCATGGAGTTGCAGATAAGACAACACACACACACACTGCATCTGACTCAGAATTAGGGGTCAGACAGTGGATTTAAAGATGCAAGTATTTGAAATATTAATTACCGGTTATTTTCTATTTCGTTGTATTGCTCCCTTAATCCAGCAACATAAATAATCCAGAACACAGTGGCTTTGATAAATGCTTATTATTAAATTCACTTTAAGTGTCAGAATCTGTGAGTTTTCTGGACTCGGAGCAGGACCCGAGATTTGCATGTGGTTAGAGGCCATATGGTGAAAACTTGGAGGTTTGATGATATTTCTCCTCATAGGTGAAATGGGTCTTGTTTATTGATTCTGACAGACACAGGTAGAGATCTGAGTAGCACAATGATACAGTCACTGGTGAATAGGCTGAGGACAGGGAACTGTGCCCAATATAGACCTAGCATAGAGAATCTCTGGGGATACTTATAGATATGACAGTCAATAGTAGCAACACAGACAATGAAGATACAGAGGATACTCTTGTATAAAGGGTTAGCACAGCAACATGTAGTATACTGGTAACTGTGATGAGTGCCAAACTGTAAGGGCTGCGGCTGAGGGTGCACATGAGTACACTGGAATGTCTATTAGTGTGTACACTCTTACCGGGTATTTCAACTGGGCGTGAGGTTTAGCGATGTAAAAAACTTGCATACTTTTTCTTGGATTACTGTAGGTATGTGAGCTATGTGTGCGCTATGGCTATAGGTAATTAGGTATGTAATCTAATTTTCTTGGATTACTGTAGGTATGTGAGATATGGGTATAGGTATGTTATCCCATTTTCTTGGATTACTGTAGGTATGTGCGCTCCTGAAATCCGCGGTATCCAATTTAAAAAAGAAATGTTAGCAGGGTTTTCAGAGCTGAAGTAAAAAAAAAAAAGAGAGATACTCACCTGCCTGGTTATATGGGGATGCAGTCAATATAACAACTGTCGGTATTGCAGCGTTCAGGAGACTGACACTGGAATCCCGACAGCAGGTAAAATACAGACACAAGGAATCCCAACACATGCACGATATTCCCGCTCGGTTAGTGGGTACACCTCAACAACCGAGTGGGAATAGAACCTTAGGCGAGCACAGCAAGCCCGCAAGGGGACCCGGGATGCCGCTGTTGGTATAATGACAGCCGGCATTCTGTCTGCTGGGAAATCATATGTATCCCGTTATATGACCTCGGTAAAATGCCTAGAGCCCTGACCCTGCCACCAGCATTGCTCTTGTGTAAACTCATTGCAAGCTTCTAAGGGGGATATTTATTTCTGGTACTTGTATACACAGTCTATATGTACTGACATATCTACAGTCCAACTTTATTGGGAATCGGACTTACAGTGTACTTTCACCTCCCTACAATGGGGAATATTTCTGCCAACTTCTTCCGTATGTCTAGATGCCGTAATCATATTGAAATGCATTTCAAACGTCTTCACCGCTTGTATCGTACTCTCTTAAACTGCATAAAATATGGTCTACCTGCTCAGAATATTGTTGGAGACATCGGGCCCAATTCAGACCAGATCGCTGTGCTGCAAATTTGCAGAGGTCTGCGATCAGATAGTCGCTGCCCAGGGAGAGTGAAAACCCGTCCCGTGCAAGTGTGCAAATGCATGTGTACGCTGTGTGAAAATTCCACCAGACAGCTGCAAATCTGTTCGCAACTTACTCACCATCTAATTTTTTTTCCAATCTGTGCGTAGTCCAGGACTTACTCCTACAGTGCGATACAAACAGGCTGTTCGCGGCTGGAGCTGACATCACACAGCCTCCCAGAAAACGCTTGGGCACGCCTGCTTTTTTCCTGACACTCCCTGAAAACAGCCAGTTACCACCCACAAACGTCCTCTTCCTGTCAATCACCTTGTGAATGCCTTGCAATCTAAATTTTCGCACAATCCTTTGCTTTTAGCAACGTGCCTGTGTAGAAAGTAACTAATGGTTGAGTGTCAGTAGATGATATGTGAATAGTACCTGTCTTCCTGTATGCCTCAGTACGTCTCAACCTTCTCAAGAACTCTGGAAGTCATTATTCTTAAGGTTAGACAGAGGAGTGAGGACCCCCAGGAACCCCCAACATTACCAGTCTCCACACTTATGGACAGTGACTAACTGTTTATTTATAAGAAGTTGTGGTCACTGTGAGGAGATTCAAAGGATTAACTTTGCAAAAGGTTGCACCTGCACACGCATTAACAATAAACATAAAACAATAAGTGTTAGTCACACAGGATAACATACAGTTTAGTATGCATGCGCAATATGTATCCACAACATACTTGCCTACCTGACCCTCTCCATGAGGGAAAAAATGCTCTGCTCCTGGACTTTCCTGGTCATGTATGATTGCCATCACCTGTGGTGAGCTAGTTGATTGATAAGAAAGGTGTTTCACCACAGGTGATGTCAATCATACATTACCAGGAAAGTCCAGGAACAGAGCATTTTCTCCCTCATGGAGAGGGTCAGGTAGGCAAGTATGATCCACAATTACAGTTACCATTAAAATATTTATACACTTGGGGCCCTGTATATATAAAGTTGTGAGTGCACTTCAAAGGTCTATTTCCATTAAACGGGATGAAGTGTGAACTTAATACAATAAATTAGGAGTTAAGGCTATCAAATGCGTCCGAATCTGTCTATGTATGCAGTTGTACAGACTGTCTCTTTCCTCAGGTAATTAACTAGAACAGGCATTCCCAACCACGGTCCTCAAGGCACACCAACAGTGCAGGTTTTAGTGATATCCAGGCTGCAGCACAGATTGTTAAATCAAAATAACTGAGCTACTAATTAAGTCACCTGTGCTGAAGCCTGGATATCACTAAAACCTGCACTGTTGATGTGCCTTGAGGACCGTGGTTGGGAATGCCTGAACTAGAAAGTAGCGATCCTCCTTTAGTTGTGCTGCAGCATTACCATTGGATACTTTGTGTATTGCTGATGAATCCCTGCAGTTTCCACTTTAGAACTACTGGCACTAGCTCATTGAATGGTATTCTGCTTGTTTTACAGCTCTCTTCCTAAAGGGCCATACAGATGGGGAGATGTCGCTCAGCACACATCTCACCCTCCCCACTCAGCACAGCGCGATGCGTGCTGAGCAAGGGGGGTTGACACAGGGGGCCACTCATTTCACCCAGCGGTCAAATGAGCTACCTGCATGCAGGGCAATCTAGCACCGGCGATAGCGACGCGTGGGACCGTGCATCACTGTCGCCGGCACCTCTACACATGGACCAATGTGTTCTTAATTTCTAAGCAATCTAGTCAGATTGCTTAGAAATCAAGTGAGTGTCACTCCGTGTGTACCCCCCTTTACTGCAGAGCTGTCACTGGCTTTTGTTTGCCCTCCTAGATAGTAGCCTTTGATAGTCCTTCCACTTGCTCCAGTTATACTTTTAGCACTAATCTCTGAGCTGCAGATGTCAGACAAAGATCATAAGCTATGTGGTCCTAAATGAACTGTCCTTTCCAGTTGCTGACTATTAGTTCAGGTTGTCACTGCATAATGGCCCTCTGCCATCATTCCGAGTTGATCGCTCGCTGCCGTTTTTTGCAGCGCAGCAATCAGGTTACTACTGCGCATGTGTATGCACCGCAATGCGCACGAGTGTCGTATGGGTACAAACAGCATTGTTGCTGTGCAATGCTTCTAGCGACTAATCCATTCGCACAACCGATCGCAAGAAGATTGACAGGAAGAGGGCGTTTATGTCCAGACTTTTGTAGGGCGGGTGTCTAACGTCAATTCCGGGACCGGACAGGCTGAAGTGATCGCAAGGGCTGAGTAAGTTCAGTCCTACTCAGAAACTGCAAAAAACATTTTCGTCCCGATTGGCTACACATGCGATCGCACATTTGCAAAGCAAAAATACACTCCCCCGTGGGCGGCGACTGTCTGATCGCTGCTCTGCAAAAAATAGCTAGCAAGCGATCAACTCAGAATGAGTGCCAATGTCTCTAAGCATCTGAAGTTTCTATGTGGCTCCTGTCTGCAATCTCTAAACCTTAGGTAATGTAAGAGTCTTCTTACGTGTGGGTCAGCCAAGGTCTCTGCCTCTATCAACTACTGCAGGTTGTTTACCTAAAGTGTGACTAGTGCAGGGCTGTGTTGAATGTGGTATTACCAACCTTTCTCCATAGATAGCTGGTCTTTCTCATGAAAAGGCTGCTAGATTGCTGCTAGATTACAAGGGGTGGGCTGCTCCCTGCTTGCTCTAGGGATAGGAAAGCTCCACCTCTCTATCTGAAGGGGACGTCACCACTCCCCAGAGCTAGGGATGGCCATCGGTGGGTTATCCATCGATGGTACTACCATCGGTGGATAACCTCGATGTTGGGCAACCGTCTGTAAGGGAACCATCTATGGTTTTGCCCATTGATGGTCCCCATTACTTTAGTATTAAGGGTGGAAGTGGGCCAATCAGAGCTCAGGGGTGTGGCTTCATGAGTATATGGGGTGGAGCTATAAAAAATAAAATATTTGATAGCTCTTTACCATCGATGGCGGGAAACTATCTGGTTCTCCCCCATCGATGGAAAAAGTAGTTACCATCGGTCAAGACCATTGATGATTTCAAATCATCGATGGGCGATGGCCATCCCTACCCAGAGCCAGTTTACAGTTCTCAGATTACTGCCTCTTCTCGACTCGGCTGCCGGAGGCTGTAGAAATGCTCCAGAGATGGCTGAAATGGCTGGGCTGCTCTCTTTAAGCCAGGATACCGGGCCCACAGATTCCACTGCTCCTGGTAAGCTACGCAGTGTCCTCTCGCTTCTCATTTAAGATGGCTGCTCTCCTCTTCAACTGCCACTTCTCAACAGCTCATCCCTTTACTCTCTCCAGCGTGAGCGGATCTGTGACCCCTCACCTTGCTTGCCATTCGCTCTCCACACACCTTTATCGGGGTGTTGCCTGAGGGCAGTTATTAACCTTGCAGCGGCTTGGTATAGTTTTCAGATGCACACAGTTCTAAATGAGCGGACTGTCACAATCTCTTCCGTGAGCGGGAACATCCAGTTCTTACAACTCTCCTCTGTGAGGAGCATAGTCTGTTTATATTTATGAATTTTATTTTATCTACCTTACTTATATTAATAGTGCTAATCAATTATGTACAGTATTAAAGCACTTTGACATGCTGGGGTGCTACACCTGCACATTGTGGTGCATACACATGCGCAGTCATTTGATAATCGTCCGCTGTGCAAATTCTCACATCAGTGATCAGGTCTGAATCGGACCCATTGTTCGGAGGAAGGAACCCTTTTCCATAGTTTTTGGGATTGTCCAGCCCTTCAAGACTTCTGGGTAGAAGTGTTTGATTTACTGTATAAAGTACTTCTGACAATTGTAGACCCGAATTTGGTTCTTGCTTTATTGAATTGGGGCTCTCAATCTGTTCCTAGACATGAATGTTACTTGACTGCACAAAATTTTGTAGCTGGGAGGGCCTCAATAGCCCAAATGTGGAAATCTCTTAACCTCCCACTTCTTCAAAAGTGTTCTCTAAAATCCAATATAATTTTAAAATGGAGACCTTTGCAGTTCCATTCTTCACTTCTGTCTCTTCTTCCCTGATGTAGTGGCTTTCATGGCATTTCTATATTATTAAGGGAGCCAGAGCTACTGCTCTAAGGGGTATCCACGCACCTACCTTCCCAACTCCAGATTCCTTAGCTACGATACAGAAAACTACCTAATTTGGGTCTTCTACATTTTTATTGCTTTTATGTCTCTATGTTTTTACCCATATTAAGGTTTATATATTTGCTGAGATACCATTTTTTGTCTATATACATTAATGTTTGTTACATAGGTGTTTATCACCTGTACACTATCCACCCCCCCCCCCCCCCCCCCCATACCCCCGCCGCCCCTGTTTTGCTTTCTGTACTCAGATCTCCTCCTGTAGTATGTCATTATTTTTCTTTTTTACCTTCAACAAAAACATTGCTGTTAAAGGAGTACACTGAAACCATGAGGAGTGCCCAGTAATAATGGCGTGCTGCTGAGAAATTCACAGAAGCACACTGGAAACTGTGGAGAATGCCTAAGTAGTAGTGACTGACACAGGGAGTATCACAAGAACACACTGGAAACTGGGGATAGTGCCTAGCAGTAATGATTAGCGCAGGGGCAATTGGGATGCTGGGATAGTGCCTGCTGGGCCGGTCCCATTGTCCCTTCAGTGGGCTGACTCACCCCTCCACTGGCTTGGCTACTGCTCAGCTCAGCTCAGCTAGCCTTTGGAAATAGCACCTGCACAACCATTAGCTATACCTCCCAACATGACCCTCTCCAGGAGGAACACAATGCTCTAATCCTGGGCTTCTCTCTTATTTATGATTGCCATCACCTGTGCTGAAAACGAGTTTTATGGTAAGAACTTACCTTTGTTAAAACTCTTTCTGTGAGGTACACTGGGCTCCACAAGGATAGACATAGGGGTGTAGAGTAGGATCTTGATCCGAGGCACCAACAGTCTCAAAAGCTTTTACTGTTCCCAAGTTGCATAGCGCCGCCTCCTCTATAACCCCGCCTCCCTGCACAGGAGCTCAGTTTTTAGTTAACCAGCCCAATGCAGTAGCAGGAAAAGAAACGACAACAGTTAGTTAGCCACATACACCACACTCTCACGACAGGAGAAGTGTTAGCGGCTAATGCCATACCAACCCAAAGAAGCTAAGTGCGTCAGGGTGGGCGCCTTGTGGAGCCCAGTGTACCTCGCAGAAAGAGTTTTAACAAAGGTAAGTTCTTACCATAAAACTCGTTTTCTGCTGCGGGGTACACTGGGCTCCACAAGGATAGACATAAGGGATGTCCTAAAGCAGTTCCTTATGGGAGGGGACGCACTGTAGCGGGCACAAAAACCCGGCGTCCAAAGGAAGCATCCTGGGAAGCGGCAGTATCGAAGGCATAGAACCTAAGGAACGTGTTCACGGAGGACCACGTAGCCGCCTTGCATAATTGTTCAAGGGTCGCACCACGTTGGGCCGCCCAAGAAGGTCCAACAGACCGAGTAGAATGGGCCGTAATGTGAGCAGGAGCTGACAGACCAGCTCTCACATAAGCATGTGCAATCACCATTCTAATCCATCTGGCCAAAGTCTGCTTGTGAGCAGACCAGCCCCGTTTGTGAAACTCAAACAGAATAAAGAGAAATCAGATTTCCGAACAGAAGCAGTTCTCTTCACATAGATACGGAGAGCCTGTACCACATCCAAAGACCACTCTTTGGGAGACAAGTCAGGAGAGACAAAGGCCGGTACCACAATCTCCTGATTAAGGTGGAACGAAGAAACCACCTTAGGCAAATTACCGGGACGAGTCCTAAGAACTGCCCG
This sequence comes from Pseudophryne corroboree, assembly GCF_028390025.1. Taxonomy (NCBI): domain Eukaryota; kingdom Metazoa; phylum Chordata; class Amphibia; order Anura; family Myobatrachidae; genus Pseudophryne; species Pseudophryne corroboree. Next base: position 183,030,163 of record NC_086452.1, read on the forward strand.
TTCACGGTGAAATATCAGATATGGGGAACTACAAGACAAGGTACCCAAATCCGACACTCTTCTAGCTGAAGCTATAGCCAGCAGAAACAATACCTTAAGGGAGAGCCACTTAAGATCAGCTGAACCAAGAGGTTCAAACGGAGACTCTTGTAACGCCTCCAAACCACAGACAAGTCCCAAGGAGCCACAGTCGGGACATAGGGAGGTTGGATACGCAACACACCGTGAGTAAAGGTATGCACATCAGGTAAGGTCGCAATCTTTCTCTGAAACCACACCGACAAGGCACTATTTGAACCTTGAGGGAGGCCAGACGCAGGCCTAAGTCCAGGCCCTGCTGAAGAAAAGCCAACAACTTGGCCGTACTAAACTTGGAAGCGTCATGATTGTTAGATGCGCACCAAACAAAGTAAGAATGCCAGACCCTATGGTAAATCCGAGCAGAAGCCGGTTTCTGGGCCCGCAACATAGTTTGAATGACCGCCTCAGAAAACCCTTTAGCCCTCAAGACGGAAGCTTCAAGAGCCACGCCATCAAAAACAGCCGGGCTAGGTCCTGGTAGACACAGGGGCCCTGAACGAGGAGGTCTGGGCATTGTGGAAGTAGAAGTGGATGCTCTGACGATAGGCCATGCAGGTCTGAGAACCAGTGCTGTCTGGGCCACGCTGGAGCTATGAGAAGCAGAATTCCTCTCTCTTGCTTGAACTTCCAAATTACTCTGGGCAGGAGTGACACCGGAGGGAACACATACGGCAGCCGAAACCTCCACGGCACCGCCAGCGCATCCACGAATGCTGCTTGAGGATCCCTTGTCTTTGCTCCAAAGACCGGAACCTTGTGATTGTGTCGAGACGCCATCAGATCTACGTCTGGAAGGCCCCACTTTTCCACTAGGAGTTGAAACACTTCTGGATGGAGGCCCCACTCTCCGGCATGTACGTCCTGACGACTGAGAAAGTACGCTTCCCAATTCAGGACTCCCGGAATGAATATTGCCGATATGGCCGGTAGATGGCGTTCCGCCCATTGCAGAATCCGTGAGACATCCTTCATTGCCAAACGGCTTCGAGTGCCACCTTGATGATTTATGTAAGCCGCTGTGGTGGCGTTGTCCGACTGTACTTGAACAGGACGGTTCTGAATTAAATGCTGGGCCAGGTTCAACGAATTGATGACCGCCCGCAATTCCAGAATGTTGATCAAGAGGAGAGATTCCTCCTTGGTCCACCGGCCCTGAAGGGAGTGTTGCTCCAGCATGCGCCCCAACCTCGTAGACTGGCATCTGTCGTCAACAGGACCCAGTCGGATATCCAGAAGGGACGGCCCCTGCACAATCGTTGGTCCTGGAGCCACCAGTGCAGCGACAGATGGACCTCCGGAGTCAATGAGATCATGTGAGGCCGGATCCGGTGAGGCAGACCGTCCCACTTGGCTAGAATCAGCCTCTGGAGGGGGCGAGAGTGGAATTGAGCATACTCCACCATGTCAAATGCTGACACCATGAGGCCCAGCACCTGCATCGCCGAATGTATCGACACTTGCGGACGAGAAAGGAAGCAATGAATCCTGTCCTGAAGCTTCAGGACTTTCTGCTGGGACAAGAACAACCGCTGGTTGTGAGTGTCCAATAGCGCTCCCAGGTGCACCATGCTCTGAGCAGGGACCAGGGAGGATTTCTTCCAGTTGATGAGCCACCCGTGGGCTTGCAGAAACCGTACAGTCATATCCAGATGACGTAGGAGAAGTTCTGGGGAATTTGCCAGGATCAACAAGTCGTCCAGATACAGCAGGATCCTGATCCCTTGGCGGCGGAGTACCACCGTCATCACCGCCATAACTTTGGTGAAAACTCGCGGAGCCGTAGTTAAACCAAAAGGTAACGCCCGAAACTGGTAATGGAGGTTGCCAATCGCAAACCTCAGGTACTGCTAATGTGACACTGCTATAGGAATATGCAGGTAAGCATCTTGTATGTCCAGGGAGACCATATAATCCCCAGGTTCCAAGGCCAGAACTATAGAGCGAAGGGTTTCCATACGGAACTTGGAAACTTTCACAAACCTGTTCAATGCCTTGAGATTGAGAATGGGCCGAGAGGTCCCATTCGGTTTCGGGACTAGAAACAGCAGAGAATAGTACCCCCGGTCCCCTGAGCAAGAGGCACCGGTACTACCAATCCTGTATCCAGGAGGGTCTGTACCACCGAGTGTAGAGTTTTTGCCTTTGTCTGGTTCAAAGGGACGTCTGTCAGGCAAAATCGAGTGACGACTTCCCGTACCCAGGCATCTGAAGTGGTCTTCAACCATTCCTGGGTATACCCTAGAAGCCGGCCCCCCACCCAGGGATCCCCCAGGGGGAGGCCCGCCCCGTCATGCAGCAGGCTTATCAGTCTTGGAAGCTGGCTGACGGGCAGCCCAGGCTCTTTTGGGCTTCGGCTTACCAGTTTTGGAAGTGCGGGCCTGCTTATGGTACGCCTGACCTTTTGCTTTACCTGAAGGACGAAAGGGGCGAAAGGAAGTACCCTTAGCCTTCGACCCAGAAGGAGCGGTACTTGGCAGACAGGCAGTTTTGGCAGTAGCCAAGTCAGCCACTATCTTATGGAAGTCCTCCCCAAACAGAACATCTCCCTTGAAAGGGAGTACCTCCAGGGTTTTTCTAGAGTCCAGATCCACAGACCAGGATCTCAGCCACAATATCCGGCGAGCCAGGACTGACGTAGCAGAGGCCTTGGCTGCTAGAATACTGGCATCAGAAGCCGCCTCTTTAATATAGTGAGAAGCTGTGAAAATATATGACAAACACTGTCTAGCATGGTCAGAAGAGATTTCAGCTTCCAACTCTAGGGCCCATGCTTCAATAGCCTCTGCAGCCCATGTCGCTGCAATAGTGGGCCTTTGTGCAGCACCCGTGAGGGTGTAAATCGCTTTCAGACAACCCTCCACACATTTATCCGTAGGCTCTTTCAGAGACGTGACGGTAGTGACAGGTAGAGCTGAGGAAACCATCATCCTAGCCACATGTGAGTCTACTGGAGGAGGCATTTCCCAATTTTTAGACAGCTCTGGCGCGAGGGGATAGCGAGCCAGCATCTTCTTTTGAGGCACAAACTTCTTCCCAGGGTTTCCCCAGGATTCCTGATGTATATCCACTAGGTGGTCAGAGTGAGGTAAAACTTGTTTAACCACCTTCTGACGCTTGAACCTATCTGGTTTCTTAGGAGGGACGGATGGCTCGGGATCATCCGTAATCTGTAGAATCAACTTAATAGCCTCCAAAAGATCAGGAACATCCACATGTGAACTACTCTCCCCATAAGCAGTATCTGTGTCAGAATCTGTGGGGTCAGTGTAAGTGCCATCTTCATCAGACGAGGTGTCAGTGACAGCAGTGGATTGTGAGGAGGTAATAGCTCGCTTAGAGGACCCCATGGTCTTAGGCGAGCGAGGGTCAGACTTTTTAGTAGTCAAGGACTGGTTCAATTTTTTCAATTGAGCAGACAAGTTATCTGCCCACGGTGGGTTAGCCGCAGGGACCACATACGGTTGAACCGGCATAGGAGGTCCCATAGGGGGTGTTAGTTTAGTAACTAGCGTATTTATAAGCATGTAGAAAGTAGCCCACGGTGGGTCATTATGGACCCCCGTTGCCACAGTCCCACTGGGGGCAAGGAGCCCCCAGAACCAGAGCCCGCAGCTGCTATAGTCTCCTCATAGGGATCTGTGGCTTCAGCAACACCGGCAGTGTGTTCAGCCCCAGAACCGTTACCCTCAGAAGCAGACATGATATAACTTGCAATATCAGGTAACACAGTACAATTGTCAGCAGCACAATACCTCTAGCCCAAACCCCTGCGCAGTGTAGTCAGCACAAGCAGAGATACAGGATAGATATGGTGACTAAAATTACAGAGAAAAATACCTATTAGAGTATATCTTGTGAATATCCTATATTATAATAAAACCTGACGCACCAAGCCCCCTCAGGTTATAGAATATAGGGATAGCAAGTTGAGTGAGAGACACGAAATGGAAATCACTCAGCAAGCTAATGCACACACATATAGTCACAGTTATACAATGCAGAAGTTATTACCAACAATAATACTGCACTGGACCAGCTTATATATATATATATATATATATATATAGCTCTGTAATCAATAGATATAACACTGCACAGTAAGAACTGGATGTATATCACAGGGTACTTGTACCAGAGAACCCTGACTAAATGCACTCTTTCTTAACTATCACTGTCTAATTGACATGTAGAATACTTAAGTGTCATGTAAAGTCACAGCGCTGACAACCAGGCGGCTTTACAAAGGAGGATTTGCCCAAGCAGTCCTAGGAACAGTGTAGCTGAGAGAAATGGCGCCCAAACACTGACAGGGAGTGAGGGAGAGACAGATATGCAGCTCCAGGGCGAGAACATTTACTGGAAATGGTGCCCTGGGGCTGGGGGAGGGGCTCCAGGTCTAAGCCTTATCCCGTCTGCTGGCAAAACCACCTGGTACAATGGGCTACACATAAAAAGGTTTTAAGAGAAAACCTGACCTGCACCCATGCCCTGGTGATCTAGTGGGATCGCCTGTACTGCCACAGTGTCCACCGCCAGCGCGCGCAGCCCGCCTCCCACCGGCCGCGCCGGATCGCGATACAGCACTGGTCCCACGAGCGGGACCCACTCACCACCTCCCGAAGCGCGGCCACGCGATCCCGGAGAGCCCCAGTCGTGTGTGCCTGACCAGAAGAAAGCCGGAGCCTCCTGCTGTAGTTACCCGGCAACCAGGGCGCGGGAGTGTACAGCGTCGCTGGGGAGAGATGGAGCTGCTGCAGTGAATGTCTCCAAACATGTACACACTGCTGCAGCCCTTGAAGTCTTCACTTTTCTTCTAAAAAAGCTCTTCTTAGGGCTGCCCAGAGCAGCCCCTCTGTTATGTGCCTGCTATCTGCGGCACCAACTACAAAACTGAGCTCCTGTGCAGGGAGGCGGGGTTATAGAGGAGGCGGCGCTATGCATCTTGGGAACAGTCAAAGCTTTTGAGCCTGTTGGTGCCTCGGATCAATATCCTACTCTACACCCCTATGTCTATCCTTGTGGAGCCCAGTGTACCCCGCAGCAGAAACACCTTTCTTATACATTAACCTGTTCAACACAGGTGCAGACAATCATAAATTAAGAGGAAAGTCCAGAAGCAGAGCATTTTATCCATCCTGGAGAGGGTCATGTTGGGAGATATGCATTATCAGTGATGCTGCAGTCTCTGCAGCTGCTTGGTGGGCTGTTCACTTCCTCATACTGCAAGCCCCGCCCCTTGTGTGACATAATCCAAGAGCTGGACCAGCTCTCGACACTGATTCCATGTCACAATAGACTACAGAGGCAGGAATTGGTAAAGCTGGTTACATATTACACAATGTGTGTACATAGTGACATTGTACATGACGGGACCCAGAATCAGCAAAGTTCATACACACTTGCAGATGCCGGCAGCGATGGAGTGATTAGAATGGCCCTCACTAGTGATGTCTTCAGCTTAAGAGAGAATAGGCCAAAACATTGCATGTGAGTAAAGTAAGATGCAGTAGAACAAGGAATGAGGATGAGGGAGAGTGAAGAGAGGAATGTGGGTTAGGAATGAGGATGAGAGTGGAGTGAAAGAAAAGAGTAAGGCACCTGAGACAGCAAAGAAAAGTAGGTGACTGAGGGCAGGATACACCAACCTCTTGTGATACCTTCCGCCACCCATTGTGTTGATACTAATTGCATAAGTACTAATATATGCGATTAGTACCACAAAGGGCAGCTCTCTCGATAAGAGCTGCCCTTTTCAATTGCCGCTGGCCTGGACTTCAAGGATTATGACCTGGGAGTCCATCTGCACATGTTCAGTGATGCGGGTAGCCACAGGTGGTGCTGGGAGGGATCCAATTGGATCACTCTAACAGCAAGTATGCTTTGTGAGAGATGAGAAAGGACAGTATGTTATGTGAGAAATGAGAAAGGAAAACAAGTGAGTGAGATATAGAAAAAGAAAAGAAAGGAAGACGAAAGAAATGAGAATAAAGTATAAAGACTAAGGGAAAATGTGAGGCTTCGAAGGGCATACAGAGTAAAGAAAAGCAAGAGATAGGGACCTGCGTGTGGTATACTAAAGAGCAGTGGTTCCCAAACCTGGGGCCAGATGTATTAACCTGGAGAAGGCATAAGGAAGTGATAAACCAGTGATATGTGCAAGGTGATAAAGGCAGCAGCCAATCAGATCCTAACTGTTAATTTACATATTGGAGCTGATTGGCTGCTGCCTTTATCACCTTGCACATATCACTGGTTTATCACTTCCTTATGCCTTATCCAGGTTAATACATCTGCCCCCTGGTTCTCAAGTACCCCCAACAGTTTATGTTTTCCAGGTCACCTAGCAGTTGAACAGGTGTATTCATTACTCACTGACACATTTTAAAAGACCTACAGGTGGAGCAAATTATTTCACGTGCAATCCTGTGAGGAGACCTGGAAAACATAAACTGTTGGGGGTTGGGGGTACTTGAGGACCGAGTGTGGGAACCACTGCTATAGAGGGATAGGACCCTGCATGCGGTGTAATATAGAGGGATAGGGACCTGCACTTGGTGTACTATAGAGGGATAGGGACCTGCATGTAATGTAATATAGAGGGATAGGGACCTGTGCCTGGTGTACTAAAGAGTGATAGGGACCAGTTTGTGGTATAATATAGGGGGATAGGGACCTGTGCCTGGTGTACTATAGAGGGATAGGGACCAGTGTGTGTGGTGTAATATAAAGGGATATGGACCTGCACTTGGTGTACTATAGAGGGATAGGAACCTGCATGTAATGTAATATAGAGGGTTAGAAGCCTGTGCCTGGTGTACTATAGAGTGATAGGGACCTGTGTGTGGTGTACTATAGAGTGATAGGGACCTGTGTGTGGTGTACTAAAGAGTGATAGGGACCTGTGTGTGGTGTAATATAGAAGGATAGGGACCTGTATGTGGTGTAATATAGAGGGATAGGGAACTGTGTGTGGTATAATATAGGGGGATAGGGACCTGTGTGCTGTGTAATATGGAAGGATAGGAAAGTGCGTTTGGTGTAATATAGAGGGGTATGGAGCTGTGCACTGTGTACTATAGAGGGATAGGGACCTGTGCGTGGTGTAATATAGAGGGATAGTGACCTGTGTGTGGTGTAATATAAAGAGATAGGTACCTGTGCCTGGTGTACTATACAAAGATAGAGACCTGTGTAGTGTAATATAGAGGGATAGGGACCTGTGTGCTGTGTAATATGGAAGTGCGTCTGGTGTAATATAGAGGGATATGGAGCTGTGCACTGTATACTATAGAGGGATAGGGACCTGTGTGTGGTGTAATATAGAGGGATAAGGACCTGTGCCTGGTGTACTATAGATGAATATGGACCTGTGCCTGGTGTACTAAAGAGTGATAGGGACCAGTGTGTGGTGTAATGTAGGGGGATAGGGACCTGTGCCTGGTGTACTATAGAGGGATAGGGACCAGTGTGTGGTGTAATATAGAGGGATATGGACCTGCACTTGGTGTACTATAGAGGGATAGGGACCTGCATGTAATGTAATATAGAGGGTTAAGAGCCTGTGCCTGGTGTACTATAGAGGGATAGGGTCCTGTACCTGGTGTACTAAAGAGTGATAGGGAACTGTGCCTGGTGTACTATAGAGGGATAGGGACCTGTGTGTGGTGTACTATAGAGGGATAGGGACCAGTGTGTGGTGTAATATAGAGGGATAGGGACCTGTGCCTGGTATAATATAGAGGGATAGGGACCTGTGTGTGGTGTACTATAGAGGGATATGGACCTGTGTGTGGTATAATATAGAGGGATAGGGACCTGTGTGCTGTGTAATATGGAAGGATAGGAAAGTGCGTCTGGTGTAATATAGAGGGATATGGAGCTGTGCACTGTGTACTATAGAGGGATAGGGACATGTGTGTGGTGTAATATAGAGGGATAGTGACCTGTGTGTGGTGTAATATAAAGAGATAGGCTCCTGTGCCTGGTGTACTATACAAGGATAGAGACCTGTGTGGTGTAATATAGAGGGATAGGGACCTATGTGCTGTGTAATATGGAAGTGCGTCTGGTGTAATATAGAGGGATATGGAGCTGTGCACTGTGTACTATAGAGGGATAGGGACCTGTGTGTTGTGTAATATAGAGGGATAAGGACCTGTGCCTGGGGTACTATAGAGGAATATGGACCTGTGCCTGGTGTACTAAAGAGTGATAGGGACCAGTGTGTGGTGTAATGTAGGGGGATAGGGACCTGTGCCTGGTGTAATATAGAGGGATAGGGGCCTGTGCCTGGTGTACTATAGAGGGATATGGACCTGTGCCTAGTGTACTAAAGAGTGATAGGGACCAGTGTGTGGTATAATATAGGGGGATAGGGACCTGTGCCTGGTGTACTATAAAGGGATAGGGACCAGTGTGTGGTGTAATATAGAGGGATATGGACCTGCACTTGGTGTATTATAGAGGGATAGGGACCTGCATGTAATGTAATATAGAGGGTTAAGAGCCTGTGTCTGGTGTACTATAGAGGGATAGGGTCCTGTGCCTGGTGTACTAAAGAGTGATAGGGACCTGTGTCTGGTGTAATATAGAGGGATAGGGACCTGTGCCTGGTGTTCTATAGAGGGATAGGGACCTGTGTGTGGTGTAATATAGAGGGATAGGGACCTGTGCCTGGTGTTCTATAGAGGGAGAGGGACCTGTTTGTGGTGTAATATAGAGGGATAGGGACCTGTGTGTGGTGTAATATAGAGGGATAGGGACCTGTGTGTGGTGTAATATAGAGGGATAGGGACCTGTGCCTGGTGTACTATAGAGGGATAGGGACCAGTGTGTGGTGTAATATAGAGGGATAGGGACCTGTGCCTGGTGTACTATAGAGGGATAGGGACCTGTGTGTGGTGTACTATAGAGGGATATGAACCTGTGCCTAGTGTACTAAAGAGTGATAGGGACCTGTGTGTGGTATAATATAGGGGGATAGGGACCTGTGTGCTGTGTAATATGGAAGGATAGGAAAGTGCGTCTGGTGTAATATAGAGGGATATGGAGCTGTGCACTGTGTACTATAGAGGGATAGGGACATGTGTGTGGTGTAATATAGAGGGATAGGGACCTGTGTGCTGTGTAATATGGAAGTGCGTCTGGTGTAATATAGAGGGATATGGAGCTGTGCACTGTGTACTATAGAGGGATAGGGTCCTGTGCCTGGTGTACTAAAGAGTGATAGGGACCTGTGTGTGGTGTAATATAGAGGGATAGGGACCTATGCCTGGTGTTCTATAGAGGGATAGGGACCTGTGTGTGGTGTACTATAGAGGGATATGGACCTGTGTGTGGTGTACTATAGAGGGATAGGGACCTGTGTGTGGTGTAATATAAAGGGATATGGACCTGTGCCTGGTGTACAATAGAGTGATAGGGACCTGTGTGTGTTGTAATATAGAGGGATAGGGGCCTGTGCCTGGTGTACTATAGAGGGATAGGGACCTGTGCCTGGTGTAATATAGAGGGATAGGGACCTGTGTGTGGTGTACTATAGAGGGATATGGACCTGTGCCTAGTGTACTAAAGAGTGATAGGGACCTGTGTGTGGTGTAATATAGAGGGATAGGGACCTGTGTGTGGTGTAATATAGAGGGATAGGGACCTGCGTGTGGTGTAATATAGAGGGATAGGGACCTGTGCCTGGTGTACTATAGAGGGATAGGGACCAGTGTGTGGTGTAATATAGAGGGATAGGGACCTGTGCCTGGTGTACTTGTCAAAGTCAGAAAAATATCACTATGCACACTGCCATATTTGCACCTCATACAGGTCCGCGCTGCGCATGCGTGCGCTCTCCCGTGCGTGCGCATACTCGCTGCTGCGGGCACCCGCGGGCGCGCGGTATGTGCATTTACGGTAGAGTTTATGTGTTCGTAGCGTGCGACTCAATCGTTACATATTTTCACCATATAATGTATTTTGTAGATTATGGTCCCTTTGATAGAATCTGAAAGTTTAGTTAATGTAGCATGTTCATGGACAGAGAAATCCCACTTTGTTTGATACGAAGGGTCAGACAGGAGTAATACAGTGGTGTTTAGTATCCATCGGAAGAGTACTTAATTAGCAATATTCCGGTGTTGGTTTGAAGCGAATTAATCGCTCGTGCGAATAGTTATGGACATAAGAAGTTTATGTCCATTTACTATTATTTGCACTTACTTATCCATGCGGCGGGAAACCTAGTTTCCCACCCACCTGAGCAGTTGGAAATTGTCACAGCCCACCTGTATGAATCAACCTATGACCTTTTGTTATAATGCGAGGAGGAATTCCTGTGTCCAATGAACAATGAGATTGTAGGGACCATTGAATTGTATTGTGTGTGGGGCATAAATAGACAAGCCGATCACATCCAGCTGACTCTTCAACGGTTCTCATTGCTGATAATCGGGAGCTGGATGTCCAGAGGCGCATGCGATCGTTCCCCTTTGTGCGTAAGTTTTCTCCGCAATCATATTGATCTTACTGTTATTGTGAGCCATTTCTCTCTCTCTCTCTCTTCTCCTCTTTCTCTCTTATTTTCCCTTAAAACGTAATTGTATTGTATTGTATTTCCCGTGTAGTTATCTGGTTAGTTAGTCTATGTTATATTGTAGTGTATGACTTGTATTGTATTAATTCTTTTGCAAGTATAACATTCATAATATATATATAAGGCGTTGGACCCTAAGCACGGTATCTGTGTATTTCTTATAGTGTTAAGTATTCTCAGAGCGTCGGTGACGCTCGAACAGCTTTTAAGTTAATAAGGTTATACTGTGCTGCATTTACACTCTATCACTACACTAAGGTCTTACTGCATAATACACTGTTTATGGTTTAGATATAAAGGTTTAACATTGTGAGCGTCAGCGCCGCTGGTGATCTCCTCGTGGTCCCGAGCGTCCGCTACGCTATAGCGAATCATTACGTTAGTCGGCATCCAATAGCGTGCCTGCCTGTGATCTCTTGGCCGTGAGCGAACGTGACGCTTGAGCGTCTCGACTACGGCTAAGCGATTGTTACGCAACGTGCGTACCCTTACGGTACTCCATACGTAAATAGCATACAGTGTTCTTAGACCTCATAAAGGGTATTATATAAGATAAATATTTAGCTTTATCAATTGGCTGCTCGTCCAGTCCTTCACATATCTCTGCTAGGTAATTTCAGCAGACATTATCCATCAGCAAAGGGCGGGAGATCATATTCTTCGCAGTGCTGACGGGATAAGCGTCTGCTTCGCTTAGTAAAGGGTGCTGAAGGAATCCGGGAACCGGAGGTAAGAACAACACACTAGTGTCTTTTAAAACTGTTTATTTCTGTTTTGTATACACACGCATATATCTGCATTCCTTTTTCGTGTATATTCATATCACTCTCCTGTTTGCCATTGTATAATTGATAAACGTGCTAAGAGAGATTTGTCGCTATTTAAATAGTTAAAGTGTAAAAGTTATACACTAAGGGGTAATTTGTAAAATACACACACAGCTTTACCTGAGATACAAGAAAGACCTGTGTGGGGCTTGGTAGATGATTACAGTTAAAAGAATCATCTACATTAATAAACGTGCTAATTGTATTTTGTGGCCAGCGTACACGTGTCTCTAACAAAAGGCTGAGACTCGCGAACACAACCCAAAGGCCGACGCACGCAGCGTATATTACGCAACGGAGCGTCTGGGTACGCCCACCGAAACTCAAATCGCACAATAGCATTGTTTTAGTGGGGGCGGTATAGCATAGCCACGTGATAATAGCACAAATTGATTTCAGTTTTTCCAAAACTTAGTTTAAATACCTTACTTTACTGTAATGCCTCTGGGGACAGCTATCAGACTACGGGAAATGATTTTTCTGATCAGAAAACTATAAGAATGATAGTGGGTTGAAAACGGTATGAGTGTTGATAAAGCTGAATATTTATCTTATATAAAACCCTTTGTGAGGTCTAGAACACTGTACGCTATTTACGTATGAAGTACCGTAAGGGTACGCTCGTTGCGTAACTATCGCTTAGCCGTAGTCGAGACGCTCAAGCGTCACGTTCGCTCACGGCCAAGAGATCACAGGCAGGCACGCTATTGGCTGCTGATTAACGTAATGATTCGCTATAGCGTAGCGGACGCTCGGGACCACGAGGAGATCACCAGCGGCGCTAACGCTCACAATGTTAAACCTTTGTATCTAAACCATAAACAGTGTATTGTGCAGTAAAACCTTAGTGTAATGATAGAGTGTAAATGCAACACAGTATAACCTTATTACCTTTAAAGCTGTTTGAGCGTCACCGACGCTCTGAGAATACTTAACACTATAAGAAATACACAGATACCTGGGCTTAGGGTCCAACGCCTAATATATATATATTCTGAATGATATACTTGCAAAAGAATTAATACAAATACAAATCATACACTACAATATAACATAGACTACCTAACCAGATAACTACACAGGAAATATAATACAATTACTATTTAAGGGACAATAAGAGAGAAAGAGGAGAAGAGAGAGAGAGAGAGAGAAATTGGCCCACAATAACAAGAAGATCAATATAGTTGCGGAGAAAACTTACGCACAAAGGAAACGATCGCATGCGCCTCTGGACATCCAGCTCCCGATTTTCAGCAATGATAACCGTTGAAGAGTGAGAGCTGGATGTGATCGGCCTGTCTATTTATGCCCCACACACAATGCAATTCAATGGTCCCTACAATCTCATTGTTCATTGGACACAGGAATTCCTCCTCGCATTATAACAAAAGGTCATAGGTTGATTCATACAGGTGGGCCGTGACTATTTCCAACAGCTCAGGTGGGAGGGAAACTGGGTTTCCCACCGCATGGATAAGTAAGTGCAAATACAGTAAATGTTCATAAACTTCTTATGTCCATAACTATTCGCACGAGCGATTAATCCGCTTCAAACCAACACCGGAATATTGCTAATTAAATACTCTTCCGATGGGTACTAAACACCACTGTATTACTCCTGTCTGACCCTTCGTATCAAACAAAGAGGGATTTCTCTGTTCACGAACATTCTATATTAACCAAACTTTCAGAATCTATCAAAGGGACCATGATCTACAAAATACATTATATAGTGAAAATATGTAACGATTGAGTCGCATGCTACGATCACATAAACTCTACCGTAAATACGCATACCGTGCGCCTGCGGGTGCCCGCGACTGTGAGTATGCGCACGTACGGAAGAGCGTACGCATGCGCAGCACGGACCTGTGTGAGGTGCAAATATGGTAGTGTGCATAGAGATATTTTTCTGACTTTGACAGTCCACCCTTTGGCAGTCAACAATAACTGCCACCTTCTAAAACATTTCAAAAAGAGAAAAATATATGACAGGGGTTAATACATTTACATGGTTGGGTAGGGGAGGAGAGGAAAAGGTAGGAAAAGGGTATGACCTAGTGAGATAGCAGAAGCATGTGTGTATGAATCCGTGCTTGGGGGTCATGTATCATCGTGCCGTACGTGTTTTAAATCAAGCTTCGAGGTATTGCGAAGTATACATTTGTATTCCTTCTTATCCCGTGGTACGGGTCTGTGGATGGGCTGTCAAACTTTACCGAGCTCTTTTTGGCTTTGGTTGTAACAAAATGGGGGAGCACATTTTAGTTGATGATACATGAATGGGGGAGATATGTGATTGCTGATATCTGTGCCTGTATTCCCTATCGACTATGTGTGTCATTACCTGAGGGTTGTAGAAATGAAGAAAAGACATAATTACGGTAAATGCGGTGGTATTCTATGTCAAGTAAATGTACATTCGTCGATTGAGGTCTTGTTTGGTGTCTGTTGAATGCAGTCTTCTTTGTGCTTTTGCCCATAAGGTGCGAGCAAAAGCTGTCAATGTCCATAGATTTACAAAAGTGTTGGGCTAGCGTAATTTTAAAATTTCTAGGGAAACTGGGGATCCATGGCATAGTTCATCAAAAATCTGTGTATCAGGTTGTCAAAACTTCTTCTTTAATCCATCTGTTGTCTGTATATCGGCTCATCAAACTCCTCGTCCAAGTGGGTCTTTTTACCTTGGAGAAAACGGAAAAACAGGTGAAAGAAACGGACCGTAGAAATCGCATTTTCATCACATCATTGTTTCTACCGTTGGGTCATAAATCAAGTCCATTGGAATTACAGTTTCTTCACTCCTTAAACTCATTACCCTAGTACGACGATTGCACTTCATTAAAGCCTGACCGCATCTAAATATCAAACCAATCGTTATGATAACACCTAAGATACATAGGAGAAACTTCCCAACATCCATTATGACTCCTTGAGCCCAGTCTCCTAAACCAGAGAACCAATTTCGTGGGTTCAACCATGACACCCAACCAGTCAGCTCATTACCTACAGCAGCAAGAGTGAGATTGTGTCTCCTGCGAAATTCCCACTTCAGTTGGAGAATATCGTCCATCTTTTGGTCTATGACCTCGACCGGGTCCTCGGTGCTATTCGTAATATATGTGCAACATTTCACGCCGTATTGTGTTGCCAGTGTGACACAATATCCGCCTGTCACTGCTGTGAGGTAATTAAGAACCATTCTATGCTGTACCAGTTCTGTTTTATAAGCCTGAAGTTCTCTTCCAGTATACCTAAACGTGTCATCATACATTTCAGTGATATTATCTAACAAATTTGCAAGCGCAGATATGTATTTATAATTCAACACTCCTCTGGCGGTGCGAGTGATGTCTAACGCGATTAGAAACTGAATCCCGGTGGATTCATGGATCATGTCAGAGGCCGGATGCTCTGTTCTTTCTATCAGGTGCCGTTTAACTACGTGCTCGTAATGGGTGTGAGTGTAAGGAGTTTGGGCAACACGGTGTATGTCTTTCATTTTGTCATGTGATACAGTCATTACTTCAGGCAGTACTTTTCCAATATAACACAATCCTTCAGAGTTTGGGGCAAGCCACTTATACGCCTTTCTCCCGCATATGAAATATGCATCATCGGGGAGAACATATGGGACGGAGTAGGACATAACCATATTACACACCTTCCATGTGAAATCTCCTAACCCTAATTCTTCCATCTGCTTAGTACACGTATCAGGTTGTATGATATGTGCACAGTATCCTGGTGATACCTCTCCAACTCTCGTAATCCTATTTCCTAAGGTATATCTATACCGGAAAGATTTTCCTCTACTGGCTATGTGGCGTATAAGCTCTGTATCTGTAGGCATTCTATCTGCTCTATGCGAAAAGGTCATGGTTTGATTACTCCATGACACTTCCCAATTTCCCGGCTTTCGGGGATTGGAGATGTTAAAACATAATAGGGACCTATCCACATGGTATTGGTGGAGCTTCAAACTAGGAGGGCTGGAGATATTAAACCTCCTGTCCACCGGTCTCCCACCACTTAACTCAAGTACCTCCCCTAACGTTAAAGGAAATGGTACTAGCCCTGATTTGCTATGACCTTGAGGTACTTGAGAGCATACCCAACAATCTGTTTTATTTAACACACTACCAACTAAGGAGTGATAGTCACTCAATGGATGCCGGTCCATATGGATATTAAAACTGGATTGGCATTTCTTTATGCACCCATCCTCAATGACATTGTTACAGAGCCGACAGATACAGTTTTCTTCAGCTAACAATCCTTCACAATTCCTTCTATGGTCAATGCTATCGGATCGTTTTCTGATACTCGCCTTTGCTTGTTGATTATGTTGTTCTTGGAAAACTACGCCTCCATCTTTATCATCAGAACCCATTCCAGAACCTCTCTCGACCTCCATGGTACTCTCGCCGGAACAGACTGCTCTGGTCAACATCATGGTCAACAGGAAAATCCGGATCACAGTCTCTTGGGGCAAGTCCATCTTGTAGGAGGAAACGGAGAAGAATGAGAAGGGGGAAAAACTAATTTGAGGGAGAGGAGATGGGAAGTTGGAGAAAAACAATAAAAGGGAACAGGGGATCGACAACTGCTTTTGGTCTTGTGATTTTCAATGCTCAGGTGCTGCCTCAATCCTCCTGGAACAGACACTCCAGTGATACAACCTCTACCGTCTGTTCCTTATCACGGGACCTCTCTGGATCAGCAACCTTTTTACAGTGGGACGAATGAACCCAAGTCTCTCTCTCAGCAACCTTCAATGCTGTAGTGCTAGTCAATAAGACCTGGTATGGTCCTTCCCATCTGTCAATAAGGCAACCTGAGCGTAGAAAATTCCGTATCATTACATAATCCCCAGGTTCAATGTCATGACAATTACTATCTGGTAAATCAGGAATCACTAACTTCAGATTATCATTTTGATTCCTTAACTGTTTACTCATGTTAATCAAGTATTTTACAGTCACTTCATTGTTACACTTCAAATCATCCTGAGGGTTAATCATAACATGTGGTTGTCGACCAAACAAGATTTCAAAGGGAGACAGATTAAGAGGGGACCTGGGAGTGGTTCTGATGCTGTACAGTACAATGGGTAAAGCTTCTGGCCATGTCAATCCTGTCTCTGCCATCACTTTACTCAGTTTATTTTTAATAGTGCTGTTCACTCTTTCCACTTTCGCACTCGCCTGTGGACGGTATGGAGTGTGCAGCTTGCTATCAATTCCCATCAATTTACACATTCCTTGAAAGACATCACCTGTAAAATGGGTACCCCTATCACTTTCGATAATTCTAGGGATACCATATCTACATACAAATTCCTGCACAATTTTCTTAGCAGTAAACATAGCGGTATTTGTGGCCGCCGGAAATGCTTCGACCCAATTTGAGAAAACATCTATACAAACAAGTACATATTTCAAATTTCGACAAGGGGGTAATTGAATGAAGTCAATCTGTATTACCTGGAAAGGGCCGCCTGCAGGTGGGATATAAGATGGTTCTGTAGGTATTGCCTTTCCGATGTTCTTTCTCAGACAGGTAAGGCATGACATTGCTCTTTTACTCGCATGAGATGAAAATCCTGGGGCACACCAATATGCTCTTACCAACTTGCACATCCCTTCCTTGCCCAGATGAGTCAGCCCGTGAGCTGCCTCAGCTAAACATGGAAGGTATGCTCTGGAGGCCACTGGTTTACCGTGTCCATCCGTCCAGAGTCCTGAGGACTCCTGGCCATATCCTTTTGCCTTCCAGACTGCCTTTTCCTGTGTGGAACACAAATTTTGCATCTCACACAACTTCTGTGTGTTGATGGTATTAAATACCATCAGTTGTGTGGTGTCTGTCTGTCTGGGGGTAGCAGCTGCTAATTTAGCAGCTTCGTCTGCTCGGCTGTTACCAAGTGATACTGGGTCTTGGCTATATGTGTGTGCTTTACATTTGATAACAGCCACTCTGTCGGGTTCCTGTATCGCTGTTAGAAGCCTTTTGATGTGAGCTGCATGCGCTACCGGTGTACCAGCTGCCGTCATGAAATTTCTGAGGCGCCATAGGGCTCCGAAATCATGGACTACCCTGAATGCGTATCTAGAATCGGTGTAGATATTGGCTGATTTGCCCTTAGCCAATTCACATGCTCTGGTTAGGGCGACCAGTTCAGCAACCTGGGCTGAGTGAGGTGGGCCTAGCGGTTCCGCTTCTATGGTGCCTTGGTCATCTACGACTGCGTATCCAGTACACAAGTCTCCCGAGTCTGACTGTCTATGACAACTACCGTCCGTGTAGAACGTAAGTTCTACATCTTCCAGTGGGTTGTCACTGATGTCAGGCCTTGCGGTAAAATTTTGGGTCAAATATTCCATACAATCATGTGTGTCTTCCTTTGTATTAAATCCTCCTTCCCCACCACTCTCATCCTCCACCCTTTGTGCCTGTCCAGGCACACCTGGGAGATATGTTGCAGGATTTAATGCACTGCATCTCCTTATGGTGATGTTTACGGGGGCCATTAGTGCCAATTCCCATCTTGTAAACCGCGCTGATGAGACATGTCTGGTTTGGGCAGAATTTAACAAGGCTGACACTGCATGTGGTGTATGAATTGTGAGGTTGTGACCTAGCACGACGTCTTCGCTTTTCTTTACTAGCAATGCTATCGCAGCAACGCTTCGCAAGCATGTGGGGAGGGATCACGCTACCGTATCTAGCTGAGCGCTGTAATATGCTACTGGCCTACTGGCATCACCGTGCTTTTGGGTTAGTACGCCTGCCGCGCAACCAGCACTTTCTGTTCCGTATAGTTCAAAGGGTTTCCCATAGTCTGGCATACCCAATGCTGGTGCCTGCGTTAGGCACTGTTTAAGTCTCTCAAATGCTGTCTCGGACTCGTCTGTATGTGAAATCCGATCAGGTTTGTTTGAGGAGACCATCTCCTGCAAGGGTAACGCTAGAATGGAAAACCCTGGGATCCAGTTACGGCAATACCCACACATTCCTAAAAATGTTCTGATCTGTTGCTGGGTTTGTGGCAGAGTCATGTCTCTAATTGCTTGAATTCTATCAGCGGTCAGGTGTCTCAGTCCTTGTGTTAGACAGTGTCCCAAATATTTTACCTTAGTTTGGCATAATTGCAACTTGTCTTTGGAAACCTTGTGTCCTGTGTCTGAAAGATGAAACAGGAGCTGTTTCGTATCCTTCACGGATGCTTCCAATGAATCAGAACACAGTAGTAGATCATCCACGTACTGTATTAATACTGATCCACTCACTGGTTGGAAAGACTGTAAACAATCATGCAAAGCCTGGGAAAATATACTTGGACTATCTATGAATCCTTGTGGTAATCGAGTCCATGTGTATTGGACTCCTCTGTATGTGAATGCAAACAAATATTGACTGTCAGGGTGCAGAGGTACCGAAAAGAAAGCGGAGCAGAGGTCAATAACAGTGAAAAATTTCGCAGTGGGAGGGATTTGCATTAGGATGACAGCTGGATTTGGCACTACGGGGAACTGACTCTCAACTATTTTGTTAATCCCCCTTAGATCCTGCACTAGCCGGTAACCCCTCCCCCCACTCTTTTTAACAGGGAAGATGGGACTATTGGCAGTGCTGGACGTTCTTACCAGAATGCCCTGTTGTAGCAAGCGCTCTATTACGGGATACACTCCTAACTCCACCTCTGGCTTCAGAGGGTACTGTGGGATTTTTGGAGCTATCCTACCATCTTTTACTTGTACAACTACCGGAGCTACGTTTGCCATTAATCCAGTGTCCTGTCCATCTTTAGTCCAAAGTGACTCTGGTATCTGAGATGTCATTTCTTCTACTTGGGAGGGAGTCCTATTTGTCATAATGGTATGTGACATTAATTTTGATGGGGAGTCTAACATGTCTCGTACTTCCTGAGCGTGATTCTCAGGTATGTCCAAGAATACACCATCAGGAGTACAATAAATGACGCACCCCATTTTACACAGTAAGTCTCTTCCCAGGAGATTAGTCGGTGCCGATGCAGCCAGCAAAAAGGAATGCTTGGTATGTAAAGGCCCTACTGTAATCTCGGCTGGTTTGCTAACAGGGTAGTGCTGGACTACTCCCGTTACCCCTATGGCTGGAATTGTCTTACCAGTGGTTCTCATGCCCACTGTCGAATTTATCACTGATTTGGCCGCCCCTGTGTCTACAAGAAAGTTTAATGATTTACCAGCTACATTGATTGCAATTTCTGGTTCACTTCCAAGGCTTGCAATCAATTTTACTGGCTGCAGATTACAGGTATGGCCACACCCCTATTGGGTATGGTGACCTCCCTGAATCCCGCTGGCAGCAACTACTTGTGATGGAGTTAATTGGGAGCTACCAGAGGCTTGCCAGTCTCTGTTCGGGGGATATCTTTTTGTTTCCCCTGTATGTGGCTCATAACTCCGTTTCTGCGGACCCTGATCCCAATGTCGTGTGTCGTGTCGTTGTCTAGGGGGTTGGTATGAGTTTCGTGAATTCTTCACTCTACAATCTCGTGCCATGTGTCCCTGTTTATGACAAGAATAACAAGTAACCACATTTGACTTACCCACAGGGTTTGGTGATATAAACAAAGGCTGCCTTGTGGTCAGGGCCTGTATACTTACTGCCATTAACTTATCACCTTGTTGTTCCCTGTGTCTGGTGATGTTCCTATCGTGATCAATAGCAGCCTCTCTCAAAGTAGCCACAGACAGACCTCGCCAACATGGTTGTGTGGTCTGTACCCTAGTCTTCAATGACTCTTTTAAACCATCCATCAGTACCGATACTGCTACTTCTCGATGGTTTATGTTTGTTTTAATGTCCTCTATGCCTGTGTATTTTGCCATTTCTGATAATGCTCTGTGAAAATACTCTGCAGCTGTTTCTGACTCCTTCTGTTTAATGGAGAATATTTTGTTCCATTTAACTACGGCTGGGAAATACTCCTTTAACTGTAAACTTATTCTTTTTACATTGTCTTTGTTGTACACATCTGTAAGAGGTACATCCTGATCTAATCCACAGTCAGCTAAAAATTGAGTTGCGTCAACATTGGAGGGTAAACATGCTCTCAGCAATATCTGCCAGTCTTTATTGTTGGGCTCTACAGTGTTACCTAGGTCTCTGATGTATTTTTGGCTGGCAACTAAGTCTTTTCTAGGGTCAGGGAATTCAGACACTATGGTCCTTAATTCCATTCGGGAAAATGGGCTATACATGGCAATGTTCCTAACAGGAGTGACTCCTGAAGTGTCTGTTTTCCCATTTGGAACTACTATTACCTTAACAGGATTAACTCTAACAACCTCATTCTGTGTAGATTCTACAGGCTGTGGTGAAATAGTTTCAGCATAGTGTATGGTGCCGTACTTACCCGTTGATACGACCTCACCTATCCCTCCGCTAGGGGCTTTCGTTACTAATCTCGGGGGTGGAGCTGTGCCTACTGTGGTCTCTGCTATGGTGGCTGCTAGAGAGAGCGCTGAAATTGTTGCCGATTCGTCCTCTTGATCACACTCCTGAGGAAAGTTCAAAACAGGGTACAACTTGCACGGGTTAATACTTGCATTGGTTAATTGGTTAACATTATCTTTAACATTTACACAGTTGCTAAGTGTTTGTGTGTTACACCTTAGTGCGTCATTCTCCGCAACCAATTTCTCTCCTGATATGTATGGTGGCGGTGGGGCCGTGGCTATCAGTTTCCTGATCGAGCCAGATCCCGCCGCCTGAGCCAATCCTCTCTGTATGTCACCCTCCTGTTGCCACAACTGCAAATAATCGTAATGTTTGATTCGTCTCTTTGCTGATTTAATGAGACATATCCTTCTCCTTAAATTTTGTAACACTTCTAGGCTGAAGCTACCTACTTTTGGGAATTTCTCCCCGTCATGTACCGTCATTCTCTCCCATTCATCACATAAAGCTTCTGTGTGACTTCCGTATTTCTCACACATTACGTACCTTGCCGACCCGACTGGTCGGTTCACTGAATCAACCCGAACCGAGGTTGATCGCCCCCTACCTGAACAAGTGGCCCCCATAGTTCGAAGGTGTTGCTTTATTCAGCCAACCCTTACGCAAACCAAAATGTTCAAAATAGGCTGACGGTGGCGGTTTACCGAGTACCCCACTCACTCGCCCACGCCGACCAATACGACCTGATCACACTGATATAGTGCTGGCGTACTCGACCCAGGGCCCCTGCGACCTGAACCTCTATTTACTGGAACCTGCGAGGGTTATCCGAAGAACACTTACTCTTTCCAGTAACTATTGGTTGTTGGATAGTTCCTGATTGAGCAGCGAACCTCCCTTAAAATAAAAAAAAATTACACAAATCACGTTAGAATGTACAAATAGCGTTTATGACCTTCGTACACAAATAGTACCGGTCAGGTTTACTAATGCACACAATTACGTGCGGTACAATCGTTCAGCACATAAGCAACTAATCTTATGTACGGAGCGACCAGTGGAATCGAAAATTACGGCTGCGAATTCCTTCAGCCAGAGCTTGTATGGCCTATATGGGTGTTGCACCAACCCTTTTAGGTGTTGTGCCTGTGGACTGTATAGCGGACTTCCTTGTCTGCTGTACCTGAACCTGCTGGTCTGCTATGACCTCCTGGTCTGTTACAGTATGACCTCCTGGTCTGCTACACTCTAATGCTCAAATTGTATGTTTTAACCAGGGATGCCTCCCTAGCCACCATGTACGTCACTTACACGTATGTACCTCACGAGAACTCGACTTTTCTTGTGGTTCAACCTCAAAAATTGTAAAGACAAACACTCACTCACCACATATACACTTTTGTTTCTATTTCTATTTCTGCGCAGAAATTTCTCTTTAGACCAGATGTGTTACCAATTAGGAGAAGGATCTGTTAATTTAAATTTCGAATGTTAAAATAGATTTGCGCGATTTATCGCCTTGCGTTATTTACCGCGTTGCGCTATTTATCGCGTTGAAAAAAAATTAACACTTGTGATTTGAGTTACGTGGGCGTACCCGGACGCTCCGCTGCGTGATATACGCTGCGTGCGTCGGCCTTTGGTTTGCGTACGCAAGTCTCAGTCCTTTGTTAGAGACACGTGTACGCAAAATAAAGATCCTACCGTAACACAATTTATACGTTTATAAATGTAGATGATCCTTGATCATCTACCGCACACCACACTGACTTCGCCTTGTCTCCCAGGCAAAACTGTGTGTTTGTCTATACTTTAACTATGTTACCTTTACTCTTAAACTATGAAATAGCGGCAAATCTCTCTTAGCACGTTTATCAACTATAGAACTGGCAAACAGGAGAGTGATATACGAAAATACACAAATGAAAAAAAAAGGAAATGCAGATATATATGTGTGCGTGTGTGTGTACGCAAGACAGAAAAATAAACAGTTTTAAAAAGACACTATTGTTTTGTTCTTACCTCCGGTTCCCGGATTCCTTCAGCACCCTTTACTAAGTGAAGCAGACGCTTATCCCGACAGCACTACGAGGAATATAACCTCCCGCCCTTTGCTGATGGATAATGTCTGCTGTATCTACCTAGCAGAGATGTGTGAAGGACAGGACGAGCCCGCAATTGATAAAGCTGAATATTTATCTTATATAAAACCCTTTGTGAGGTCTAGAACACTGTACGCTATTTACGTATGAAGTACCGTAAGGGTACGCTCGTTGCGTAACTATCGCTTAGCCGTAGTCGAGACGCTCAAGCGTCACGTTCGCTCACGGCCAAGAGATCACAGGCAGGCACGCTATTGGCTGCTGATTAACGTAATGATTCGCTATAGCGTAGCGGACGCTCGGGACCACGAGGAGATCACCAGCGGCGCTAACGCTCACAATGTTAAACCTTTGTATCTAAACCATAAACAGTGTATTGTGCAGTAAAACCTTAGTGTAATGATAGAGTGTAAATGCAACACAGTATAACCTTATTACCTTTAAAGCTGTTTGAGCGTCACCGACGCTCTGAGAATACTTAACACTATAAGAAATACACAGATACCTGGGCTTAGGGTCCAACGCCTAATATATATATATTCTGAATGATATACTTGCAAAAGAATTAATACAAATACAAATCATACACTACAATATAACATAGACTACCTAACCAGATAACTACACAGGAAATATAATACAATTACTATTTAAGGGACAATAAGAGAGAAAGAGGAGAAGAGAGAGAGAGAGAGAAATTGGCCCACAATAACAAGAAGATCAATATAGTTGCGGAGAAAACTTACGCACAAAGGAAACGATCGCATGCGCCTCTGGACATCCAGCTCCCGATTTTCAGCAATGATAACCGTTGAAGAGTGAGAGCTGGATGTGATCGGCCTGTCTATTTATGCCCCACACACAATGCAATTCAATGGTCCCTACAATCTCATTGTTCATTGGACACAGGAATTCCTCCTCGCATTATAACAAAAGGTCATAGGTTGATTCATACAGGTGGGCCGTGACTATTTCCAACAGCTCAGGTGGGAGGGAAACTGGGTTTCCCGCCGCATGGATAAGTAAGTGCAAATACAGTAAATGTTCATAAACTTCTTATGTCCATAACTATTCGCACGAGCGATTAATCCGCTTCAAACCAACACCGGAATATTGCTAATTAAATACTCTTCCGATGGGTACTAAACACCACTGTATTACTCCTGTCTGACCCTTCGTATCAAACAAAGAGGGATTTCTCTGTTCACGAACATTCTATATTAACCAAACTTTCAGAATCTATCAAAGGGACCATGATCTACAAAATACATTATATAGTGAAAATATGTAACGATTGAGTCGCATGCTACGATCACATAAACTCTACCGTAAATACGCATACCGTGCGCCTGCGGGTGCCCGCGACTGTGAGTATGCGCACGTACGGAAGAGCGTACGCATGCGCAGCACGGACCTGTGTGAGGTGCAAATATGGTAGTGTGCATAGAGATATTTTTCTGACTTTGACAGTGTATTGAATCCCGCTTTGTGAACTGAGTGATCTGGGTGATCTTTGGTGGAACGTGATGAGCACGGTCTGAGTGAAAACGTGCAACAGAGTGTGATAAAGTTTTCGTTGTATTACGCCCTGGCTGTTTTGGAGCACAGTAGGGAGACTCCAATGATCCTACCATTTATGGGCAACAAGTGTTTATAAGTGGTACGATTGGACCGCACGGTTGTAGGTGTGACCAATAACGCAACGTGATACGAGGTAAATTGCCCTCATACGTGTTGTGGGAAGCACATGCAAGCGTGATTTGTGTAAAGAAAAAGGAAGGGAATTTTCACTGGTCACAGGAAAATCTCTAGAGATAGGGCCTGCAACGGTTACACGTGTCTGCTAGAAGGCGGACCGGAGATACCCGGAGCAGAAGAAGCTGGTGGAAGAGCTTGGAAAACTCCCACCGTAGACTGTGTTTGGTGCATTTTAGGAAGTTTTTCTGTGTAAGGTCCACAATGGAAGCCAAGTGCACAACACAGGGACGTTCAGCAGTCAGGGTTCAGACTGCAGAGGCTTGCAGACCCCGAGGGTCTGCTCGGTTAGTAATGTGGAGGAGGTATGGTCCCCACACTGAGACCTTTTGTGATGAATGGACACGAATGACTGCGGGGGATAAGGCACCATTTCCCGGGATAGGTAGTTTTGACTTAGAGGTATTGCATAATTTAAGGCAAAGGATCTGTCTCATAAAATCCTGGAAACAACGAGTTAAACATGATGATTGTTTGCAGATATGGCTACAGGAAAGTGACATGCAAAGAAATGTAACTTACATACCTAACTTTCATCTTGAGGGGAGAGACATGGCAATGGAGAGGATTATGGTTGCGGAGAAAGGCACAATGGGGTGCGATAAAAGTGCACTTAGTAACTATATTAAGAATGAATGTAACAAACGTAATAAGGTTTATAAAAATGAAAGTGTTAAATGTACAACTATTAACCCATGCAAGTCGCACCCCTTGTTAAACTTTCCTCAGGAACACCAACAAGAAAGTGAGCCCAGCACAATGTCGGAGCCTTTTCCAGCAGCCATCACACAAGACATCCAGGTGGACGCGACCAAATCGGTAAAGACTGTAATCAAACCCCCTAACGGAGGGTCAGGTGAGGTCGTGTCCACAGGTACGTATGGTATTATACATCACGCACAAACAAATGTACCTCATATCGTGGAATCAATTCAGAATGACGTTACTGGACTTAATCCTGTCAGGGTAATTGCAGTACCAAATGGGAAAACTGACTCTTCAGGAGTCACTCCTGTCAGGAACATCGTCATGTACTGCCCCTTTTCCCGAACAGAATTAAGAACAATTCTGTCTGAATTTCCTGATCCCAGGAAAGACTTAGTTGCTTGTCAAAAATACATTAGAGTGCTAGGAAACACTGCAGAGCCAAATAACAAAGATTGGAGGACAGTTTTGAGGGCATGTTTACCCCCCGATGTTGATTCATTGAAATTTATCGCTGATTGTAAGCTAGATGAGGAAGTACCACTAACAGACAAGTATAACCAAGATAATGTAAAAAGAATCAATCTACAGTTGAAAGAATATTTTCCTGCAGTAGTAAAGTGGAATAAAATCTTTACAATAAAACAAAAAGAAGGTGAATCCGCATCAGAGTATTTTCACCAGGCTCTGCAGGATATGGCTAGGTACACTGGTATAGATGACATTGAAACTAACGTACACCACAGAGAGGTAGCTGTGTCTGTATTAATGGACAGCTTAAAAGACACACTAAAAAATTAGGGTACAAACCTCTATACCTCATTGGAGAGGTATCTCGGTGGCTGCATTAAGAGAGTCCGCTATCGAGCATGACCAAAATATCCAAAGAACCAGGGAAGCACAGGGAGAGCGGTTGATGGTACTGAGCATCCAAGCACTAGAGGAGGCATCATGTCGACCGGAACCCCAGGCCCCTAGCACATGGAGAAAGCCAAGGATTTGTTATCATTGTAGAAGAGAAGGGCATTATGCCAGCAACTGTAATAACCCACATAAAGTCAGACCCCCTAGACCAAGAAATGAGCAAAATTATAACACACACAATTATAATCAGGGATCTTTTAGGAAGAATTTTGGGCCACACCCATGATATGTAGTCAGGAAAGGTGATCATTAGGACTGATGGTAAGCCTGAGGTAACGGTTAATAAATTGGGAGGTCATTCACTGAAGACACAGGAATGACAAGGTGAAACGTTGTAAATGTATTTGTGAAAAATGTTTTTTTTCTCTCTCTCTCCCCATCTCTGACGATTATTAGTAAGGACTCAAACATTGCATATCCGCTTGGTCTTTGCAGAAGTCTACCAAACCCCAGCATGACCTATCCGCATCAATGTATCCTGGCCAGATACAGACAGTGGAGTAATGCAGGTGCTGGTGGGGAGGGACTGCGCAAGGAAACCATTGGACATGTAGATATGACAGCCTGATGATCTGACAATGTTAAAAAAAAAAAATGTTCGAAAAATGTTTTTTTCTCTTTTCCTATTGCTGGTTATTGTTGATTTATGTAATATATATATGCATATGAATTGTTCTCTCTCTTTTGTTTTTTTATTTTCCTCTCTTCTCACTCATGTTTTCATGGTTTAAAGATGGTATGTCATACATCAGCTAGACAAATGGTAATGCAAGATTTTTGCTCCTTACAGAAAGATCGCTGGTTTGGAAGAAATATTGCATCACCGGAATGTTCGTTTGGAAGACTGAGAGACAGCACCTTTGAGATGACAGCAGAAAAAGAAGAACAACAAGACTAGAGAACTTATTTATCGTAACAAGTTTCTCTCCCCCTCAAACTGTTTTTTCTGTACCCCATTACAAATTTCTTCTTTTCTCCTCCTGTAAGATGGACTTGCCACAAGAGACTGTGATATGGATTTTCCTGTTGACCCTGATGTTGACCAGAGCAGTCTGTTTCGGTGAGAGTACCAGTGAGGTCGAGAAAGAAGTTTTGACACTAGAAAGGTTCCAATGACTAAGACGGAGGTGTAAATTTCCAATAGCAACACAAGCACCGAACAAAGGCGAGTACCGGAAACAATCTAACAGCCATGTTATTTGTAAACATTTTTTTTTGGATTGTTAGCTGAAGAAAACTGTATCTGTAGGCTCTGTGACAACGTAGTTGAGGATGGGTGCATTAAGAAATGCCAATCCAGTTTTAATATCCACATGGACCGGCATCCATTGAGTGACTATCACTCCTTAGTGGGTAGTGTGTGTTAAATCAAACAGATTGTTGGGTATGCTCTCAAGTACCTCAAGGTCATAGCAAATCAGGACTAGTACCATTTCCTTTAACGGTAGGGGAGGTACTTGAGCTAAAGGGTGGGAGACCGGTGGACAGGAGGTTTAATATCTCCAGTCCTCCTAGTTTGAAGCTCCACCAATATCATGTGGATAGATCTCTAATATGTTTTAACATTACCAATCCCCGAAAGCCGGGAAGTTGGGAAGTGTCATGGAGCAACCAAACCATGACCTTTTCATATAGAGCAGATAGAATGCCTACAGATACAGAGCTTATACGCCACATAGCCAGTAGTGGAAAATATTTCCGATATAGGTATACCCTAGGAAGTAGGATTACGAGAGTTGGAGAGGTATCACCAGGATACTGTGCACATATCGTACAAACTGGTACGTGTACTAGACAGATGGGAGAATTAGGGTTAGGAGATTTCACATGGAAGATGTGTAATATGGTTATGTCCTACTCGGTCCCATATGTTCTCCCCGATGATGCATATTTCATATGCGGGAGGAAGGCGTATAAGTGGCTTGCCCCAAACTCTGAAGGATTGTGTTATATTGGAAAAGTACTGCCTGAAGTAATGACTGTATCACATGACAAAATGAAAGACATACACCGTGGTGCCCAAGCTCCTTATACTCACACCCATTACGAGCACGTAGTTAAAAGGCAACTGACAGAAAGGACAGAGCATCCGGCCTCTGATCTGATCCATGAATCCACCGGGATTCAGGTTCTACGTGCGCTAGATTTCATCCGCACCGCTCGAGGAGTGATGAACTATAGATACATCTCTGCGCTTGCAAATTTGTTAGATAATATCACTGAAATGTATGATGACACGTTTAGGTATACTGGAAGAGAACTTCAAGCTTATAAAACAGAACTGGTACAGCATAGAATGGTTCTTAATTACCTCACAGTAGTGACAGGCGGATATTGTGTCACACTGGCAACACAGTACGGCGTGAAATGTTGCACATATATTACAAATAGCACCGAGGACCCGGTCGAGGTCATAGACCAAAAGATGGACGATATTCTCCAACTGAAGTGGGAATTTCGCAGGAGACACAATCACACTCTTGCTGCTGTAGGTAATGAGCTGACTGGTTGGGTGTCATGGTTGAACCCGCGAAATTGGTTCTCTGGTTTAGGAGAATGGGCTCAAGGAGTCATAATGGATGTTGGGAAGTTTCTCCTATGTATCTTAGGTGTTGTTATATCGATTGGTTTGATATTTAGATGCGGTCAGGCTTTAATGAAGTGCAAAAGTAGTACAAGGGTAATGAGTCTGAGGAGTGAGGAAACTGTAATTCCAATGGATTTAATTTATGACCCAAATGTAGAAACAATGATGTGATGAAAATGCGATTTCTACGGTCCGTTTCTTTCACCTGTTTTTCCGTTTTCCTCCAAGGTAAAAAGACCCACTTGGACGAGGAATTTGATGAGCCGATATACAGACAACAGATGGATTAAAGAAGTTTTGACAACCTTATACACAGATATTTGATGAACTTTGCCATAGACCCCCAGTTTCCTTAGAAATTTTAAAATTACGCTAGCCCAACACTTTTGTAAGTCTATGGACATTGACAAAGCTTTTTGCCCACATGCCTTTTGGCAAAAGCACAAAGAAGACTGCATTCAACAGACACCGAACAAGACTTCAACCGACAAATGTTCATTTACCTGACATAGAATACCACTGCATTTACCGTAATTATGTCTTTTCTTCATCTCTACAACCTTCAGGTAATTACACACATAGTCGATAGGGAATACAGGCACAGATATCAGCAATCACATATTTCCCCACTCATGTATCATCAACTAAAATGTGCTCCCCATTTTGTTACAACCACAGCCGAAAAGAGCTCGGTAAAGTTTGACAGCCCATCCACAGACCCGTACCACGGGATAAGAAGGAATTCAAATGTATACTTCGCAATACCTCGAAGCTTGATGTACAACACGTACGGCACGATGATACATGACCCCCCCAAACATGGATTCATACACACATGCTTCCGCTATCTCACTAGGTCATACCCTCTTCACACCTCCTCTCTCCTCCCTTACCCAACCATGGAAATGTATTAACCCCTGACATATATTTTTCTCTTTTTGAAATGTTTTAGAAGGTGGCAGTTATTGTTGACTGCCAAAGGGTGGACTGTCAAAGTCAGAAAAATATCACTATGCACACTGCCATATTTGCACCTCATACAGGTCCGCGCTGCGCATGCGTGCGCTCTCCCGTGCGTGCGCATACTCGCTGCTGCGGGCACCCGCGGGCACGCGGTATGTGCATTTACGGTAGAGTTTATGTGTTCGTAGCGTGCGACTCAATCGTTACATATTTTCACCATATAATGTATTTTGTAGATTATGGTCCCTTTGATAGAATCTGAAAGTTTAGTTAATGTAGCATGTTCATGGACAGAGAAATCCCACTTTGTTTGATACGAAGGGTCAGACAGGAGTAATACAGTGGTGTTTAGTATCCATCGGAAGAGTATTTAATTAGCAATATTCCGGTGTTGGTTTGAAGCGAATTAATCGCTCGTGCGAATAGTTATGGACATAAGAAGTTTATGTCCATTTACTATTATTTGCACTTACTTATCCATGCGGCGGGAAACCTAGTTTCCCACCCACCTGAGCAGTTGGAAATTGTCACAGCCCACCTGTATGAATCAACCTATGACCTTTTGTTATAATGCGAGGAGGAATTCCTGTGTCCAATGAACAATGAGATTGTAGGGACCATTGAATTGTATTGTGTGTGGGGCATAAATAGACAAGCCGATCACATCCAGCTGACTCTTCAACGGTTCTCATTGCTGATAATCGGGAGCTGGATGTCCAGAGGCGCATGCGATCGTTCCCCTTTGTGCGTAAGTTTTCTCCGCAATCATATTGATCTTACTGTTATTGTGAGCCATTTCTCTCTCTCGCTCTCTTCTCCTCTTTCTCTCTTATTTTCCCTTAAAACGTAATTGTATTGTATTGTATTTCCCGTGTAGTTATCTGGTTAGTTAGTCTATGTTATATTGTAGTGTATGACTTGTATTGTATTAATTCTTTTGCAAGTAAAACATTCATAATATATATATAAGCTGTTGGACCCTAAGCACGGTATCTGTGTATTTCTTATAGTGTTAAGTATTCTCAGAGCGTCGGTGACGCTCGAACAGCTTTTAAGTTAATAAGGTTATACTGTGCTGCATTTACACTATATCACTACACTAAGGTCTTACTGCATAATACACTGTTTATGGTTTAGATATAAAGGTTTAACATTGTGAGCGTCAGCGCCGCTGGTGATCTCCTCGTGGTCCCGAGCGTCCGCTACGCTATAGCGAATCATTACGTTAGTCGGCATCCAATAGCGTGCCTGCCTGTGATCTCTTGGCCGTGAGCGAACGTGACGCTTGAGCGTCTCGACTACGGCTAAGCGATGGTTACGCAACGTGCGTACCCTTACGGTACTCCATACGTAAATAGCATACAGTGTTCTTAGACCTCATAAAGGGTATTATATAAGATAAATATTTAGCTTTATCATACTATAGAGGGATAGGGACCTATGCCTGGTGTAATATAGAGGGATAGGGACCTGTGTGTGGTGTACTATAGAGGGATATGGACCTGTGCCTAGTGTACTAAAGAGTGATAGGGACCTGTGTGTGGTGTAATATAGAGGGATAGGGACCTGTGTGCTGTGTAATATGGAAGGATAGGAAAGTGCGTCTGGTGTAATATAGAGGGATATGGAGCTGTGCACTGTGTACTATAGAGGGATAGGGACATGTGTGTGGTGTAATATAGAGGGATAGGGACCTGTGTGCTGTGTAATATGGAAGTGCGTCTGGTGTAATATAAAGGGATATGGAGCTGTGCAATGTGTACTATAGAGGGATAGGGACCTGTGTGTGGTGTAATATAGAGGGATAAGGACCTGTGCCTGGTGTACTATAGAGGAATATAGACCCGTGCCTGGTGTACTAAAGAGTGATAGGGACCAGTGTGTGGTGTAATGTAGGGTGATAGGGACCTGTGCCTGGTGTACTATAGAGGGATAGGGACCTGTGTGTGGTGTAATATAGAGGGATAAGGACCTGTGTGTGGTGTACTATAGAGGAATATGGACCTGTGCCTGGTGTACTAAAGAGTGATAGGGACCAGAGTGTGGTGTAATTTAGGGGGATAGGGACCTGTGCCTGGTGTATTATAGAGGGATATGGACCTGTGTGTGGTGTAATATAGAGGGATATGGACCTGCACTTGGTGTACTATAGAGGGATAGGGACCTGCATGTAATGTAATATAGAGGGTTAAGAGCCTGTGCCTGGTGTACTATAGAGGGATATGGACCTGTGCCTGGTGTACTAAAGAGTGATAGGGACCTGTGTGTGGTGTAATATAGAGGGATAGGAACCTGTGTGTGGTGTAATATAGAGGGATAGGGACCTGTGCCTGGTGTACTATAGAGGGATAGGGACCAGTGTGTGGTGTAATATAGAGGGATATGGACCTGCACTTGGTGAACTATAGAGGGATATGGACCTGCATGTAATGTAATATAGAGGGTTAAGAGCCTGTGCCTGGTGTACTATAGAGGGATAGGGTCCCGTGCCTGGTGTACTAAAGAGTGATAGGGACCTGTGATTGGTGTAATATAGAGGGATAGGGACCTGTGCCTGGTGTTCTATAGAGGGACAGGGACATGTGTGTGGTGTACTATAGAGGGATAGGGACCTGTGTGTGGTGTAATATAGAGGGATAGGGACCTGTGTGTGGTGTAATATAAAGGGATATGGACCTGTGCCTGGTGTACTAAAGAGTGATAGGGACCTGTGTGTGGTGTAATATAGAGAGATAGGGACCTGTGCCTGGTGTATTATAGAGGGATAGGGACTAGTGTGTGGTGTAATATAGAGGGATAGGGACCTGTGCCTGTTGTACTATAGAGGGATAGGGACCTGTGCCTGTTGTACTATAGAGGGATAGGGACCTGTGCCTGGTGTACTATAGAGGGATAGGGACCTGTGCCTGGTGTACTATAGAGCGATAGGGACCTGTGTGTGGTGTAATATAGAGGGATAAGGACCTGTGTGTGGTGTACTATAGAGGGATATGGACCTGTGCCTAGTGTACTAAAGAGTGATAGGGACCTGTGTGTGGTGTAATATAGAGGGATAGGGACCTGTGCCTGGTGTACTATAGAGGGATAGAGACCTGCGTGTGGTGTAATATAGAGGGATAGGGACCTGTGCCTGGTGTACTATAGAGGGATAGGGACCAGTGTGTGGTGTAATATAGAGGGATAGGGACCTGTGCCTGGTGTACTATAGAGGGATAGGGACCTGTGCCTGGTGTAATATAGAGGGATAGGGACCTGTGTGCTGTGTAATATGGAAGGATAGGAAAGTGTGTCTGGTGTAATATAGAGGGATATGGAGCTGTGCACTGTGTACTATAGAGGGATAGGGACATGTGTGTGGTGTAATATAGAGGGATAGGGACCTGTGTGTTGTGTAATATGGAATTGCGTCTGGTGTAATATAGAGGGATATGGAGCTGTGCATTGTGTACTATAGAGGGATAGTGACCTGTGTGTGGTGTAATATAGAGGGATAAGGACCTGTGCTTGGTGTACTAAAGAGGGATAGGGACCAGTGTGTGGTGTAATGTAGGGGGATAGGGACCTGTGCCTGGTGTACTACAGAGGGATAGGGACCTGTGTGTGGTGTAATATAGAGGGATAAGGACCTGTAACTGGTGTACTATAGAGGAATATGGACCTGTGCCTGGTGTACTAAAGAGTGATAGGGACCAGAGTGTGGTGTATTATAGAGGGATAGTGACCTGTGCCTGGTGTACTATAGAGGGATAGGGACCTGTGTGTGGTGTACTATAGAGGGATAGGGACCTGTGTGTGGTGTACTATAGAGGGATAGGGACCTGTGTGTGGTGTAATATAAAGGGATATGGACCTGTGCCTGGTGTACTAAAGAGTGATAGGGACCGGTGTGTGGTGTAATATAGAGAGATAGGGACCTGTGCCTGGTGTACTATAGAGGGATAGGGACCAGTGTGTGGTGTAATATAGAGGGATAGGGACCTGTGCCTGGTGTACTATAGAGGGATAGGACCTGTGCCTGGTGTAATATAGAGGGATAGGGGCCTGTGCGTGGTGTAATATAGAGGGATAGGGGCCTGTGCCTGGTGTACTATAGAGGGATACGGACCTGTGCCTAGTGTACTAAAGAGTGATAGGGACCTGTGTGTGGTGTAATATAGAGGGATAGGGACCTGTGCCTGGTGTACTATAGAGGGATAGGGACCAGTGTGTGGTGTAATATAGAGGGATAGGGACCTGTGCCTGGTGTACTATACAGGCATAGGGACCTGTGCCTGGTGTAATATAGAGGGATAGGGACCTGTGTGTGGTGTACTATAGAGGGATATGGACCTGTGCCTGGTGTACTATAGAGGGATAGGGACCTGTGTGTGGTGTAATATAAAGGGATATGGACCTGTGCCTGGTGTACTAAAGAGTGATAGGGACCTGTGTGTGGTGTAATATAGAGGGATATGGACCTGTGCCTGATGTACTATAGAGGGATAGGGACCTGTGTGTGGTTTAATATAGAGGGATAGGGACCTGTGCCTGGTGTACTATAGAGGGATAGGGACCTGTGCCTGGTGTACTATAGAGGGATAGGGACCTGTGCCTGGTGTACTATAGAGGGATAGGGACCAGTGTGTGGTGTACTATAGAGGGATAGGGACCAGTGTGTGGTGTAATATAGAGGGATAGGGACCTGCGTGTGGTGTAATATAGAGGGATAGGGACCTGTGCACTGTGTACTATAGAGGTATAGGGACCTGTGTGTGGTGTAATATAGAGGGATAGGGACCTGTGTGCTGTGTGATATGGAAGGATAGGGAAGTGCGTCTGGTGTAATATAGAGGGATATGGAGCTGTGCACTGTGTACTAAAGAGGGATAGGGACCTGTGCATAGTGTAATATAGAGGGATAGTGACCTGTGTGTGGTGTAATATAAAGAGATAGGGACCTGTGCCTGGTGTACTATAGAGGGATAGAGACCTGTGTGGTGTAAGATAGAGGGATAGGGACATGTGTGTGGTGTTAATATAGAGGTATAGGGACCTGTGTGTGGTGTAATATAGAGGATAGGGACCTGTGTGTGGTGTAATATAGAGGGATAGGGACCTGTGTGCTGTGTAATATGGAAGGATAGGGAAGTGCATCTGGTGTAATATAGAGGGATATGGAGCTGTGCACTGTGTACTATAGAGGGATAGGGACCTGTACATAGTGTAATATAGAGGGATAGTGACCTGTGTGTGGTGTAATATAAAGAGATAGGGACCTGTGCCTGGTGTACTATAGAAGGATAGAGACCTGTGTGGTGTAAGATAGAGGGATAGGGACCTGCGTGTGGTGTAATATGGAGGGATAGGGATCTGCGTCTGGTGTAATATAGAGGATATGGACCTGTGTACTACAGAGGGATAGAGACCTTTGTGGTGTACGATAGAGGGATAGGGACCTGCGTGTGGTGTAATATGGAGGGATAGAGGCCTGTGTCTCGTGTAATATAGAGGAATAGTGACCTGTTTGTGGTGTAATATAGAGGGACAGTGACCTGTGTGTGGTGTAATATAGAGGGATAGTGACCTGTGTGTGATGTAATATAGAGTATATGGACCTGTGCACTGTGTACTATAGAGTGATAGGCACCAATGGGGGTATTTCAGGTGTGTTAGCAAACAAAAAAAGCACACTAATGGGCAAAACCATGTGCACTGCAGGGGGGGCAGCTATAACATGTGCAGAGAGAGTTACATTTGGGTGGGGTATATTGTTTCCGTGCATGATAAATACTGGCTGCTTTATTTTCACACTGCAATATACACCCCACCCAAATCTAACTCTCTCTGCACATTACAGGATTTTAATTATCCCTCTGGTTATGTGATAAAAAAAATTACAGTATGCGCCTGTCGTGTTTTACTAAAGTATTCAGTACTCAGTGTTCAGTACCATGTACAGTGTTACACTGTACGCAGTACTGAACACTGAGTACTGAATTCTTTACTGAGTGTATCACTTTTTAGTGAGGAATAGGTTACATTCCAAACACTAATAGAAGAAAGGCGCCCAATGGTAGAATATACGGAAAAATGAGAGGGAAATGTACATGAAAATTGAAAAGGATTAAATTCAACAATACGATTTGGTTTTCCAAACAGAAGTCCTTGGGTCATCCGTCTTGAGCCAAATGTCCTCAGTAAATATGCAAAACAAGAATATAAGAAAAAACAAAACAAAACAATGTGTAGTAATGTATAGAGAATCAATTTTCGTGGTGTCCAGAAAATGGAGCCCTGGTGTGCACTGAGACTTTTAAGAATAGGATCTCGCCACCAATTCAATACAAATTAGAGCGTACCGAAACTCACATAAAGGAAAATAAAGAAAGGCACATAAAGGTATCTTTGTCTAATCAGTTAGTAAAGGCACAACGTACCCCACTCACGTGTTTAGTGTGTTCACTCCATGTATAAAGGTATCTTTAAATGATGGTCCAGCGAGGTAGATTCGATAGAAAAATTCTTGATTTTTATTTTTACAAAAAATACCAATTAAAAATGTATGGAAGCAATAAAATGAGCAAAATTACCTTGTATATCACTCTTAAGGGGCTGAGAGTGGAGTTTTCCATTTTATTTTTATTATTGAAGCAAGTCTGGCTACTATTTTCACCTGTGAGGTACACTGGGGTTTTGTACAGAGGGTATTCCGGATCTCCTATCTGTATTGGAGTTTTTAACATCTTCTCCTATTGTCCCCGGTTGGCACCTTAAGAGTGAGTGCAGATACTGCACCTCGCTTCTGGGGTGGCGAGTGCTGTGGTTTTCTATATTTGTTTGTATATTGTGGGGTTAATCTTTGGTTAACTCTTATTAACTGTGGCCACAGGCCTTTTCATGCACCCCTGTGTAATCTCAATTGTTATAAACCTGTGTCAGCTGCTCCTTAGTAATTTATCAGCAAGTGTCAGGTGACTAGTGTACCTTTAAAAGCCATAAGATATGTGGCAGGTATACATTAAACCTAGTGGGCATATTTGCAGTTATATTATTAGGTTTTCATTTTTAAGGCATTGTGATAGTGTAGGACCTGCATGAAGGTGGGGTACCTTGGCGAGCGGCTTGCAGGCTTCCGTGCATCGGCCAATTCACTAACTAAACCCCCATCATTTATTTATTGATGTTCTGAGGACAAGTGAGCTTGCTATGGTGAGTGCTGAATTTTCTATTTGTATGTATTTGGGTAGGTGGACGTGGGCTGCATGCACCCCACCCTGTGAGTGGTGAGTGCAGATACTGCACCCCGCTTCTGGGGTTACGAGTGCTGTGGTTTTCTATATTTGCTTGTGTGTGTGTGTGAGTGTGTGTATGTACTATATATATATATATATATATATATATACATATATACATACGATTGCTGCGGTGCGGCACTCGGCTGGAGAAAATAATCAGCAGTCTGGCATGTATATAACAACGTTTCAGTGCTCCATTTATTGCACTATCATCAGGTTAAAAGAGAAATCACATACACATACCTTTTATATGATCAACACCCGTGTGAAAGACGACGGGTCGGGAAACCCGCCCAAGGTCCCGTCCCAGAAACAATAACGTGTGACGTCAGCGCGTTTGCGCTCACCAACCATCACCATAACAACACATAAACAAAGTCACGGACCTGCATCAAAGAGTATTCATATTAGTTTGAAAGAACAATACATGTATATAACAATACACAGAGGAATAGAATACCAAAACTGACTAGTTAAAACAAGCAAGACTTAAATACAGTATTCATTAAGGCCTCGAGGTGATAATACATCAAGGCGGTGTATCCATTGTGCTTCTCTTTGAAGCAATAATCTATTACCATCACCTCCTCTAATGGGCTTCTGTACCCAGTCTATCATTCTGTACCTCAAACTGGAGATATTGTGTCTAAATTCAGCGAAATGACGGGCAACAGGGTGTTCAGATTTATTATCTGAAGTTAAAGCAGCTCTTATTGAAGATCGGTGCATCGACATACGGTCTTTGAACCTACATTGAGTTATGCCTATATATGAGAGGCCGCATGGGCAAATAATCTGGTAGATTACGTAGGTGGAATTACATGTGAGGTGATGTTTAATAAGATATTTTTTACCTGTGTGGGGATGAAAAAACGTGTCACCAGCAATCAAGGAACACGTGGTGCACCCACATTTAAAACATCCGTTTTTCTTTTTAGAGAGAAAGTGCGTCATAGGTTCTGTAGAATAATTACCAATATCCGATTTCACAAGTAAATCTCTTAAATTGCGGCCTCTACTATAACATGGCATTAAATGAGAATCCTGAAAAGGTAAATTTTTATCAGTTTGCAAAATACGCCAATGTTTTTTTAACAGCCTTATTGATATTTACTGATTGAGAATTAAATTGATTAACCATTGGGATTTTTTTAGGAGGGACAGGGTTCCTTTGTTTACATAACAAAGCTTCTTTATTCATATTCATGACTCGGTTTTTAGTAGTAAGGAGATCTGATTTCGAATATCCCCTCTGAATTAATTTTGCAATCAGATTAGCAATCTGGATATTAGCCATCTCAGTTTTTGTATTGATTCTACGAATCCGTAACATTTGTGAGTAAGGTAAAGATTTTTTAAGACTAATGGGGTGACAACTAGTATATTGTAACAATGTATTACGGTCAGTGGATTTACTAAAGACCGAAGTGGAAAACTGACCTCCACTCTTGTTGATGTCCACATCAAGAAAATCGATGTGTCGCTCATTTAATCTTAAAGTAAATTTAATGGGGCATTCAGATTTGTTATGTAATTCAGTCAATGATAAAAATTCTTCCTTACTTCCTCCCCAAAGAATGAATAAGTCATCAATAAATCTTGTGTACAGTAGAATTTTTGATGAGACCACCCTGTCCGAAAAAAATATCATCTGTTCAACATGAAACATAAATATGTTGGCAAATGCTGGTGCCACCGATGACCCCATTGAACAACCGCTTAATTGGATATAATACTTCCTGTCGAACAGAAAATAATTTCTTGTGAGGATAAATTCCAACAACATATTACACTCTATTAAGAATTCTTTGACAGCCTGTAAACCCTCATTGTATATAAGCTGACATCACTGTATATAAGCTGACAACATCAGCACAAATCATCAAAGACTCATCTGTAACATCCTGAACTGAAGTTAATTTGTTAAGAAACATAGTAGTATCCAGAAGAAAGTTCTTATGTCTCTGAACTAATGGTTGCAGGATGGAGTCAAGATAGATAGAGGCAGGTTGACCAAGGGAGCCACGAGAAGACACAATAGGGCGACCAGGGGGCGGGCTAATGCCCTTATGTATTTTGGGCAAAGTATATAGCAGAGGTGTGATGGGATATTTGGGTAATAAAGCCTCCATTCATTTATGATCAATAATACCCTGATCAACTGCTGCATTTAGTATGCCCTGTAGTTCTTTCTGAAACACCTCAGTGGGATCCTTCGGTAATTCACGGTATGTTTTGGCATCAGCCAGCTGTCGTAGAATTCCGTCACGATAGTCCTGACGGTCCTGCAAAACGATCCCATCTCCCTTATATGCCGGCCTGATAATGAGGTTACTGTGATTTGACAAGTTCTTAATGGCCAATTTTTCCCCCGGAGTTAGATTGGAATGTCCCCGGCTGGAATTTTGAATCTTAGTTTTAACCTCGTCCTCCATGATACGCATATATGTTTTAAGGCTGGGGTTGTTGGTATTAGGCTCAAAGTGAGACTTAGGTAGGATTTTTTTCAACTGATCTGGAATAATTTGCTTAGATTCATTACTCGACATTGGTTCTGATTTATTGAAAAATTCTTTTAATTTAAGATTCCTAAAAAGATTATGTTTTTCCTGTAACCATTTGAAATCATCGAAATAGACCGTTGGTACAAAAGATAGTCCCTTTGATAAAACTGATACCTCTGATGGGGATAAATCATATGACGAGAGGTTGAATATTACTTCACTTTTCTCGCAGGAGGTTTTTAGCCAGGGCCTGTTTCTTTTGCTTAGACCCCCACGCTGGGTGAATTGGCGTTTTTTGAAGCCTTTCTCGATCGTGTCTGTGTGCCTAATGGAGCACCACGTGAAGATGAAGGTTCAGAATCACGGTTAGTGCTTGAATTATCTTGAGAAGAGAATCCTTTCTGTGTCTTATTATGATGTGCACGACGGAAGAAAGGGCGTAGATTATCACCACCTGTTTCCAGAAATCCATTGGTACACGGTAGTCTGACTGGACTTTAACAAAAAAAATCTTAACAAATCACGTCGGTAAAGTGCTATTTGATTATTTAATTTAGAAAGCCAATCACCCTCAGGGTCAGAAGACAAAGCAGCAACATGTAGAGATTCAAATTTAGCAATTTTCTCCTTCATGATAGACTGTTCCTTTTTGGAAAATTCAATAATCAATAACATTAAATCAAAAGAACATTTGTTCATTATACCGACCCACTTTTTACAGAATTGTGGGTCATATTTTCCAACTGTAGGACCATTTTTCATCCTCAGACCTCTCGGGATGATCTTAGCTCGATAATGGTCACTGAGAGAAATAGCATGGAATTGATAGTCAATTTCCCTCTTTTTCATCTTTAACAGTTCTTTATATAGAAGATCATTAGATGCAATTTCAGGTTGATCCCTTAAACCCACAGACTCCAAAATTGTCTCAGCTTCCATATCAGAGAACCCAAATGTCCCACTGCCAGAGAACAACGCAGGGTTAAATGGAAAATCACCATCTATAGCGAGACTCTCCACCATCATACAAGGGAACACCTCCAGTTCAATATGAAAAGAAAAGTCAGATGAAAACTAAACAGAGCTCTCGGACATATAACGGTCAGTTCTGTTAGATGAGGTTCAGTTAAATCACTTATGCATCCAGTGTAAACAGTGAAAGAGAAAAGAATAAAAATAGCGTCCCAGATGATGATATACAGTGATACCGCACAATGAGGGTTTACAGGCTATCAAAGAATTCTTAATAGAGTGTAATATGCATATGAAATTCATTGAGTTCTGTTTACTGTTGTTGGAATTTATCCTCACAAGAAATTATTTTCTGTTCGACAGGAAGTATTATATCCAATTAAGCGGTTGTTCAATGGGGTCATCGGTGGCACCGGCATTTGCCAACATTTATGTTTCATGTTGAACAGATGATATTTTTTTCGGACAGGGTGGTCTCATCAAAAATTCTACTGTAGACAAGATTTAATGATGACTTATTCATTCTTTGGGGAGGAAGTAAGGAAGAATTTTTATCATTGATTGAATTACATAACAAATCTGAATGCCCCATTACATTTACATTAAGATTAAATGAGCGACACATCGATTTTCTTGATGTGGACATCAACAAGAGTGGAGGTCAGTTTTCCACTTCGGTCTTTAGTAAATCCACTGACCGTAATACATTGTTACAATATACTAGTTGTCACCCCATTAGTCTTAAAAAATCTTTACCTTACTCACAAATGTTACAGATTCGTAGAATCAATACAGAAACTGAGATGGCTAATATCCAGATTGATAATCTGATTGCAAAATTAATTCAGATATTCGAAATCGGATCTCCTTACTACTAAAAACCGAGTCATGAATATGTATAGAGAAGCATTGTTTTGTAAACAAAGGAACCCTGTCACTCCTAAAACAAATCCCAATGGTTAATCAATTTAATCCTCAGTCAGTAAATATCAATAAGGCTGTTAAAAAACATTGGCGTATTTTGCAAACTGATAAAAATTTACCTTTTCAGGATTCTCATTTAATGCCATGTTATAGTAGAGGCTGCAATTTAAGAGATTTACTTGTGAAATCGGATATTGGTAATTATTCTACAGAACCTATGACACACTTTCTCTCTAAAAAGAAAAACGGATGTTTTAAATGTGGGTGCACCACGTGTTCCTTTTTGATTGCTGGTGACACGTTTTTTCATCCCCACCCAGGTAAAAAATATCTTATTAAACATCACCTCACATGTAATTCAACCTATTTGCCCATGCGGCCTCTCATATATAGGCAAAACTCAATGTAGGTTCAAAGACCGTATGTCGATGCACCGATCTTCAATAAGAGCTGCTTTAACTTCAGATAATAAATCTGAACACCCTGTTGCCCGTCATTTCGCTGAATTTAGACACAATATCTCCAGTTTGAGGTACAGAATGATAGACTGGGTACAGAAGCCCATTAGAGAGGGTGATCGTAATAGATTATTGCTTCAAAGAGAAGCACAATGGATACACCGCCTTGATGTATTATCACCTCGAGGCCTTACTGAAAATTTAAGTCTTGCTTGTTTTAACTAGTCAGTTTTGGTATTCTATTCCTCTGTGTATTGTTATATACATGTATTGTTCTTTCAAACTAATATGAATACTCTTTGATGCAGGTCCGTGACTTTGTTTATGTGTTGTTATGGTGATGGTTGGTGAGCGCAAACGCGCTGACGTCACGTTATTGTTTCCGGGACGGGACCCTGGGCGGGTTTCCCGACCCGTCGTCTTTCACACTGGTGTTGATCATATAAAAGGTATGTGTATGTGATTTCTCTTTTAACCTGATCATAGTGCAATAAATGGAACACTGAAACGTTGTTATATATACGCCAGTCTGCTGATTATTTTCTCCAGCCGAGTGCCACACCGCAGCAATCGTATGTATATATACCGAGGTATATGTGAGGGTACCAGCTGATTGCTTCATTCATCGGATTGCCGGTGCAAGTACATTATAATTATTTCTTCTTAATATTTTTTTTATTATTATTTTCGCCAATAATTTTTTTGGCAATGAATGGGTTAGACAAATGGTCACATCCTCACCTCAGTAATGTCAGTGGGAATTTCCCACTGTTATGTGGGCCACTATCTCTGATCCTGAAGAAACTCCGTCAGTGGTCAGCCACAGAACACTTCAAGTTGTGTGTGTGGGTTGGCGGGCCGTGGGCGGGAGGACCGGAGCGCGCGTGACGTCAGCACGTCACACCACGGCCAGGAACACAACACAGCGTGGCCAGGAGCACAGCGCAGGGTGGGCAGGAGGGAGCGCGGTGTGACATTAGCACGTCACATCGTGAGCCAGCTGGTGCTGGACTGGGCTGTGTCTCAGCAGCGTGACAGTCCATTACCCCCAGGAATTTCATTTTTACTCCATTTGGGGTCATTTACCCCTGTTCCCTGACCACTGATGTACAGGCATACACAAGGGTTAATTTTTTTGTTTGGAACCAGTGAATCTACCAGTATATTTTTGGATTGTGGGATGAAACCCACACAAGCACAGGAATAATATACAAACTCTGCACAGTTTAAGGCCATGGTGGAAATCAAACCCATGACCTCAGTGCTGTAAGGCAGTAATGCTAATGGAATGGAATAGAACCATTGAATTGAACGATTCTGTCTTTTGAGGTAATACAGTTTTGCTGCCATATTTCTAATGTCTTGAAATGGTCCATCTTCAATTGTATCCATGTGTTAAAATAAGTTCTGCTTGAACCACTAATATCAATAAAGGACAGCTAGATAATAATAAACTGGTAATATAAAACTGAAAGTATTCCAAGTTGACTTCTACTATATTTGTTTGCGCTTTATTAGTCTTTCAATTCATTAAGTTTTAAAAAATAATAATAATAATAATAATAATAATGTTGGCTCTTGTAACTATGCATGTTACCTTCACTGACTATATTGCAACACAGATGACCGGCGGGATCCCAAATGCTGGTAATCCATACCCAACCCCCAGATATACTGTAAGCATGTCTTTTACACATATTCAGGTCCCTTGCATGTTAAATTATAATAGTTTATTTATAAAGCAACAAACTTTGTTGTATCTTTGTACAATAGAAATATGAAAAAAAATTAGAGCTTTCAATCAATACTGTAGGCAAGGGACCAGCTTGTGAGGCTGAT
Source organism: Pseudophryne corroboree (assembly GCF_028390025.1). Taxonomy (NCBI): domain Eukaryota; kingdom Metazoa; phylum Chordata; class Amphibia; order Anura; family Myobatrachidae; genus Pseudophryne; species Pseudophryne corroboree. The sequence continues at coordinate 183,074,110 of NC_086452.1, forward strand.
TACACACGTGTGGGCTTGTTGGTTGCTTTGAAGATGAAAGGACAAGTTTAGAATGTTAAACTAGCAGGAGGAAACACACAGCAATAAAGACAAGTGCTTAGCATTCATCCTTGACTACGCCCTATTAGAATTGGAAGTAGATATCATTTTTTTAAGGGACCTCTATTAAAAGGAGAGAATTGATGAAAATAAAGAAGTGTGCTTCATACCAAAGTATTTAGATGTTTGATTAGGAAGTGATGAACTTTGGCAAAAGCAGAAGATAAATCCAAATAGAATTAACAAGGAATGAGAACTTTTAGCTTTGGCAGCTTGAAGATCATGAGCTTATATGTAAGTTCTTGCAGAGTACATGGAGCCAAAACTGGATTGTTGTGTCTCAAGGAGAGATGGAGGTGATTGTGAGAAAAAGATTTATTTTACAAGCAAAACCTGTTACTCAGAACTTAACACATCAGAACTTCCTCTTTCAGTCACTGCCAAGCTCATTGACATATAATATCAAAAAGAGGGAAAAACATAAGTCAGAAAGACCTTCAACATTGTTTAAATGTAATTTTGAATATATTAGGCATGATGATCCAAATGTAAGAGCGTTCCCTCAATCTCTTCTCCTCGTTTTTTTTGTATTATTGGTCTCTAACGAATCCGGTACATTTCAGACAAAACAAAAATGTAGGGATTGAATAGGCAGCAACTAACAATTTCGGAATACATGAATATCCAAGCAGACCCTTAAGCAGCAGAAAACAATATGGCTCAGTAGATATAATCTTCTTACATTAGAGATAAACATAAAATATATAAACTGAATGTTGCAAAAGTTAAAATGAAATACATTGGGTTGATTTATCAACGCTTGGAGACAGATAAAGTATCAACCAATAATCAGATCTTAAATGTCACTCTTCAAACACAGCCTGTAAAATGTGAGCGGGGAGCTGATTAGTTAGTACTTAATATCTCACCAAGCTTTCACAATTCTCCCCAACAGAATCTAAATTGTTGATGGTATTAACAACGAACCCTTACCTTATGTATTATTCATACTAGCAGCACAACTTAAAAAATGAATGGAAATTAATTATTGTTATAACTATAGTGATAGAGGGGTGTGGGATCCCATTTCTGGGCTATGAAAGCTGTTGCTGCAATAAAGAAAAAATAACCTAGCACATGACCCACCCACATAACCTTGCTTCCCTATCCAATTACATCCTCTGTACAGTCCACATAACCTCACATATTTTGTCTTCCAACATTGCTGGGTGATCATATCATACAACCCATTAAGAACCTAGCAATCTGGTGGACCATTATGCGACAGGTAGCATCTATCCTTGTGTATCAATGCCTATTTCCCTTTAGATTGTAAGCTTGCGAGCCGGGCCTTCCTACCTCTATGTCTGTCTGTGTCTTTGCCCAGTTTTGTTTTATAACTGTTGTTCTAATTGTAAAGCGCAACGGAATATGCTGCGCTATATAGGAAACTGCTAATAAGATTTTAAACCTACCGGTAAATCTTTTTCTCCTAGTCTGTAGAGGATGCTGGGGGCTCCGTAAGGACCATGGGGTATAGACGGGCTCCGCAGGAGACATGGGCACTCTAAAGACTTTAGAATGGGTGTGCACTGGCTCCTCCCTCTATGCCCCTCCTCCAGACCTCAGTTAGAGAAACTGTGCCCAGAGGAGACTGACAGTACGAGGAAAGGATTTTTGTTAATCTAAGGGCAAGATTCACACCAGCCCACACCATCCACACCGTATAACCTGGAATATACGCAACCAGTTAACAGTATGAACAAAACAGCATCAGCCAACGACTGATCTTAACTGTAACATAACCCTTATGTAAGCAACAACTATATACAAGTCTTGCAGAAATATGTCCGCACTGGGACGGGCGCCCAGCATCCTCTACGGACTAGGAGAAAAAGATTTACTGGTAGGTTTAAAATCTTATTTTCTCTTACGTCCTAGAGGATGCTGGGGACTCCGTAAGGACCATGGGGATTATACCAAAACTCCAGACCGGGCGGGAGAGTGCGGATGACTCTGCAGCACCGATTGAGCAAACATGAGGTCCTCATCAGCCAGGGTATCAAACTTGCAGAATTTTGCAAAAGTGTTTGAACCCGACCAAGTAGCCGCTCGGCAAAGCTGTAAAGCCGAGATGCCTCGGGCAGCCGCCCAAGAAGGGCCCACCTTCCTAGTGGAATGGGCCTTTACCGAATTTGGTAACGGCAATCCAGCAGCAGAATGAGCCTTCTGAATCGTGTTACAGATCCAGCGAGCAATAGTCTGCTTAGAAGCAGGAGCGCCAACCTTGTTGGCTGCATACAGGACAAACAGTGCCTCTGTTTTCCTAACCCGAGCCGTCCTGGCTACGTAAATTTTTAAGGCCCTGACTACATCCAGGGACTTGGAATCCTCCAAGTCTCCCGTAGCCACCGCAACCACAATAGGTTGGTTCATATGAAACGATGAAACCACCTTAGGCAAAAATTGAGGACGAGTCCTCAACTCTGCTCTATCCATATGGAAAATCAGATAGGGGCTCTTGTGAGACAAAGCCGCCAATTCGGACACCCGCCTTGCAGATGCCAAGGCCAACAACATGACCACCTTCCCAGTGAGAAATTAATTTAAATTCAACCGTTTGAAGAGGTTCAAACCAGTGAGATTTCAAGAACCGTAACACCACATTAAGGTCCCATGGTGCCACTGGGGGCACAAAAGGAGGCTGGATGTGCAGCACTCCCTTTACAAAAGTCTGGACTTCTGGGAGAGAAGCCAATTCCTCCTGAAAGAATATAGATAGGGCCGAAATCTGTACCTTAATGGAGCCTAACTTCAGGCCCATATCCACTCCTGTCTGAAGAAAGTGGAGAATATGGTCCAGGTGGAAATCTTCCGTAGGAGCATTCTTGGCTTCACACCAAGATACATACTTCTTCCAGATACGGTGATAATGTTTCGCCGTCACCTCCTTCCTAGCCCCTATCAGAGTAGGGATGACGTCCTCCGGAATACCTTTCCCGCTAGGATTCGGTGTTCAACCGCCATGCCGTCAAACGTAACCGCGGTAAGACTTGGAACACGCAGGGCCCCTGCTGCAACAGGTCCTCCCTGAGAGGAAGAGGCCATGGATCTTCTGTGAGCATTTCCCGAAGATCCGAATACCATGCCCTTCGAGGCCAATCTGGAACAATGAGTATTGTCTGCACTCTTTTTCGTCTTATGATTCTCAAAATCTTTGAGATGAGAGGAAGAGGAGGGAACACATAGGCCGACTGAAACACCCATGGTGTCACCAGGGCGTCTACCGCTACTTCCTGAGGGTCCCTTGACCTGGCACAATACCTCCGAAGCTTCTTGTTGAGGCGTGACGCCATCATGTCTATTTGAGGAAGTCCCCAAAGACTTGTTATCTCTGTAAAAACTTCTTGATGAAGTCCCCACTCTCCTGGATGGAGATCGTGTCTGTTGAGGAAGTCTGTTTCCCAGTTGTCCACTCCCGGAATGAAGACTGCTGACAGAGCGCTTACGTGATTTTCTGCCCAGCGAAGAAACCTGGTGGCTTCCGCCATAGCCACTCTGCTCCTTGTCCCGCCTTGGCGGTTTACATGAGCCACGGCTGTGACGTTGTCTGATTGAATCAGAACCGGTAGATCGCAAAGAAGATTCTCCGCTTGTCGTAGGCCGTTGTATATGGCCCTTAATTCCAGTATGTTGATGTGTAGACAAGCCTCCTGGGTTGACCATACTCCCTGAAAGTTTCTTTCTTGTGTGACTGCTCCCCATCCTCGGAGGCTCGCGTCCATGGTCACCAGAACCCAGTCTTGAATGCCGAACCTGTGACCCTCTAGAAGGTGAGCACTCTGCAGCCACCACAGGAGAGACACCCTGGCCCTAGGGGACAGGCTTATTTTCTGATGAATTTGAAGATGGGACCCGGACCACCTGTCCAGAAGGTCCCACTGAAATGTCCTCGCATGAAACCTGCCGAAGGGGATGGCCTCGTAGGTCGCCACCATTTTTCCCAGTACTCGAGTGCATTGATGGACTGACACTCTTGTCGGTTTTAACAGGTCTCTGACCATGTTCTGGAGTTCCTGGGCTTTTTCCATTGGGAGAAAAACCCTCTTTTGTTCCGTGTCCAGAATCATGCCTAAGAAAGATAGCCGAGTCGTTGGAACCAACTGTGACTTTGGTAGATTTAGAATCCAGCAATGTTGCTGCAGCACTCTCAGGGAGAGCGACACGCTTTTCAGCAATTGATCTCTCGATCTCGCTTTTATCAGGAGATCGTCCAAGGGGGGTAATTCCAAGTTGATCGCAGCAGGATTTTTGATAGCAATTGGGCAAAACCATGTGCACTGCAGGGGAGGCAGATATAACATGTGCAGAAAGAGTTAGATTTGGGAGGGTTATTTTATTTCTGTGCAGGGTAAATACTGGCTGCTTTATTTTTACACTGCAAATTAGATTGCAGATTGAACACACCACACCCAAATCTAAATCTCTCTGCACATGTTAAATCTGCCTCCCCTGCAGTGCACATGGGGGGTCATTCCGAGTTGGTCGCTCGGTAAAAATCTTCGCATCGCAGCGATTTTCCGCTTAATGCGCAATGTCCGCACTGCGACTGCGCCAAGTAAATTTGCTAAGCAGTTAGGTTTTTTACTCACGGCTTTTTCATCGTTCTGGCGATCGTAATGTGATTGACAGGAAATGGGTGTTACTGGGCGGAAACAGGCCGTTTTATGGGCGTGTTGGAAAAAACGCTACCGTTTCCGGAAAAAACGCGGGAGTGGCCGGAGAAACGGAGGAGTGTCTGGGCGAACGCTGGGTGTGTTTGTGACGTCAAACCAGGAACGACAAGCAGTGAAATGATCGTAGATGCTGAGTAAGTCTGGAGCTACTCAGAAACTGCTACGAGGTGTGTAATCGCAATATTGCGAATACATCGTTCGCAATTTTAAGATGCTAAGATTCACTCCCAGTAAGCGGCGGCTTAGCATGAGCAAATCTGCTAAAATCCGCTTGCGAGCGAACTCGGAATGACCCCCATGGTTTTGCCCAATTGCTATCAAAAATCCTGCTGCGATCAACTTGGAATTACCCCCAAGTACGGGATAATTGTGACTCCCTGCCAGCGCAGGAGCACCATCATTTCCGCCATTACCTTGGTGAAAATCCTCGGGGCCGTGGAAAGCCCAAACGGCAACGTCTGAAACTGGTAATGACAGTCCTGTACAGCGAATCTCAGGTACGCCTGATGAGGGGGATATATGGGGACATGAAGGTATGCATCCTTTATGTCTAGTGACACCATAAAATACCCCCATTCCCAGGCTGGAGATAACTGCCCGGAGTGATTCCATCTTGAATTTGAACTTTTTCAAGTACAGGTTTAGGGATTTTAGATTTAGAATGGGCCTGACCGAGCCATCTGGTTTCGGGACCGCAAACAGGGTTGAATAGTACCCCTTCCCCTGTTGAACTAGGGGGACCTCGACAACCACTTGTTGTTGACACAGTTTTTGAATTGCAGCTAAAACTATCTCCCTTTCTGGAGACGAAGCTGGTAACGCCGATTTGAAAAACCGGCGAGGAGGCACGTCTTCGAATTCCAGCTTGTATCCCTGGGATACAATTTCCATTGCCCAAGGATCCACGTCTGACTGAACCCAGACGTGGCTGAAGAGTCGAAGACGTGCCCCCACCGGCGCGGACTCCCTCAGTGGAGCACCAGCGTCATGCAGTGGATTTAGTAGAAGCTGGGGAGGACTTCTGCTCCTGGGAACTAGCCGTAGCAGGCATTCTTTTCCCTCTACCCTTACCTCTGGCGAGGAAGGAAGAGCCCCGACCTCTTCTGGACTTATGCGGCCGAAAGGACTGCATCTGATATTGTGGTGTTCTCTTTTGCTGTGGGGGAACATAAGGTAAAAAAGTAAATTTACCCGCAGTAGCTGTGGAAACCAGGACCGCGAGACCTTCCCCAAATAAAACCTCACCCTTGTAAGGCAAAACTTCCATATGCCTCTTTGAGTCGGCATCACCCGTCCATTGGCGGGTCCACAGGGCTCGCCAAGCAGAAATCGCCATGGCGTTGGCTCTCGAACCTAGCAGCCCAACGTCTCTTTGAGCATCTCTCATATATAAGACTGCGTCTTTAATGTGACCTAAGGTCAATAAAATGGTATCCCTATCTAGGGTATCAATGTCAGCTGACAAGGTATCTGTCCAAGCTGCTACAGTGCTACAAACCCAAGCCGACGCTATTGCCGGTCTGAGCAAAGCACCCGTATGTGTATAAATTGATTTGAAGGTAGTTTCCGGTCTGCAATCAGCAGGATCCTTGAGGGCTGCCGTGTCTGGAGACGGTAGCGCCACCTTTTTGGACAAGCGCGTTAAAGCCTTGTCCACCATGGGTGATGATTCCCACCGTACCCTGTCCTGTGCAGGGAAAGGATACGCCATAAGAATCCTCTTGGGAATCTGCAGTTTTTTGTCTGGAGTTTCCCAAGCTTTTTCAAATAACGCGTTCAGCTCATGAGATGGGGGAAAGGTTACCTCAGGTTTCTTTTCCTTAAACATGTGTACCCTCGTGTCAGGGACAGAGGGGTCATCTGTGATATGCAAAACATCTTTTATTGCAATAATCATATAATGAATACTTTTGGCCACCCTTGGGTGTAACCTCGCATCATCGTAGTCGACATTGGAGTCAGAATCCATGTCGGTATCAGTGTCTGCTATTTGGGACAGGGGACGTTTCTGAGACCCTGAAGGGCCCTGTGACACAGTCAAAGCCATGGATTGACTCCCTGTTTTATCCTTGGACTCTGCTTTGTCCAATCTCTTATGTAATAAAGACACATTTGCATTTAAAACATTCCACATATCCAACCAAGCAGGTGTCGGCGTTGCCGACGGACACCACAATCATCTGCTCCACCTCCTCCTCCTTAGATGAGCCTTCCACTTCAGACATGCTGACACACACGTACCGACACCCCCACACTCAGGGATATATCTATATGGAGACAGTCCCCCCAATAAGGCCCTTTGGAGAGAGAGAGAATGCCAGCACACACCCAGCACCACCTGACACTGGAATAAAATTCCAGTCAAAACAGCGCTTTTATATAAATATATATATACACTCACTGCGCCAATTAAATGTGCCCCCCCCCCCCTCTTATTTGCCCTCTGTAACCGTGTTCAGCAGGGGAGAGTCCGGGGAGCCAGCTTTTCTGCAATGTGCCGTGGAGAAAATGGCGCTGGTTAGTGCTGTAGGATCAAGCTCCACCCCCTCACCCGCAGGCTTCGGTCCCACTCAAATTATTTATACTGGCGGGGGTTTTTCAATATACTGCCCCTGCAGTATCTAATCCATCTGCCAGTGTCCCTTGAGGTTTATATTGCTGCCCAGGGTGCCCCCCCTGCGCCCTGCACCCTTACAGTGCCCGCTGTGTGTGTGTATGTGTGGGAGCAATGGCGCACAGCGTTACCTCAGTGAAGATCTGAAGTCTTCTGCCGCTTTTGAAGTCTTCTTTTCTTCTTAATACTCACCCGGCTTCTATCTTCCGCCTCTGTGAGGAGGACGGCGGCGCGGCTCCGGGACGAACGGCGAGAGTGAGACCTGCGTTCCGACTCTCTGGAGCGAATGGTGTCCAGTAGCCTAAGAAGCAGAGCCTATCATTTAAGTAGGTCTGCTTCTCTCCCCTCAGTCCCACGATGCAGGGAGCCTGTTGCCAGCAGTGCTCCCTGAAAATAAAAAAAACCTAACAAAAAGTCTTTTTCAGAGAAACTCAGGAGAGCTCCCCTGCAGTGCACCCAGTCTCCTCTGGGCACAGGATCTAACAGAGGTCTGGAGGAGGGGCATAGAGGGAGGAGCCAGTGCACACCCATTCTAAAGTCTTTAGAGTGCCCATGTCTCCTGCGGAGCCTGTCTATACCCCATGGTCCTTACGGAGTCCCCAGCATCCTCTAGGACGTAAGAGAAAATAATAATAATAATACCTGGGGTACTTAAGGATCTATGGTGGGTATAGATGTAATAATGAGTCATAGTGATATTAAGGACCTTATTGGCCAGGTTAAAAAGACTACCCGCCAGAGAGGTGGGACCATTGAACAATCCGGGATGCCGTCAATTTACTTTCAATAAAAATCTCGACGGTCAAAATACAGACATTTAAAATGTCAACAGGTCAAAAAGTTGACATGAGTTTTCCATTGAAATGGACTTGTTCATACTTTACCATCCCAGTGGACCTGGAGGGGGAATATAATAGTGTGCCGAGCGCAGCGAGCCATGCAAGGGGACACGGTACACTTACACGGTGCCCATGTCGACATACACATAAAAAAAAACAATGAAAAACTTGTGTAGACTTTTTGACCTGTCAACATTTTAAATATTGGTATTTTGACATTGTCGGTATTTTAAATGACGGTATTTTGACCTTGTTGGGATTTTGACCATTGGACAATGGTTGTTAGTATTTTGATTATAGGTATTTCATACTAAACCCGAACAATCCAGAGAAGATGAAATTGCATTGCAGTTAAACTAACAAACATTCAGATGTTATGCAGTCTTTCAGGGAAGATATACAATCTATACAGCAACAGAACCTGTATTTTAAAATGCTTTAAGCATTTGAACTCATGGCAGGAAGTGTCACAAAGATGTTTCCATCAATCATTCATAATTGATTTGGTTAGATTGTCTACCCAATGAACTTGCAGGGAGCTTAGGGGGTAGTACTAGTGTAGAACTATAGTTGCTGGTAGTAGAAGATAATGCTGCTTTTTTTGCTGGTGGGGTGGTTGATGTTAGGAGATATATACGTTATGGTAAGAACTTACCGTTGATAACGTGATTTCTCTTATGCCCACAGGTATCCACAGGATAACATTGGGATATTGTCGAGCGACTGCGAAAATGGCACCAACACGGTCACAAGCTTTCTGGCCTCCCAGGATGCATTGGGGCCTTCACCATATAGTCCCGCCCACTGACTCAGTCAAATCAGTTCTTTCCACAGCGATTTTAGGCAGGAACCTCAGGCAGAGACCTGTTTAGGCGATAAGAACACACATGCACACCCTTCCATACAAGAAGGAAGAGGTTTTAGTGATTGCCTAGATCAGAGGTTCTCAAACTCGGTCCTCGGGAGCCCACACAGTGCATGTTTTGCAGGTAACCCAGCAGGTGCACAGGTGTATTAATTACTCACTGACACATTTTAAAAGGTCCACAGGTGGAGCTAATTATTTCACTTGCGATTCTGTGAGGAGACCTGCAAAACATGCACTGTGTGGGCCCCCGAGGACCGAGTTTGAGAACCTCTGGTCTAGATCCTCAAAATAGATGCGTCAGGGTGGGATCCCTGTGGACATAAGAGAAATCACGTTATCAACGGTAAGTTCTTACCATAATGTATATTTCTCTGGCTGGGTCCACAGGATTATCCACAGGATAACATTGGGATTCCCAAAGCCATTTTAGTGGTGGGGACGCTCCTGATTGCACAGGAGGACCTTTCGCCCGAAGTCTGCGTCATTAGAGGCTAAAGTATCCACCTTACGTGTAGAGTGTGCAGAGACATTAGCCAGAATAGGGAGATCTGCATGAGAATAAGCTTCTGATATTACCATTCGTACCCATCTCGCCAGCGTCTGTTTACTAGCAGGCCATCCTCTTCTATGGAATCCGTAGAGGATGAAGAGAGAATCTGTTTTCCTGATGGCACTAGTACGATCTATGTAGTTTCCCAAAGCCCGGACCACGTCCAGCGACGCTTCTCCCGATACCTGAAAAGCTGGGACTACAATCTCTTCATTCAGGTGAAACTTTGATACCACCTTTGGAAGGTAACTAGATCTCGTTCTGAGAACTACTCTGTCTGGTAAAAAAAACTTAGGAAAGGAGACTTACACGATAATGCTCCTAAATCTGACACTCTCAGGCTGATGCCATTGCCAGTAAAAAAAGAACTTTAACCGTTAACCACTTAAGATCTGCTCTCTCAAGTGGTTCAAACAGAGGACCCTGGAGAAATTTAAGAACTAAATTCAAATCCCAGGGAGCTGCAGAAGGAACAAACGGAGGTTGAATATGTACTACTCCTTGAAAAATCATACGTACATCCTGTAAATCAGCAATCTTTTGCTGAAACCATACAGTTAACGCTGATACTTGAACCCTCAAGGAAGCAACTTTCAAACCTTTATCCAATCCTGCTTGAAGGAAATCCAAAATCCTAGCTACTTTAAAAGATCTCGGATTGAAATTTTTTCCAGTACACCAGTGAATATAGGCTTGCCATATTCTATGATACACACGGGCCGAAGAAGGCTTTCTTGCTCTAAGCATAGTTTGGATTACTTGTTTCGAAAATCCTTTAGCATCTAAGATAGAGGTTTCAACAGCCACGCCGTCAAAGACAGGCGATCCAGATGACTGTGACAACAAGGACCCTGCATTAACAGATCTGGACGTTGAGGGAGCAGTATCGGCGCTTCCACGGACATTCTCAACAGATCTGTGTACCAATGCCTTCTTGGCCAAGCTGGAGCTATTAGAATCATTGCTCCTTTTGCTTGTTTTATCTTTCTCACTACTCTGGGTAAGAGATATTGGAGGGAACAGATATGCCAGCTGAAACCTCCATTCTACTGACAGTGCATCTACAAGGACCGCTCCCGGGTCCCTTGTTCTCGATCCGTACCTCGGAACGTTGTTGTTTAGACGAGACGCCATAAGATCTATCTATGGTAGACCCCATCTGTTCACTAGTGTCTGAAACACTTCTGGGTGTAGCGCCCATTCGGTTTCCTGAATGGTGTGTCGACTGAGAAAATCCGCTACCCAGTTTAGTACACCCGGGACAAATACTGCTGACAATGCTGGGAGATGGAGTTCTGCCCATCTTAGAATGGGAGTTACTTCCTCCATCAGTCTCTTGCTGTGAGTACCTCCCTGATGATTGAGGTATGCTACTGCCGTCGCATTGTCTGAGCGAATCTGGACTGGTCTTCCTTGCAGACTGTCCTTTGCCTGAACTAGAGCCAAGTAAATGGCCCTTATTTCTAACAGATTTATTGGCAGGCGACTTTCCCTTGCGGTCCATTTTCCCTGGAACCATAGGCTTCCGAGTACCGCCCCCCAGCCCTGCAGGCTGGCATCTGTTGTCAGGACTTGCCACTCTTTTATCCAAAAGGGTCTCCCCTTATTTAAATGGTCTGTCTGTAGCCACTACGCTAGAGACCTTTTTATGTTTACTGGAATCTTTATCCTCTGCTTTTTATCGTCCGATGATTTCCGTTCCATTTGGTCAGAATAAAGTGCTGCAACGGTCTGGAGTGTAATTGCGCATATTCCACCATGTCGAAGGTTGATACCATCAGACTCAACAGTCTCATTGCTGCATGGACTGACATTGTCTGGGCTTGCAACGCTTCTTGAGCCATGACCTGCACCTTGACCATCTTCTTCTCTGGTAAGAGAACTTTCTGTAAGTCTGAATCCAATATGGCCCCCAAATGAACCATCTGTTATGACGGATTCAGGGACGACTTTTCCCAATTTATAAGGCACCCGTGTCTCTGTAAACAAACTATTGTCTGTTGAAGATGGCTCAACAGTAAATCTCGCGACTGTGCTAAGATTAACAGGTCGTCGAGGTATGGGAATATTCTTATCCCCTGTTTGCGCAGACAAGCTGCCATAACCACCATGATCTTGGTAAACACCCTGGGTGCTGTAGCTAGCCCGAAGGGCAGAGCTTGGAACTGAAAATGCTCTTGGAGGATGGCAAACCTGAGGTAACACTGATGTGACAGTGCTATAGGCACATGTAGGTAAGCATCCCGTACATCCAGAGATACCATGTAATCTCCCGGTTCCATAGCCAACATTATGGAGCGCAACGTCTCCATGTGGAACTTCGGGATCCAAATGTATCTGTTCAACATTTTCAGATTTAGAATTGGTCGATATGACCCATTTGGTTTCTGGATTAGAAATAGATTGGAGTAAAACCCCTGTCCCCTTTGTGATGGAGGTACTGGGACAATCACACCTGACTGCAGTAATTTTTGGACTGCTTTTTGCAGGGCAGTGGCCTTCGACTCTATACGAGATGGGCTGGTGCAAAAAAATCTTTGAGGAGGCTGCCTCCTGAATGGGAACCCATAACCCTGAGAAACTACCTTCTGCACCCAAGCATCTGTTGTTGACTGTTGCCATATGTGCGCAAAATGAAGGAGTCGGCCCCCAACCCTGGAATCCTCCAGGCGGAGGCCCGTCTCTTCAGGCTGATGGTTTCTGTTCAGGTTTGGAAGCTGGCTTTTTGCTAGCACACTGCTTCCTACCCCAGGATTTAAACTGGGGTTGTTTAGGCTCCTTTTTAGCTTTCGCTTTGCCAACGAAAAGAGCGAAATTTTAAACCCTTGAACTTAGGGTTATAGGTAGCCGGAAATCTGACCTTTTTCGATTTAGCCTGATTCTAGGATATCCGATAAAGGTTTTCCAAATAATATATTACCGACAAAAGGCAATGCTTCCAATTCTTTCTTGGATTCCGCATCTGCCTTCCAGGTACGTAGCCAAACTGCTCTGCGAGCAACTACTGTCAAAGCTGAAGCTTTAGAAGCAACTGTACCTACATCAATTGCTGCTTCTTCTAAATACTTGGCAGATTGTCTTAAACAGCAAAAACGATCCTCTTGCTCCCTAGTAGGAGAAGGGATGCTATACTCTAGTATCCATTCGCCCATTGCCTTTGCTACCCAGGCCGAAGCCATAGCAGGTCTTACCACTGCTCCTACTAGAGAAAAAATATTTTTCAAAAGGCTATCTACCCTTCTGTCTGTGACATCATTTAGTGAGGTAGAGGACAGTGGTAAAGCAGATTTATGCACGAGTCGCAGAACATGTGCATCTACTTTTGGAGGAACTTCCCTTTTTCGAACAATCCACAGCTGGAAATGGATAATAAGAATCCCATCTTTTAGGAATCTTAAACTTTTTACTGGGCGCCGCCCAAGACTCATCCATCATTTCCGTCAGCTCATCTGACGCTGGGAATTCAGCTTTTACTGACTTTGTTCGTTTAAATGCAGGTGCTTTAGCTTTTAACACTGTCTTGGCTGGCTCTTCCAACGAGAGAACATCCTTCACAGCATTAATAAGTTCAGCTACATCAGCTGAACTAAAACTCTGCGACTGATCATCATACGGAAGTGAATCTATTGTATCATCATCCGATGTATCATCTTGTGTAGTCTGCCACATAGACGTATCTGTCTTAGTCTTACCTGTCTCTTGGTTGCTTGTAGAGGCTACTGGAACCATGCCGTAGGAAGGGAGCTGCATGTATGGGTTCACAGTGTAACCTAACCCTTGAGGTGGTGCTACTGGAGTTAACCTGTCCGCTATAGAATATAGAGTCTTTGCGAACATATTCCATGGTGGCTCTGTTGGTGGTTGAACCAACTCCTGTTTTTTACTTTGCTGAATTGCGAAAGTTTGCGCACAAACCCTCATAAGTGACTAATTGATTCATATCAATTACCCCTGACTTACAAGATAAGCATGTTAGGGCTGTAGGAGTGCTTGATAAATTCTCATCACTTTTGCCGCTCACAGACATGGTATTAATCTGTTATTGACTACACAATATGTGACTGAAAATTACCCTATATGTCAGTATATAGAGGCGAGATCAATCTGACCACAGTGCACCTGATTTGAGGGTCAGAACAGGACTGACATTACACAGAAAAGTCAGCACACATACTAGCAGTCAGTCACATGTTAAAGCATTAGACATTGTCATATGAGAATACAACCTCCATAACAACTTATACATAAGTAGGAAAATTGTACTTCTGTTTTTTAACTGGTTCTTTTTTCAACATAACATGTAGAAAACACAGTAATATACAGGTCTCATATGCAATAGGTACTAAAAAATAAGATTTTACTTACCGGTAAAACTATTTCTCGTAGTCCGTAGTGGATGCTGGGGACTCCGTAAGGACCATGGGGAATAGACGGGCTCCGCAGGAGACATGGGCACTTTAAGAAAGAATTTAGATTCTGGTGTGCTCTGGCTCCTCCCTCTATGTCCCTCCTCCAGACCTCAGAGAGACTGTGCCCGGAAGAGCTGACAGTACAAGGAAAGGATTTTGGTAATCCAGGGCAAGATACATACCAGCCACACCAATCACACAGTATAACTTGTGATAAACTTACCCAGTCAACAGTATGAACAACAACAGAGCATCAGTACAACCCTGATGCAACTATAACATAACCCTTATTGCAGCAATAACTATATACAAGTATTGCAGAAGAAGTCCGCACTTGGGACGGGCGCCCAGCATCCACTACGGACTACGAGAAATAGATTTACCCGTAAGTAAAATCTTATTTTCTCTAACGTCCTAGTGGATGCTGGGGACTCCGTAAGGACCATGGGGATTATACCAAAGCTCCCAAACGGGCGGGAGAGTGAGGATGACTCTGCAGCACCGATTGAGCAAACACAAGGTCCTCCTCAGCCAGGGTATCAAACTTATAGAACTTTGCAAAAGTGTTTGAACCTGACCAAGTAGCCGCTCGGCACAGCTGTAATGCCGAGACCCCTCGGGCAGCCGCCCAAGAAGAGCCCATCTTCCTAGTGGAATGGGCCTTAACTGATTTTGGCAGCGGCAATCCAGCCGCAGAATGAGCCTGCTGAATCGTATTACAGATCCAGCGAGCAATAGTTTGCTTTGAAGCAGGCGCCCCAAGCTTGTTGGAAGCCTACAGGATAAACAAAGATTCTGTTTTCCTGACCCTAGCCGTTCTGGCTACATAAACCTTCAAAGCCCTGACCACATCAAGTAACTCGGAATCCAAGTCAGTAGTAGCCACAGGCACCACAATAGGTTGGTTTATATGAAAGTATGAAACCACTTTCGGCAGAAACTGTGGGCGGGTCCGCAATTCTGCTCTATCCGCATGGAAAACCAGATAGGGGCTTTTATGTGACAAAAGCCGCTAATTCTGACACACGCCTAGCCGAAGCCAAGGCTAGCAGCATGACCACCTTCCACGTGAGACATTTCAATTCCATCGTTTTGAGTGGTTCAAACCAGTGGGATTTCAGGAAACTCAACACCACATTAAGATCCCAAGGTGCCACTGGAGGCACAAAAGGGGGCTGAATATGCAGCACTCCCTTTACAGCGTCTGAACTTCAGGTAGAGAAGTCAACTCCTTTTGAAAGAAAATGGATAGGACCTTAATGGACCCCAATTTTAGGCCAAAATTCACTCCTGACTGTAGGACGTGAAGGAAACGGCCCAGCTGGAATTCCTCCGTAGGGGCATTCCTGGCCTCACACCAAGCAACATATTTTCGCCATATACGGTGATAATGTTGAGTTGTCACGTCCTTCCTAGCCTTTATCAGCGTAGGAATGACCTCATCCGGAATGCCTTTTTTTGCTAGGATCCGGCGTTCAACCGCCATGCCGTCAAACGCAGCCGCGGTAAGTCTTGGAACAGACAGGGCCCCTGTTGCAACAAGTCCTGTCTTAGAGGCAGAGGCCACGGGTCCTCTGTGAGCATTTCTTGCAGATCTGGATACCAAGTCCTTCTTGGCTAATCCGGAACAATGAGTATTGTTCTCACTCCTCTTTTTCTTATGATTCTCAGCACCTTGGGTATGAGAGGAAGAGGAGGAAATACATAGACCGACTGGAACACCCACGGTGACACCAGTGCGTCCACAGCTATCGCCTGAGGGTCTCATGACCTGGCGCAATACCTCTGTAGCTTTTTGTTGAGGCGGGATGCCATCACGTCCACCTGTGGCAGTTCCCACCGACTTGCAATCTGCGTGAAGACTTCTTGATGAAGTCCCCACTCTCCCGGGTGGAGGTCGTGCCTGCTGAGGAAGTCTGCTTCCCAGCTGTCCACTCCCGGGATGAACACTGCTGACAGTGCACTTACGTGATTCTCCGCCCAGCGAAGAATTCTGGTGGCTTCTGACTGAATCAGAACCGGTTGGTCGTGATGCAGGGTCTCCTCTTGACGTAGGGCGTTGTATACGGCCCTTAATTCCAGGATGGTGATGTGAAGGCAAGTCTCCTGACTTGACCACAGACCTTGGAAATTCATTCCCTGTGCGACTGCTCCCCACCCTCAGAGGCTTGCATCCGTGGTCACCAGGACCCAGTCCTGAATGCCGAATCTGCGGCCCTCGAGAAGGTGAGCACTCTGCAGCCACCACAGGAGAGACACCCTGGCCCTGGGGGATAAGGTGATTAACCGATGCATCTGAAGATGTGATCCGGACCACTTGTCCAGTAAGTCCCATTGAAAAGGTCCTTGCATGGAACCTGCCGAAGGGAATGGCCTCTTATGATGCCACCATCCTTCCCAGGACTCGAGTGCAGTGATGCACTGACACCTGTTTTGGTTTTAATAGGTTCCTGACCAGTGTCATGAGCTCCTGAGCTTTCTCTATCGGGAGATAAACCCTTTTCTGGTCTGTGTCTAGAATCATGCCTAGGAAAGGCTTATGAGCAGTAGGAAACAACTGCGACTTTGGAATATTTAGAATCCAGCCGTGTTGCCGTTACACTTCCAGAGAAAGTGATACGCTGTTCAGCAACTGCTCTCTTAATCTCGCTTTTATGAGGAGATCGTCCAAGTACTGGATAATTGTGACACCTTGCTTCCGCAGGAGCACCATCATTTCCGCCATTACCTTGGTGAAGATTCTCGGGGCCGTGGGGAGACCAAACGGCAACGTCTGAAATTGGTAATGACAATCCTGTACCGCAAATCTGAGGTACGCCCGATGAGGTGGATAAATGGGGACATGAAGGTATGCATCCTTTATGTCCAGAGACACCATAAAATCTCCCCCTTTCAGGCTTGCGATGACCGCTCTTAGCGATTCCATCTTGAACTTGAACCTTTTCAGGTATATGTTCAGGGATTTTAAAATCAATATGGGTCTGACCGAACCGTCCGGTTTCGGGACTACAACATGGTCGAATAATAACCCCCTCCTTGTTGAAGGAGGGAAACCTTGACCACCACCTGTTGAAGATACAATTTGTGAATTGCAGTTAACACTATTTCCCTCTCGTGGGGGGAAGCCGGCAGGGCCGTCGGTGAGGGGGCATCTCCTCAAAGTCAAGCTTGTATCCCTGAGACACAATATCAATTGCCCAGGGATCCAACAGGGAGTGAACCCACTTGTGGCTGAAATTACGAAGACATGCCCCCACCGGGCCTAGCTCCGCCTGTGGAGCCCCAGCGACATGCGGTGGATTTTGTAGAGGCCGGGGAGGACTTCTGTTCCTGGGAACTAGCTGTGTTGTGCAGCTTCTTTCCTCTGCCCCTGCCTCTGGCAAGAAAGGACGCACCTCGGACTTTCTTGTTTCTTTGTGATCGAAAGGCTGCATTTGATAATGTCGTGCTTTCCTAGGCTGTGCAGGAATATAAGGCAAAAGATCAGAATTACCAGCTATAGCTGTGGAGACCAGGTCCGAGATCCCTTCTCCACACAATCCTCAGCCTTCCATATGCCTCTTAAGTCGGCATCACCTGTCCATTGCATATTCTACAGGACACGTCAAGCAGAAATCGACATAGCGTTGACTCTAGAACCCAGTAGACTAATGTCTCTTTGGGCATGTTTTTATATATATATATATATATATATATATATATATATATATCTATCTATCTATCTATATCTATCTTAAGACAGCATCTTTAATATATATCTATCTATATACATATATATATATATATATATATATATATATACATACTAGGGTCTCAATCTCTGCTGATAAGGTACCTGTCCACGCTGCTACAACGCTATAAACCCATGCCGACACAATCGCCGGTCTGAGTAGTGTACCAGAATGTGCACGCTATCTGCAGGATCCCTAAGGATAGCTGTTAAGTCAGGGCTACCTTTTGGGCAAACGTGACACCCTAGGGGAAGATTCCCATCGTATCCTGGCCCTAGTAGGGAAAGGATACTCCCTGATAATTCTTTGTGGGAAACTGCAGTCTCTTGTCTGGAGATTCCCGCTCTTTTTCATCATGAGAGGAGGGAAATTTACCTCAGCTTTCTTCCCCTTAAACATGTGTACCCTTGTGTCAGGGACAGATGAGTCATCAGTGATA
Organism: Pseudophryne corroboree; assembly: GCF_028390025.1. NCBI lineage: Eukaryota > Metazoa > Chordata > Amphibia > Anura > Myobatrachidae > Pseudophryne > Pseudophryne corroboree. The sequence goes on from NC_086452.1 coordinate 183,092,335, forward strand.
AGCAAAACATCTTTCATTACAATAATCATATATTGAATACTTTCCTGCCATTTTGGCTGTAACTTTGCATTATCGTAGTCGACACTGGAGTCAGACTCCGTGTCGATATCAGTGTCTATTATTTTGGATAGTGATCATTGAGAGACTCTGAAGGTCTCTGCGACATAGGGACAGACATGGGTAGATTCCCTGTCTGTTCTCTAATCTTTTGTGCAATAATTTCACCTTAGCACTTAATTACACATATCCAAACAGGTGTCGGCGTTGTCGATGGAGACACCCCTCATACACACATTTGCTCCATCTTCTCCTTAGGGGAGCCTTTTACCTCAGACATGTCGACACACACGTACCGTCACAACACACACTCAGGGAATGCTCATCTGAAGACAATTCCCCCACAAGGCCCTTTGGAGAGACAGAGGGAGAATATGCCAGCACACACCCCAGCGCTATTAACCCAGGAATAACACAGTAACGTAATGTTAACCCAGTAGCTGCTGTTTATATTGATTTTTGCGCCTAATTATGTGCCCCCCCCCTCTCTTTTTACCCTCTTCTACCGTGTATCTGCAGGGGAGAGGCTGGGGAGCTTCCTCTCATCGGTGCTGTGGAGAAAAAACATGGCGCTGGTGAGTGCTGAGGAAGAAGCCCCGCCCCCTCGACGGCGGGCTTCTGTCCCGCTTAAATATACATTTTCATGGCGGGGGCTCATACATATATACAGTGCCCAACTGTATATATGCTAAACTATTGCCAAAGAGGTCCCAATTGCTGCCCAGGGCGCCCCCCCCTGCGCCCTGCACCCTTACAGTGACCGGAGTTTGTGAGGTGTGTGTGGGAGCAATGGCGCACAGCTGCAGTGCTGTGCGCTACCTCAGTGAAGACCGGAGTCTTCTGCCTGCCGATTTCGAAGTCTTCTTGCTTCTCATGCTCACCCGGCTTCTGTCTTCCGGCTCTGCGAGGGGGACGGCGGCGCGGCTCTGGGATCGGACGACGAGGGTGAGATCCTGTGTACAATCCCTCTGGAGCTAATGGTGTCCAGTAGCCTAAGAAGCAGGACCTATCTTCAGAGAGTAGGGCTGCTTCTCTCCCCTCTGTCCCACGATGCAGGGAGTCTGTTGCCAGCAGAGCTCCCTGAAAATAAAAAACCTAACAAAATACTTTCTTACAGCAAGCTCAGGAGAGCTCACTAAACAGCACCCAGCTCGTCCGGGCACAGATTCAAACTGAGGTCTGGAGGAGGGACATAGAGGGAGGAGCCAGAGCACACCAGAATCTAAATTCTTTCTTAAAGTGCCCATGTCTCCTGCGGAGCCAGTCTATTCCCCATGGTCTTTACGGAGTCCCCAGCATCCACTAGGACGTTAGAGAAATTAACAATTCATACTAACAAGTAGAAGGAATTTTTAGCACTGTATACCCTGCCTCCAGGGAGCGGGATACAGGGAGACTCACCACACTTCCATATCCAAGCAAATATGCTCATAAGACGCTGAGTGGATTCAGACGCTACTGATGTACACTGCCGCTCTTGATAACTGATAACGGACGCTCACTGACGGACACGGACGCTGAGCGACTTCCACATGTATGCAGACGCTAAGGCCTGCGACTCGGTCTGGGCGGGTTTATCTCTAATGTACACAACCGCAGCGTCTAAGCTGCGACCGAGAACCCTCGTGGTAGCGTCTGAGCCAGAAGTGAGGTCATTTAGTTCATGAAACGAGAAACACGCGGGAACTGGCCATGAACTCGGAGGAGGGGCGGCCAGGAGAGCGTCTGAATCCCCCTGTTGACTTAAACTCCCAGGATCGCAGCCTCTACCTATCCTGGTGCCTATGATCCCCGGAGCGTAGCGCTGTCACACTCGAGATGTTCGGCGCATCAACACACTGTTTGTAGTCTCTACCAAATCAGTGTAGCTGTGTCCTGACCCCTCTAGTAAGAAGAAGTCCATAGACTCACCGTCTCCCCATGCTCCGGCCACAGCCTGGTTACGTCTGCTGGACCTGCTAGAACATCCGACACAGACGCCCGTCGAGACAGCACTGATACCCGAAGGTAAGCGTTGTTGCGACCCGGTGGGGAGTTGTTGGAGCGACTCTTTCTAGTATGCATTTAAGACGCTGTTAAGAGAAGTCGCTCAAAAAACAATATAGTAAGTCTATAAAAATAAAAATAATAAAAGCTTGAGGCTGCTCTCACAGCAGCCCTGTGACCATGCGGCTTCCTGCCGCACCAAGCAAAAAAACTGGATTTGACTGAGTCAGTGGGCGGGACTATATGGTGAAGGCCCCAATGCATCCTGGGAGGCCAGAAAGCTTGTGACAGTGTTGGTGCCATTTTCGCTGTCGCTCGACAATATCCCAATGTTATCCTGTGGACCCAGCCAGAGAAACATTGGTAGTTCTTTGGATTTTGTAATGCTAATTTACATAAATTCGCATTGGGACAGATGAAATGGATTGGGTACGAAATTCTGGCAGGTGGGATCCTGACCGTGGCATCCTAATGGTCAATAGCCCAACAGATTGCAGTATTTTAACCCAACCAAGCCCTTCCACAGCATAACCCTAACCCCTGTACATACCTTTGGGGTCTATTGGGATTCTGACTACAGGGATCCCACTGTCGGTATTCTGAATGTCAGGATCCAGACTACATCGCAGTTAAATTACCTTTTAAATATTGGACAGGCTGTGTGGCATTTAGCATCCCCTCACAAACACACTAATAATGTCTGTCCTGTAGAGAACTCAGTGTACAATAGCGGCTCCCCCCCCCTTTTGCTACACCCTGTACCAGTTTTCCAGCGTGCCTTGTGAGTCAGGAAGAGCTGTGTGTGCTGCCTGTGGCTGCATTAAGCAGAGGAAGCAAGATGCCTCTGGTCCTGATCTGAGGTAACTCCGCCCCCTCCAATGGCGCTACAGTGATTATTTTTACTGGCAAGGTCTCCTGTTTGCTTAAAAACATCACACAAGTGCTAGTTCAAGTGATTATCAGCCAGGCTGCACAGAGGACCGTAGCGGGACCAGTCTCCACTTTATATGTGATGTAATAATAGGATTTTGATACCTACCGGTAAAACCTTTTCTCCTAGTCCGTAGAGGATGCTGGGGACGACATCAAGACCATGGGGGTATAGACGGGATCCATAGGAGACATGGGCACTCTAAAGACTTTTCATTGGGTGTGAACTGGTTTCTCCCTCTATGCCCCTCCTCCAGACCTCAGTTGTAGGAACTGTGCCCAGGAAGACTGACATTTCGAGGAAAGGAATTACTTAACTAGTGGTGAGATATCTACCAACACACCCTCAACCATGCCGCACACATGGCATTCAACATAACACATGCCAACAGGCATGAACCAATTGCAGCAACATGCTGAACTAAAATAACACAACTTGTGTAACTGTAATACCTAAACTGCAGGTAAAATACGCACTAGGACGGGGGCCCAGCATCCTCTACGAACTAGGAGAAAAGGATTTACCGGTAGGTATCAAAATCCTATTTTCTCATACGTCCTAGAGGATGCTGGGGACGACATCAAGACCATGGGGTCTATATCAAAGCTCCAGTACGGGCAGGAGAGTGCGGATGACCCTGCAGCACCGATTGACCAAACTTGAGGTCCTCATCGGCCAAGGTGTCAAACTTGTAGAACTTAACAAATGTGTTTGACCCTGACCAAGTAGCTGCTCGGCAAAGTTGTAATGCAGAGACCCCCTGGGCAGCCGCCCAGGATGAGCCCACCTTCCTAGTGGAGTGGGCCTTTACCGACGTCGGTAACGGCAATCCAGCCATACTATGAGCCTGCTGAATCGTATTTCTAATCCAACGTGCAATAGTCTGCTTGGAAGCAGGACATCCAATCTTGTTGTGAGCATACAGGACAAACAGAGCCTGTTTTCTGTATACGAGCCGTTCTAGCGACATAGATTTTCAAAGCTCTAACCACATCTAGAGATTTTGAATCAGTGAATGTGTCAGTAACTACTGGCACTACAATAGGTTGGTTTATGTGGAAAGATGAAACCACCTTCGGAAGAAAATGTTGACGAGTCCTCAACTCTGCACTATCTTCATGGAAGATCAGGTAAGGGCTCTTGTGAGACAAGGCTCCCAATTCAGACACCCGCCTTACGGATGCCAAAGCCAAAAGCATCACCACTTTCCAAGTGAGAAACTTCAACTCTATCTTTTGTAGAGGCTCAAACCAATCCGATTGAAGGAACTGCAATACCACGTTAAAGGTCCCATGGTGCCACTGGAGGCACAAATGGAGGCTGAATGTGCAGTACCCCTTTCACAAAGGTCTGAACCTATGGAAGAGAGGCCAATTGTTTCTGGAAGAACACCGACAATGCCGAAATCTGGACCTTGATTGATGCCAATTGGAGGCCCGCCTCCACACCATCCGGCAAAAAATGGAGAAAACGTCCTAAATTAAACTCTTCCGTAGGAGCTTTCTTGTATTCACACCAAGATACATATTTTCCCCAATACGTTGGTAATGTTTCAACGTTACTCCTTTTCTGGCCTAAATAAGGGTGGGGATGACCTCCTCGGGAATACCCTTCCTGGCTAGGATACGGCGCTCAACAGCCATGCCATAAAACGTAGCCGCGGTAAGTCTTGGTACACACAGCAGGGTCCTCTCGAGGAGGAAGAGGCCGAGAATCTCCTATGAGTAACTGCTGAAGATCTGGGTACCAAGCCCTCCTTGGCCAGTCTGGTGCAATGAAGATTGCTCGAACCCTTGTTTTTCTTATGATCCCGAGTACTTTTGGGATCAGCGGAAGTGGAGGGAAGACATACACTGATGGAAACACCCACTGGGTCACCAGTGCATCCACTACTACTGCTTGAAGGTCCCTCGACCTGGAACAGTATCTCTGAAGCTTCTTGTTGAGACGAGACGTCATCATGTCTATTTGAGAAACTCCCCAAAGACTTGTCACCTCTGCGAAGACTTCTTGGTGGATGCCCACTCTCCTGGATGGAGACCGTGTCTGCTGAGGAAGTCTGCTTCCCAGTTGTCTACTCCCGGAATGAAAATTGGCGACAGAGCTTGTAGATGTTTTTCTGCCCAGCTAAGGATTTTTGTCGCCTCTGCCATTGCCGCTCTGCTTTTCATTCCGCCCTGCCTGTTTATGTATGCGACTGCTGTTACATTGTCCGCCTGGATCTGCACGGGACGGTCTTGAAGATGTACCGCTTATTGAATGCCGTTGTAAATGGCTCTTAGCTCCAGAACGTTTATGTGAAGGCAGGCTTCCTGTTGTGACCAACGTCCCTGGAAGTTTTCTCCCTGAGAGACTGTTTTTGACGACAGGATTATCTTTCTGTGCATGTGTAGGTGTGACCCCGGCCACTTGTCCAACAGGTCCCACTGGAATGCTCTGGCATGGAACCTGCCAAACTGTATGGCCTCGTAGGCCGCCACCATCTTCCCCAACCACCGAATGCATTGATGGATCGACACACTTCATGGTTTCAATATCTGTTTTACCATTTTCTGGCTTTCCAGAGCCTTTTCCAGCGGAATAAATACTCTCTGAACTTTTGTGTCCAGAATCATCCCAGGAAAGACAACCTTGTCGTCGGTTCCAACTGTGACTTTGGGTAATTTATGATCCACCCGTGTTGTTGGAGTATTGACAAAGAGTGTGATATGTTTTGTAACAACTGTTCCCTGGATCTCACCTTTATCAGGAGGTCGTCCAAATAAGGAATTATACTGACTCCTTTCTGACGAAGGAGGACCATCATCTCCGCCATCATCTTGGTGAATACCCTCAGCGCCGTGGAGAGACCAAAAGGTAACGTTTGGAATTGGTAATGGCAATCCTGAACCGCGAATCTCAGATAAACCTGGTGAGGAGGATTAATGGGAACATGCAGGTAAGCATCCTTTATGTCCACCGACACCAAGTAGTCCCCCTCCTCCAGACTGGCAATCACTGCCAAAGTGATTCCATCTTGAACTTGAACCTTTTTAGGTAACCATTCAGATCCTTTAGATTTAGGATCGGTCTGACCGAGCCGTCCAGCTTCGGAACCACAAAGAGGCTTGAATAAAAACCCCTCCCTTGTTGTGACAACGGTACCAGGACTACGACCTGGTCTTGACATAATTTTTGGATTGCCGCTGTTACTGCTTCTCTTTCGGACGGAGAAACTGGCAAGGTCGATTTGAAAAATCGGCATGGGGGAACGTCTTGAAACTCCAGCTTGTACCCCTGGGATACTATTTGCAACACCCAGGGATCCAGGCCAGACAGAATCCAATACTGGCTGAAGAGTCTGAGACGTGCCCCCACCCGAGCAGCCTCCCGCAAGGGACCTCCAGCGTCATGCTGGGGATTTGGCAGAAGAAGAGGTAGACTTCTGCTCTTGGGAACCTGGAGCCGCTGTGGGCTTCTTTCCCCTTCCCCTACCTGCAAAGAAGGGGGAACCTCTCGTCTTTTTGTATTTATTGGGCCGAAAGGACTGCATTTGCGGGTGATAGGTCTTTTTTGCCAGAGCAGGCGCAGAGGGCAAAAAATGTCGACTTACCTGCGGTAGCCGCCGAGACTAACGCATCCAGGGCATCGCCAAATAAGGCCTCACCTTTATATGGGAGAGCCTCCATGTTTCTTTTGGAATCTGCATCCGCGTTCCACTGGCGAATCCACAACGCTCGCCTAGCCGATACTGCCATGGTAGCCTGTGAACTCAAGAGTCCAATATCCTTCATTGCTTCCAGCATGTAGGCGGCAGCGTCCTTGATATTCCCTAACTTAAGGAGTATCTCATCTTTATCAGTCGTGTCAATTTCTGATGACACACTTTCTGACCATTTTTCAATAGCGCGACTCACCCATGCGCAGGCAATAGTGGGCCTAATCAGTGCACCATTGGTAACATAAATGGATTTCAATGTCGTTTCCATTTTGTGGTCTGCCGGCTCTTTAAGAGAAGCCGTGCCAGGAGCAGGGAGAATTACCCTCTATGTCAACCTGGAAAGTGCACTGTCTAACACAGGGGGTGACACCCACTTTTTCCTGTCCTCAGCCGGGAAAGGGTAAGCTATGTGAATCCTTTTGGGAATACGAAATCTTTTATGAGGATTCACCCACATCCCTTCAAACAAAGCATTTAGTTCGTGTGAAGGTGGGGGAACGTGACTTTGGACTTCTTTTCCTTACATTAAAATGCATTCTCCTGAGGTACAGGAGTGGTTTCTGTAACCTCTAACACGTCCCTTACAGCCACAATCATATATTGTATATTTTTTGCCAATTTATGATCTCTCTCTCTGGATTCACTATCGTCAGAATCCGTGTCGGTATCAGTGTTTACAACATTTGCAAATTGTCCCTTATGTGACCCAGAGGGGCGGCCCGCATAAGGAATAACAGCATCCTGAAAAAACACATCTTCCACAGATTTTCTTCAGCATGCAGCCTTAGATTCAGACTTATCTAATCTACGGTTAATCAGATGCATACTGTCACGTATCTCTTTCACCCATGCAGGCTCTTGGTGTGCTGGTAGCGCCACCACATTACAACTGTGTCCCTAAAATGGTTTCCTCCTGGGAGGAACTCCCTGCCTCAGACATGCCTCACACGTGTACAGCACACCAACAGACACACTGGGACTTATTTTGGGGACAGACCAACAGTAAAATCTGTCAGAGGGACATAGGATAGGAGCAGCCAGTTCACAATCCCAGCGCCAGTATTTCCTGTGAACACAGTATGTCCACAGCCTAACAGCGCTTTTTAAATAGTAATATACACTATCAAATGCACCACAGTCGCTTTGTGCCCCCCCTTAATAGTACCCTGTACTTGTCAGAAGTGGAGGAGAGGACCAGCGTGTTCTCTGCAGAATGAGGAGAGAAAATGGCGCTGAGTAGTGTGCTGGCTGCCTGAGGAAGAAGCTCCGCCCCCGCAATGGCGCGTCCTTATACTCATACAAACACTAATACTTATACTGGCGGGGGTAGGGCTGTGCCAGCGGCAACTTATGCCCCCTTTTAGCCAGTTTGAGGTATTTTTCTTGCTGCCCAGGGCGCGCCCTGTAGTCCCTGTGTGTGGGGGTAGCAATAGCGTGCTGCGCTCCCGCCAGCCGCGCCTCAGCCGTCACTTACTTGATAGATCATTCTTCTTATACTCACCTGTCTTCTGGCTCTGTGAGGGGGGTGACGGCGTGCTGTGGGAGTGAGCATCTAGACACGGATAGCGGTCAGTTCCCTTCAGGAGCTAATGGTGTCCTGTCAGCCAGAAGCAGAGCCATGAAACTCTGAGGAAGTTGGTTTTGCTTCTGCCCCCTCAGTCCCATGAAGCAGGGAGTCTGATGCCAGCAGATCTCCCTTAAAATAAAAAACCTAACAAGTCTTTTCAGGGAAACTCAGTAGAGCTCCTCAGAGTGCATCCAGTCGACCTGGGCACATTTCTACAACTGAGGTCTGGAGGAGGGGCATAGAGGGAGGAGCCAGTTCACACCCAATGAAAAGTCTTTAGAGTGCCCATGTCTCCTGCGTATCCCGTCTATACCCATGGTCTTGATGTCGTCCCCAGCATCCTCTAGGACGTATGAGAAAAATGTTTAGAACTCATTTAGTAACTCATAATGTTTAGAACTCATTTGGTAACATCCCAAAGCATATGTTGTAAACAGTAAAATCAACTCTGTGAATAAAGCAAAGATACATGAACTGCCATTTCTCTACAGAATCCTTCTTTTGTATATATCACCAGACATTTGTCTCAATAGATTGATTTTTGGACTCAAATTACCAAATTATGTTTAAGTGAGCTTGATTTGTCATGCACCATGGCTGGAGTAGATACTTTTTTTAAACTATAATGTGTTTTTAGTCTACAAGAAGTGCCAACTCCAGACACTAAGGAAAGCAGTGTCCCTTAGAGGACTTAAGGGAACTGAATTCAACGGCGAGTACTAAAAATGTAATTGCGTTGTCACTAGCAAAGGACCATTAATTTATTCTGGAGTTTTTGTTTGTGAAAGTGTTTTACTTTAATCTTGTGTGTACTGTATTTCTTTCGTCTGGTTTTTACAAAATTTACTGCTGAAGTCTACTGCTTCGTGATTCATAGTTTCTGCATTCCTTATATATGAAACAAGAAATAGAAAAAAAAAATAGTATATGCACATGTGCTTAATTATGGTTACATTCCCAACTTTCTTTTTTTATTAACACTAATTCATGCAGACCAATATTATCATTGTTAAGCAGGAAACAGATGTATGCGGCATTGGCATTCAAGACTGTCAACAAGGTGCTAGCATGGAATATATACGTGTTACCACCAGCCAAAAACCTGGTTGTCATGATCCCGTCCACCAGTGTGCTGGCAGCTGGGAGTGCGCTAGAAAGCCCCTTGCAGGCTCGCTGCACTCGCCACGTTGCGGTTTTGGTGGCGGCATTTCACCGACTTTCGGGAATGCGGCGTCGGCATTGTGACCGCCGGGATCCTGACAGGCGGTCTCGTGATGGATTCCCGTTAGCATGATATACGAGAACAAGTGCCATGCGATGTATATGTTAGGCTCGTGGTGTGACAGCTTGGCAAAAGCCATAATGGGGAATTTGTATTAATGGAATGGAAGGAAACAGATTGGCTCAAAACAGACAATCTTTATTTAGAGAATACTTTATTAGTTCCTGTAATCAAACCCGGATAGTGTAAAGACCTTACATATTTTCATACAACGCATTTTTCTTTTTTCTCTTAACAGAGCAGGGCTAAGATTGGCTGTAAATTCTGTACAATGCCAAAAACATGAGTGAGAGTTCTATGTTGCTCCCATTTAGTTGCAAAAAAGATGACATCACAGCTAAAAGAAAAAAAAAAGTAAATATATATATTTATATAAAAAAAAAAATACAACTAACGGCAGCTTTTTCTCTGTCTGGACCTATTCTGTACAGCAAGTCAAGTAAAGACATGAAAAACACGTGGGCATTTATTTTCAGTTTAACTATTTGTTTTATTTAACATATGGGATAGAAGAGGCATTTCAATGCTAACTGGAATATCTCCTGTGCCGGGATGCGTAACAGACTCAACTTTTTGAAATTTTAGAAAACTACTGCCAATAAAAGGTGTTTGTTGAAATCACATATTTTTATGATTGACCCGAAAATGTTCTCTTATATTGTCACTTGTATCTGCATCTATTGCCACCTGCCAATGCAGAATTTTCTAACGTACCCATTTGTGTTTTAACTCCCACAGCATCCCCCTCTTCTTCAGGTGTTACAATTATTCTCAAAAAGGTTTTAGAGAAAGACAAAAATCACCCTTTTAAGTTTAATGACAACAGTTCTACTACAACAAAGCTGCATGTAAAAGATTGTAAAGGTACAGTATAGTGATGCGAAGTTGTTGAAATATTTAAGACAGCAGCAACATTGGCATGGTTTCAATTGTTTTCAAAAATAAAAATGGGGTAAAGCGGGAAAGAAAACTCAATCAGCACCTAGGTCACAGACTATAAAACTACATAATGGACCATACATCTGTGTTTTTGGATGTTTAAACGGAGAATGCCTTACAGAAAAAAACAAAAAACAAAACAAAAACAGTATGAGCTCAACTGCTTAATGCCTTCATTTCACGTGAAACCTGTAACAAGTATGCTCCTTTTTGAGTCTGGTCCATGTGATTCTGTACATTAATTGCTTGAGAATAAATGTCTAGTAAACTAGGGCCCAACACACACATATACACGCATTGGAAAGAGCCAGATACAGGGAGAACGAACACAGGGGGTGAGACAAAGCCAACAGTATAACCCTAAACAAGACCATAAAGCGTGTTTGGGTATACATATATATCATCGTGTTGAGCTTGAACTCACCCTGCCTTAGCATGGCTATGAAAATAATAACCTTGCAGGGTAGTGTTTCTAATTAACCATTCATTGTAAGCCTTCCGAGATGGTAGACAACCCCCGACACAGAAAATTCGAATGCCCGCATTTAGGCTGCACTCTAAACAGTCACATACAAACTGAATAGAAACTATAAGATTCCAAAGAACTCTAAATAAAAGGTCTTCTGCCTTTCACACCTTGAAATGCTGAAAGGATAGCCGTATCAGACACCCCCCACCCCGTTCACATAATAGCTAACTAAACTCTGCTATTCCGATTTCCTACTTTTAGATCAGCTGCTGCATCTTTCAGTAAACATAAAAAAACCTCATCATCATTACACCTCGGTGTAGTGCTTAAAACATAGCATTCCCCCCAAGCTGTCTCTAGGATTTAGTATCTTCTGTTTTGATGGCCTGAGGTTTTATTGGTCCAGTTCTGATGGGTTTAGTGGAGGTCGGCACTGAAGCTGGAGCCAAGGCGGCTGGGCTGTCTTCTGCCTTCTCTTGTGAGATCATGGATGGGTCTAACATGGTGTCTGAAGGCTTTGGAGGGCCAGGGGTAGTTTTCTGAGGCTTGGGAATCACAGGTTTACTCTGTTGATATTGCTGCTGCTGCTCAAAGAAGCGGTGTGTCGACTGTAAAACCTCTGCTCTCTGTTTTGCCTTAAAGGTAAGGAGAAGAACAAAAAGAAACAGGTATGTTCCTTAAATGAAGATGTGCTAAGGTGAGTACACATTTGTCTGAGTACACATTTTTCTGGAACTCTGAAAATGAAAATACAATGTTGATTTATTATTATTTTTTTTTTAAAGCCAAAACAGGTATGAGTACTTTAGTGCAAGAGGCATGTTATTATACTGTGCATTAATTAACTGTCACCTACATAAAACGCTCACTATGACTAAATATGCTACATTTACTATGGGTTAATGACGAGTACTTTCTTCTATATTCTACTTTTAAGACTCCCTCGTGAAGACTTGATTTGGTTAGGTATGGATAGGAATGTGTACCAATAATGTGAGCAGCCCCATGCACAGACAGTGCTTTAGAGACACAACCGGAGACATTAAACTGCCACATTTCACTACACTGACTCTGAATGGTCACATGATCATTGAACATCAGCCCACTTGTGATGCCAGTATAAAGGTGGCTTAATAGCATTCTTGATAGAGGAAGATGGGCACAGTTTAAAGAACATTTGTTATAAGAATCATGTATCACTAACTTGTCAATTAAAATTTTAACCGTCTGCACAATTGATGTAAATGTGTAACTGTCATGCAGTTCTGAAAAATTTAAGTACGCATGAATAATAAAATGGCACTTACACTCAACTGCCTTTACCAAAGATGTGCCCTATTTATCACTAGGGTTTAGTTTTGTTCGATCTTCTCTCTATAAATGTTCAGTAAAAAAACAATTTATTATGCACACAGAACCTTACTTTACTGTTTGATTGCATTTTTCATTACAAGGTTTGTAGATCCACTGACATCAATGAAATCATGCCACCTACCAGGCAAATAGTTTAGAAGGTTTAAATAAAGCATTGCATATAGCCAACACTGGCCCCAGAAGCCATACTGACCTTCAGATCTTGCTCTGCCTTTATAGCAGCATTAACCCGCACTCCAGATGGTGGAACAGGAGGGGCACGTGACACATGGTGAAGTCGCGGATGGTTCATTAAGCCTGTTGGCATCTGTGGGGGCAGCTGATTGCCCAGTGGCATTGGTGGGCGCTGAACTGAAGGTTGGAAGGTGTTTGGGTGTGGTGCTCGGACCAGAGGAGAAACCAGATTAGGCTGGGAAAGCATCTGAGGAAAAGAAACAAGTGTAAATTTAAAAAAAACAAAAAAACAAACAAAAACACCAACAGTTCTGTCTCCTATCTTGACCTATATTGCCCATATAACACTTATGAAAGCAACTAGTCTTCACCACAAAAATTATGTTTAATACAATACATATGTAAGTATGCTGTATTTCTTTTATTTTTTTGTTTCTTTTGTAAATCAGCAAAGGCCAATAAAATCCCTATATCGGAACAATGCAATAACAAACACAGACAACATTTAGAAGAACTCAAGGAAATCTGTGCCTAGTAGCAGTCTGATGGATGGATGGATGGGGGGGGTCTCATGTCGGGCTCCTGTCCGTTACCGCTAGAGATGAGCGGGTTCGGTTTTACTCGGGTATTTCGGGTTTTGCTTATTGGCTATCCAAAACGCGTGACATCCGTTATCCAATAAGATGCCGTTTCGAGCCCCGAGTAAATCCGAGTAAAACTGAACCCTCACATCTCTAGTTACCACATGATCATGCATGCAACTGATGCCATTTTCAAAGCACTAAATTAGAAGGGAAATGTGTACTAAAATCAACAACTAAATCAAACACTAATCATGTACTACTTTCACTGGACATACTCCGTTTCATTTGATAGATTTACTCCTTTCGTACTTGCAGTGCATCTAGAGCAATTACTTGCTAATAAAAGCTGGCAGCAACTTTACTGGCATGCTACACACACAATAGAGAACTACACTATCCATCAGTAGGAAAATACAAAGCGCAGAGATGGGTGACCAGTATCCCCTATGGACTAGGAGAAAAGGAATTACCGGTAGGTATTAAAATAAGAATTTACTTACCGATAATTCTATTTCTCGGAGTCCGTAGTGGATGCTGGGGTTCCTGAAAGGACCATGGGGAATAGCGGCTCCGCAGGAGACAGGGCACAAAAAAGTAAAGCTTTTACCAGATCAGGTGGTGTGCACTGGCTCCTCCCCCTATGACCCTCCTCCAGACTCCAGTTAGGTACTGTGCCCGGACGAGCGTACACAATAAGGGAGGCAATTTGAATCCCGGGTAAGACTCATACCAGCCACACCAATCACACCGTACAACTTGTGATCTAAACCCAGTTAACAGTATGAAAACAGAAAGAGCCTCTTAAAGATGGCTCCTTAACAATATAACCCGAATTTGTTAACAATAACTATGTACAGTATTGCAGATAATCCGCACTTGGGATGGGCGCCCAGCATCCACTACGGACTCCGAGAAATAGAATTATCGGTAAGTAAATTCTTATTTTCTCTATCGTCCTAAGTGGATGCTGGGGTTCCTGAAAGGACCATGGGGATTATACCAAAGCTCCCAAACGGGCGGGAGAGTGCGGATGACTCTGCAGCACCGAATGAGAGAATTCCAAGTCCTCTTTTGCCAGGGTATCAAATTTGTAGAATTTTACAAACGTGTTTTCCCCCGACCACGTAGCTGCTCGACAGAATCGTAATGCCGAGACCCCTCGGGCAGCCGCCCAAGATGAGCCCACCTTCCTTGTGGAATGGGCCTTAACAGATTTAGGCTGTGGCAGGCCTGCCACAGAATGAGCAAGTTGAATTGTGTTACAAATCCAACGAGCAATCGTCTGCTTAGAAGCAGGGGCACCCAACTTGTTGGGTGCATATAGTATCAACAGCGAGTCAGATTTTCTGACTTCAGCCGTCCTTGAAATGTATATTTTTAAGGCTCTGACAACGTCCAACAACTTGGAGTCCTCCAAGTCGCCAGTGGCCGCAGGCACCACAATAGGTTGGTTCAGGTGAAACGCTGATACCACCTTAGGGAGAAAATGCGGACGAGTCCTCAGTTCTGCCCTATCCGAATGGAAGATTAGATAAGGGCTTTTATAAGATAAAGCCGCCAATTCAGATACTCTCCTGGCGGAAGCCAGGGCCAGTAACATAGTCACTTTCCATGTGAGATATTTAAAATCCACCTTTTTCAATGGTTCAAACCAATGGGATTTGAGGAAATCTAAAACTACATTTAGATCCCACGGTGCCACCGGAGGCACCACAGGAGGCTGTATATGCAGTACTCCTTTAACAAAAGTCTGTACCTCAGGAACTGAGGCCAATTCTTTTTGGAAGAATATTGACAGGGCCGAAATTTGAACCTTAATAGATCTCAATTTGAGACCCATAGACAATCCTGATTGTAGGAAATGTAGGAAACGACCCAGTTGAAATTCCTCCGTCGGAACACTCCGATCCTCGCACCACGCGACATATTTTCGCCAAATGCGGTGATAATGTTTCGCGGTGACTTCCTTCCTTGCCTTAATCAAGGTAGGAATGACTTCTTCTGGAATGCCTTTCCCTTTTAGGATCTGGCGTTCAACCGCCATGCCGTCAAACGCAGCCGCGGTAAGTCTTGAAAGAGACAGGGACCCTGTTGTAGCAGGTCCCTTCTCAGAAGTAGAGGGCACGGGTCGTCCGTGACCAACTCTTGAAGTTCCGGGTACCAAGTCCTTCTTGGCCAATCCGGAGCCACTAGTATTGTTCTTACTCCTCCTCACCGTATAATCTTCAATACCTTTGGTATGAGAGGCAGAGGAGGAAACACATATACTGATTTGTACACCCAAGGTGTTACCAGTGCGTCCACAGCTATTGCCTGTGGATCTCTTGACCTGGCGCAATACTTGTCCAGTTTCTTGTTGAGGCGAGACGCCATCATGTCTACCATTGGTCTTTCCCAACAGTTTATTAGCATGTGGAAGACTTCTGGATGAAGACCCCCCTCTCCCGGGTGAATATCGTGTCTGCTGAGGAAGTCTGCTTCCCAGTTGTCCACGCCCGGGAAGAACACTGCTGACAGTGCTATTACGTGATTCTCCGCCCAGCGAAGAATCTTGGCAGCTTCTGCCATTGCACTCCTGCTTCTTGTGCCGCCCTGTCTGTTTACATGGGCGACCGCCGTGATGTTGTCCGACTGAATCAACACCGGTTTTCCTTGCAGGAGTGGTTCCGCCTGGCTTAGAGCATTTTGGATTGCTCTTAGTACCAGAATGTTTATGTGAAGAGACTTTTCCAGGTTCGTCCATACCCCCTGGAAGTTTCTTCCTTGTGTGACTGCTCCCCAACCTCTCAGGCTGGCGTCCGTGGTCACCAGGATCAAATCCTGTATGCCGAATCTGCGGCCCTCCAATAGATGAGCCTTTTGCAACCACCACAGAAGATATACCCTTGTCCTTGGCGACAGGGTTATTCGCAGGTGCATCTGAGGATGCGACCCTGACCATTTGTCCAACAGATCCCTTTGGAAAATTCTTGCATGGAATCTGCCGAATGGAATTGCTTCGTAAAAAGCCACCATTTTTCCCAGGACTCTTGTGCATTGATGTACAGACACCTTTCCTGGTTTTAGGAGGTTCCTGACAGGTCGGATAACTCCTTGGCTTTTTCCTCGGGAAGAAAAACCTTTTTCTGAACCGTGTCCAGAATCATCCCTAGGAACAGCAGACGTATCGTCGGAAAACAGCTGCGATTCTTGGAATATTTAGAATCCAGTCGTGCCGTCGAAGAACTACTTTAGATAGTGCTCTTCCGACCTCCAACTGTTCTCTGGAACTTGCCCTTTTTAGGTCGTGCAAGTAAGGGATAATTTAGATGCCTTTTTTCTTTGAAGAAACATCTTTTCGGCCATTACCTTGGTAAAAAGGCCCGGGGTGCCGTGGATAATTCAAACGGCATCGTCTGAAACTGATATTGACAGTTCTGTACCACGAACCAGAGGTACCCTTGATGAGAAGGACAAAATTTGGACATGGAGGTAATCCTTGATGTCCAGGGACACCATATAGTCCCCTTTTTTCCGGTTCGCTATCACTGCTCTGAGTGACTTTATCTCGATTTGAACCTTTTATGTAAGTGTTCAAAACATTTTAGATTTAGACTATGTGTCACCAAGCCGTCTGGCTTCAGTACCACAATATAGTGTGGAAAAATAATACCCTTTTCCTTGTCGTAGGAGGGGTACTTTGATTATCACCTGCTGGATATACAGCTTGTGAATTGTTTCCAATGCTGCCTCCCTGTCGGAGGGAGCCGTTGGTAAAGCAGACTTCAGGAACCTGCGAGGAGAAGATGTCTCGACTCTCCAATCTTTACCCCTGGGATAATACTCGTACGATCTAGGGGTCAACTTGCGAGTGATCCCACTGCGCCCTGAGACTCTTGAGACTACCCCCCCACCTTGAGTCCGCTTGCACGGCCCCAGCGTCATGCTGAGGACTTGGCAGACGCGGTGGAGGGCTTCTTTTCCTGGGAAAGGGCTGCCTGCTGCAGTCTACTTCCCTTACCTCTATGTCTGGGCAGATATGACTGGCCTTTTGCCTGCATGCCCTCATGGGAAAGGAAAGATTGAGGCTGAAAAGACGGTGTCTTTTTTAGCTGAGATGTAACTTGGGGTAAAAAAGGTTGGATTTCCCAGCTGTTGCTGTGGTCCCCAGGTCCGATGGACCGACCCCCAAATAACTCCTTCCCTTTATACAGCAATACTTCCATCTGCCGTATGGGATCTGTATCACCTGACCACTGTCGTGTCCCTGACATCTTATCTTGATGCCAGAGAGCAAATATCCCTCTGTGCATCTCACATACATATATATAGAATGCATCCTATTAAATGCTCTACATGAATAAAATATTTTCAGTCAGGGAATCCGACCAAGCCAACCCAGCACTGCATCTCCAGGCTGATGGCGATCGCTGGTCGCAGTATAACCACCGTATGTGTGTATATACTTTTTAGGATATTTTTCCAGCTTCCTATCAGCTGGCTCCTTGAGGGCGGCCGTATCTGGAGACGGTAACGCCACTTGATAAGCGTGTGAGCGCCTTATCACCCTAAGGGGTGTTTCCCAACGTACCCTAATTTCTGGCGGGAAAGGGTATAACGCCAATATTTGCTATCGGGGTAACCCTACGCATCATCACACACTTCATTTTATTTTATCTGATTCAGGAAAAACTACAGGTAGTTTTTTCCACTCCCACATAATACCCTTTCTTGTGGTACTTGTAGTATCAGAAACACGTAACACCTCCTTCATTGCCCTTAACGTGTGGCCCTAATGAGAAATACGTTTGTTTATTCACCGTCGACACTGTATTCAGTGTCCGTGTCTGTGTCTGTGTCGACCGACTGAGGTAAATGGGCGTTTTTTTTTTAAAAACCCCTGACGGTGTTTCTGAGACGCCTGGACCGGTCCTAATAGATTGTCGGCCGTCTCATGTCGTCAACCGACCTTGCAGCGTGTTGACATTCTCACGTAATTCTCTAAATAAGCCATCCATTCCGGTGTCGACTCCCTAGAGAGTGACATCACCATTACAGGCAATTTCTCCGCCTCCTCACCAACATCGTCCTCATACATGTCGACACACACGTACCGACACACAGCACACACACCGGGAATGCTCTGACAGAGGACAGGACCCTTTGGGGAGACAGAGGGAGAGTCTGCCAGCACACACCAAAAACGCTATAATTATATAGGGACAACCTTATATAAGTGTTTCTCCCTTATAGCATCTTTTATATATATACAATATCGCCAAAATCAGTGCCCCCCCTCTCTGTTTTAACCCTGTTTCTGTAGTGCAGTGCAGGGGAGAGCCTGGGAGCCTTCTCTCCAGCTTTTCTGTGAGAGAAAATGGCGCTGTGTGCTGAGGAGATAGGCCCCGCCCCTTTTACGGCGGGCTCGTCTCCCGCTATTTTTGAAGTTAGGCAGGGGTTAAATATCTCCATATAGCCTCTGTGGGCTATATGTGAGGTATTTTTTGCCTCTAATAAGGTTTTTATTTGCCTCTCAGAGCGCCCCCCCCAGCGCTCTGCACCCTCAGTGACTGTTGTGTGAAGTGTGCTGAGAGGAAAATGGCGCACAGCTGCAGTGCTGTGCGCTACCTTTATGAAGACTCAGGAGTCTTCAGCCGCCGATTTTGGACCTCTTCTCTCTTCAGCGTCTGCAAGGGGGCCGGCGGCGCGGCTCCGGTGACCATCCAGGCTGTACCTGTGATCGTCCCTCTGGAGCTAGTGTCCAGTAGCCAAGCAGCAAATCCACTCTGCACGCAGGTGAGTTCACTACTTCTCCCCTAAGTCCCTCGTTGCAGTGATCCTGTTGCCAGCAGGACTCACTGTAAAGTAAAAAACCTAAGCTAAACTTTCTCTAAGCAGCTCTTTAGGAGAGCCACCTAGATTGCACCCTTCTCGTTCGGGCACAAAATCTAACTGGAGTCTGGAGGAGGGTCATAGGGGGAGGAGCCAGTGCACACCACCTGATCTGGTAAAAGCTTTACTTTTTTGTGCCCTGTCTCCTGCGGAGCCGCTATTCCCCATGGTCCTTTCAGGAACCCCAGCATCCACTTAGGACGATAGAGAAATTCCTATTTTCTCTCACGTCCTAGGGGATACCAGGATGGCAAGCGTTACCATGGGGATGTCCCAAAGCTCCCAGAACAGGTGGGTGAGTGCAGAGACCCCTGCAAAACAGAGCGATCAAACTGACGGTCCTCAGTAGCCAAGGTATTGAGCCTGTAAAACTTTACAAGTGTTCAAACCAGACCAAGTAGCAGCTCGTCATAACTGCAAAGCCAAGACACCACGGGCAGCCGCCCAGGAAGAACCCACCGGCCTTGTGGAGTGGGCCTGAACAGAACTCTGCAGCGGCAAGGCTGCCGAAGAGTAAGCGTGTTGGATAGTCATCCGGATCCAATGAGCAATGGATTGCTTAGGAGGACATCCAATCTTCATAGCGTCATAGAGAACAAACATGGAATCAGATTTAAGGTGACAAGCAGTTCTCTTGACATACACCTTCAAAGCCAGAACATCATCCAATGATTTTGAGGCAACTGACGTGTCAGACAACACAGGAACCACAAATCGGCTGGTTGATGTGAAATGCAGACACAACCTTAGGCAGAAACTGCGGACGAGTCCTGAGCTCCGCTCTATCCTTGTGAAACACCAGATAAGGGCTCTTTCAGGACAAGACCCCCAATTCCAAGACGCGCCTCGCTGAGGCCAAGGCCAACAACATGACAGTCTTCCAAGTCAAATACTTCATGTCTACCTGGTGCAATGGTTAAAACTAGAGATGTGCGGCTGGCACTTTGTGTTTTGGTTCTAATTCCACTATCGTGTTTTGGTTTTGGCTTGGTTTTGCCAAAACCACCCTTTCGGGTTTTGGATCTTGATGATTTTTGGGAAAAAAACATAAAAACAGCTAAAATCACAGAATTTGGGGGTAATTTTGCTCCTACGGTATTTTTAACGTCAATAACATTCATTTCCAGTCTATTTTGAACACCTCGCAAAATTGTTTTTAGGCCTAAAAGTTGCACCGAGGTGGCTGTATGACTAAGCTAAGCGACACAAGTGTGCGGCACAAACACCTGGCCCATCTAGGAGTGGCACTGCAGTTGCAGACAGGATGGCAGATTTAAAAAATAGGCCCCAAACAGCACATGATGCAAAGAAGAAAAAGAGGTGCAATGAGGAAGCTGCATGGTCAAGCTAAGCGACACAAGTGTGCGGCACAAACACCTGGCCCATCTAGGAGTGGCACTGCAGTTGCAGACAAGATGGCACTATTCAAAAACTAGTCCCCAAATAGCACATGATGCAAAGAAAAAAAAGAGGTGCAAGATGGAATTGTCCTTGGGCCCTCCCACCCACCCTTATGTTGTATAAACAGGACATGCAAACTTTAACAAACCAATAATTTCAGCAACAGGGTCTGCCACACCGCTGTGGCTGAAATAACTGGTTTGTTTGGGCCCCCACCAAAAAAGAAGCAATCAATCTCTCATTGCACAAATTGGCTCTACAGAGGAAAGATGTTGACCTCATCTGCCGATTCCTCACCCCTTTCACTGTGTACATCCTCCTCCACACAGAGTATTAATTCGTCCCCACTGTAATCCACCATCACAGGTCCCTGTTTACTTTCTGGATGCAATTGCTGGTAAAGATCTTCCCGGAGGAATTTATAATTCATTTTGATGAACATCATCTTCTCCACATGTAGTGGAAGTAACTTCCCACGCCGATCGCTGACAAGGTTACCGGCTGCACTAAACACTCTTTCGGAGTACACACTGGAGGGGGGGCAACTT
Organism: Pseudophryne corroboree; assembly: GCF_028390025.1. Taxonomy (NCBI): domain Eukaryota; kingdom Metazoa; phylum Chordata; class Amphibia; order Anura; family Myobatrachidae; genus Pseudophryne; species Pseudophryne corroboree. The sequence continues at coordinate 183,113,218 of NC_086452.1, forward strand.
AAGTAAAATAAAGCCAGTTTGTGCAAGAGCATCCAAATTGCCTTTTTCCTGCCAGTATACATACGGACTGTCTGACATGCCTACTTGGGATGCTGTCACTCATATAATCCTCCACCATTCTTTCAATGGTGACAGAATCATATGCAGTGACAGTAGACATGTCAGTAATCGTTGGAAGGTCCTTCGGTCCGGACCAGATGTCAGCTTTCGCTCCTGACTGCCCTGCATCACCGCCAGCGGGTGGGCTAGGAAATCTTATCCTTTTCCTTGCAGCCTCAGTGGCAGGAGAAATTGAAGGACGAGCTGTTGACGGGTCACGTTCTGCTTGAGTTGACAATTTACTAACCAGCAGGTCTTTGCACCTCTGCACATTTGTGTCTGCTTGAAAGAGAGATACAACGTAGGCTTTAAACCTAGAATCGAGCACGGTGGCCAAAATGTAGTGCTCTGATTTCAACAGATTGACCACCCTCTTGAATCCTGGCAAAGCGAATGAAGGGCTCCATCCACAAGTCCCACATACTTTGCGGGATCGCTCTGTCTTAGCTCCTCCTTCAATTTTCCCAGCTGGTTCTGCAAAAGCCTGATGAGGGGAATGACCTGACTCAAGCTGGCAGTCTCTTTACTGACTTCACGTGTGGCAAGTTCGAAGGGTTGGAGAACCTTGCACAAGACGGAAATCATTCTCCACTGCGCTTGAGTCAGGTGCATTACCCCTCCTTTGCCTATATCGTAGGTGGATGTATAGGCTTGAATGGCCTTTTGTTGCTCCTCCATCCTCTGAAGCATATAGTGTGTTGAAATCCACCTCGTTACCACCTCTTGCTTCACTTGATAGCAGGGCAGGTTCAGGAGTGTTTGCTGGCGCTTCAGTCTTCGGCACGCGGTGGCAGAATGCCGAAAGTGTCCCGCAATTTTTCAGGCCACTGACATCTCCTGCACACCAGTCATTTTTCAAAAAATTCTGCACCACCAAATTAATTGTATGTGCAAAACATGGGACATGCTGGAATTTGCCCAGATGTAATGCACGCACAATATTGGTGGCGTTGTTCGATATCACAAATCCCCAGGACAGTCCAAATGGGGTAAGGTATTCTGCAATTATTATTATCATCCTTTATTTATATGGCGCCACAAGGGTTCCGCAGCGCCCAATTACAGAGTACACAGACAAATAATCAAGCAGGAAAACAGCAACTTACAGTTGACGACAATATAGGACAAGTACAGGGTAAATAAACATAGCTACACCAGCAGATGACACTGGAATAAGTATCAGGTGGCAGAAGACTGCTGGATTTGGTGCGGTTGAATATTATTAAAGTAGGAAAAGGATAAGCACATGAGGGAAGAGGGCTCTGCTCGTCAGCTTACATTCTAAAGGGGAGAGACAGATGGGGTACAGAGAGAGCGTGGAACAGAGGTTTAGGATGAGATTTGGCTGGGTGTGGTGAAGAAGTGGGTCTTGACAGCCCGTTTGAAGTTTTGTAGAGAGTCTGAGGGGGAAAGGTAGGGAATTCCAGAGAAGTGGTGCAGCACGTGAAAAATCTTGGAGGTAGGAGTGGGAGGAAGTAATCCGTAGGCAGGAGAGTCGGCGTGCATTAGCAGAGCGAAGAGGACGGGTGGGAGTGTAAAGGGAGATAAGTTCACAGATGTAGATGGGAGAGGAGTGGGTGAGGGCTTGTAAGCAAGTGTGAGAAGCTTGAAATGGATTCTGAAAGGGAAGGGGAGCCAGTGAAGGTCTAGTAAGAGAGGAGAGGTGGACGTAGTGCGTTTGGTGAGGAAAATGAGCCGGGCAGCAGCACTGAGGATAGATTGGAGTGGAGAGAGGTATTTGTCAGGAATGCCAGTCAGGAGGAGATTACAGTAGTCCAGTCTGGAGATGACCAGTGAGTGGATAAGAGTCTTAGTAGCATCCTGGGTCAGAAAGGGTCTGATCCTGGAAATAGTCTTTTAGATGAAAACGGCAGATTTGTGAGAGGTGCTGAATGTGTGGTTTGAAGGACAGGGAGGAGTCAAGGATTACTCCAAGACAGCGCACTTGGGGGCTAGAGGAGATAGTAGTGCCATCAATAGATAATGAGATTGTAGGAGGTGAGGTTATGCGGGAGGGAGGGAAGATGATCAGCTCGGTCTTAGATATGTTAAGTTTAATAAAGCGCTGGGACATCCAGGAAGAGGTAGCAGAGAGACAGTTGGAGATACGAGTGAGGAGAGCAGGGGAGAGGTCTGGAGAGGAAAGATAGATGAGTGTCATCAGCATAGAGATGATATTGGAAACCAAAAGAACTAATGAGCTTACCTAGTGAGGACGTATAGAGAGAGAAGAGAAGAGGACCAAGGCCAGAACCTTGAGGTACCCCTACAGTTAGTGGAAGTGAGGGGGAGGTGGAGTCATGAGAGGAGACAGAGAATGAACGGTCAGAAAGGTAGGAAGACAGCCAAGAGAGGGCAGTGTCACGCAGGCCAATGGAGTGAAGGATTTGCAGTAGGAAAGGATGGTCAACAGTGTCAAAAGCAGCAGAGAGATCCAGTAGAATAAGTAGAGAGTAGTGTCCCTTAGATTTAGCAGCATGGAGGTCATTGCATACTTTTGTAAGGGCAGTTTCAGTGGAGTGGAGAGGACGGAAGCCAGACTGGAATGGGTCAAGCAGTGAGTGTGAGGAAAGAAAGGAAGTAAGGCGGTTGTAGACAATACGCTCAAGGAGTTTGGAGGCAAAAGGGAGGAGAGAGATGGGTCGGTAGTTGGAGAGAGTGTTAGGATCAAGGGTAGGTTTTTTAAGAATAAGAGAGATGAGTGCATGCTTGAAGGCAGAGGGGACAGTGCCTGATGAGAGGGAGAGATTGAGAAGGTGGGAAAGATGGGAACAAGCAGAAGGAGAGAGGTAGCGGAGGAGGCGGGAGGGGATAGGGTCAAGTGGGGAGGTGGTGAGGGGACAGGAAAGAATGAGGGCCATGACTTCCTCTCCAGATGCATAGGAGAAAAATGTCAGAGTTGGTGCGAGGGATGAGGAGGATTGGTAAGGGATGGGAGAAGGCTGGTTACTGATGGCCTGGTGTGATGTGATGTCCTGACGTATGGAGTTAATTTTGGATGTGAAGTAAGTGGCAAAGTCAAGAGCAGAGAGGAAGGGAGACGAGGTGGAGGTGGGCAGAGGAGTGAGTTGAGAGTGGCAAAGAGGCGCCGGGGGTTGGAAGACTGGGAGGAGATGAGGTTCTTGAAATATGACTGTTTAGCAAGAGAAAGGGCAGCACTGAAGGATGAGAGCATACGTTTGAAATGGAGGAAGTCTGCCTTAGAGCGTGATTTCCTCCAGTGTCGCTCAGCAGTACGTGAGCATTTTTGCAGATATCTGGTGCATTTGGTGTGCCAGGGTTGAGGTGTTAATTTGCAAGGGTGAATAGTGGTTGGTGGAGCAACAGAGTCAAGAGTAGAAGTAAGGGATGCATTGTATGTGGAAGTGGCTTGTTCAGGGCATGAGAGAGAATAAGAGAGAGAAGCGAGTCAAACAGGGAGGAAAGGAATGTGGTGTCAATAGCTTCAATGTTATGCTTAGTGATGGTAGCCTTAGGAGGTAGAGATGGGGAAGTCGAGAGAGATAGGTTAAAGGAGAGCAGGTGGTGGTCAGAGAGGGGAAATGGGGAGTTGGAAAAATCATAAATATCACAGCGGTGAGTGAAGACCAGATCCAGTGAGCTCCCATTCACATGGGAGGGTGAGGAGGTCCACTGGGAGAGACCAAGTGAAGAGGTGAGGTTAAGGAGTTTAGAGGCAGGGGATTGTGTGGGGATGTCAATAGGGATGTTGAAATCGCCTAGGATAATGGAGGGAATGTCAGAAGAGAGGAAGTGAGGAAGCAAAGTTGTCGATGAATTTGGAAGCAGTGCCAGGGGGACGGTAAATGACAGCTACTCTAAGATGTACTGGTTGGAAGAGGTGTATGGCATGGACCTCAAATGTAGAGAATGTAAGGGATGGTTCTGGTAGTATGAGTTGGTAGGAGTAACTAGAAGGTAAAAGGACCCCAACACCACCCCCATGTCGACCCCCAGGTCGGGGTGTGTGTGTGTGAATGTGAGGCCCCTAGCAGAGAGAGCAGCAGGAGAAGTAGTGTCAGAGGGCGTAATCCAAGTTTCAGTAATGGCTAGTAGGTGTAAGGAGTTGGAAATGAAAAGGTCATGAGTGGGGACCAGTTTGTTACAAGCAGATCTGGCATTCCAGAGGGCACGGGATAGGGGGTATGAGTTTGGTAATGATGTTCCTCAGTTTCCGTAAGAGGTTGTCAGCTGTGTGCCTCTTACGGAAAGCGGTGACACATAGCGTAGCCTGCCTAGGAACGAGTTCGCGTTTGCGAGATGCTGGACTGGTGCCGCTGCTGCGGGAGGCAATACATCTACCCAGTGGGCTGTCAAAGTCATATAGTCCTTAGTCTGCCCTGTTCCACTTGTCCACATGTCCGTGGTTAAGAGGACACTGGATACAACCGCATTTTGTAGGACACCAGTGACTCTTTTTCTGACGTATGTGTACATTCTCTGTATCGCCTGCCTAGAGAAAAGTGGAACCTAGATGGGATTTGATACCGGGGACACAGTACCTCAAACAATTCTCTAAGTCCCACTGAACTAATGGCAGATACCAGACGCACGTCTAACACCAACTCAGCTGTCAAGGCCTCAGTTATCCGCTTTGCAAAAGGATGACTGCTGTCATATTTCATCTTCCTCATAAAGGACTGTTGGACAGGCAATTGCTTATGGAAGTAGTACAAGTGGTCTTCCGACTTCCCCTCTGGGATGACGATCGACTCCCAGCAGCAACAGCAGCGGCAGCAACAGCAGGCGTACCACTCAAGGATCCTCCTGAGGAATCCCGTTTAGGAGAGGACTCCTCAGTCTTGACAGTGACATGGCCTGCAGGACTACTGATGTTCCTGACTGAGGAGGAAGTTGAGGGAGTTGGTGGTGTGGCTTGCAGGAGCTTGGGTACAGGAGGAAGAAGGGATTTAGGTATCAGTGGACTGCTTACGCTCTTACCCAAAGTTTCACAACTTGACACTGACTTATGATGAATGCGCTGCAGGTGACTTATAAGGGAGGATGTTCCTAGGTGGTTAACATCCTTACCCCTACATATTACAGATTGACAGAGGCAACAGATGGCTTGACACCTGTTGTCTGGATTTGTGGAGAAATAATTCCGCACCGAAGAGGTGGCTTTTTTGGCAGTTTGCCCAGGCATCACAATGGGCTTCTTCATCCCATGGACAACAGGTGTCTCCCCCGATGCCTGACTTAAACAAACCACATCACCATTAGAATCCTCATTGTCAACTTCCTCCTCAGTGCCAGCAACACCCATATCCTCATCCTGGTGTACTTCAACAGTGACATCTTCAATTTCAATATCAGGAACTGGACAGCGGGTGCTCCTTCCAGCACTTGCAGGGGGTGTGCAAATGGTGTAAGGATCCACCTCTTCCCGTCCAGTGTTGGTAAGGTCAGGCATAGCAACCGCCGACACACTTGGACTCTCCTTGGGGATTTGTGATACCATCTCAGAACGCACAGTTCTTTTCTGTGCTCTTTCCAGCTTAACTCTTACTTTTTCTAGCTAGAGGATGAGGGCTTCCATCGCCATGTGAAGCTGAACCACTAGCCATGCCGTTCCTTGCCACTGTGTTGTAAATGGCATATTGGCAAGTTTACGTTTCTCCTCAGACCATTTACATTTCTTTTTTTGGTTCTTTTTACTGAACTTTGGCTTTTCGGATTTTATATGCCCTCTACTATCACATTGGGCATCGGCCTTAGCAGACGACGTTGATGGCATTTCATTGTCTGCCACTGCTAGGGGCAGCAGCTTCAGCACTAGGAGGAAGTGGTTCTTGATCTTTCCCTATTTTATCCTCCAAATTTTTGTTCTCCATTATGTTTCTGGAGTTATATAACAAAATATGCGGCACAGGAATGACTGATGGCCAGGACACTACCACTGGTCTGATACAGTGTTGTTGTGTTATGCTGCATCAGACCAGTGGTAGTGTCCTGGCCATCAGTCATTCCAGTGACTAGGCAGTCACAGTGGTATACGCTGCTGCTATAGGTCCACTGCTACAGTATTATAATAATAATAACAACAACCACCACAAGTTCCTTACAGTGTTGTTGTGTTGTGCTGCAAGGGACTTGTGGTTATTATAATACTGTAGCAGTGGACATATAGCAGCAGCGTATACCACTGTGACTGCCTCGTCACTGGAATGACTGATGGACAGGACACTACCACTGGTCTGATGAAGCACAACACAACACTACTGTAAGGGACTTATACAGCTACACTGGCTATACGACAGCAGAGCTCACCACCACTGTGACTGGACACTGGACTGATGCACAAGAGACTTTCCCTGGTCTAATGCAGGACAACACAGCAAAAATGCAAGCCAGCAGCACTGGGGACATATAGCAGCAGAGGCCACCAACACTGTGACTGGCTGGACGGGTGCAGCACAATACACTGACTACATTGGACTGGACAGCACAAAACAGCACAGCACAAGACTGGACAGCACAAAACAGCACAGCACAAGACTCGCCAGCCCACAACACAGCACAAGACTCGCCACCCCACTTTCCCGCCCCCACACAGACACTGAACACTGAGGACACGTCCTCTCAATACACTCTCCGAGACTGGAGTGAAAATGGCCGCGACGTGCGTCTCCTTATATGGAATCCAAATTCCGCGAGAATCCGACAGCGGGATGACGACGTTTTGCCTCGTTCGGGTTTCTGAGTCAGGCGGGATAACCCGAGCCTGACTCGGATCCGGGCTCGGAAGGCAAAGTCTGGTAGGGTTCGGCTCTCAGAGAACCGAACCCGCTCATCTCTAGTTCAAATCAGTCAGATTGGAGAAAAGTCAGGACCAAATTGAGATCACACAGTGCCGTGGGAGGTGTATAGGGTGGCTGAATCCAAAGGACACCCTTCAAGAATGTCTGGACTTCCAGGAGAACAGCCAACTGCTTCTGGAAGAAAATAGACAGGGCCGAGATCAGAACCAGAACGGAACCTAAATGAAGGCGCATATCCACACCAGCTTGCAGGAAGAGCAAAAACCTGCCCAGATGAAAATAAGATTTGAAACCTACCGGTAAATCTTTTTCTCCTAGTCCGTAGAGGATGCTGGGGACTCCGTAAGGACCATGGGGTATAGACGGGCTCCGCAGGAGACATGGGCACTATAAAGAAACTTCAGAATGGGTGTGCACTGGCTCCTCCCTCTATGCCCCTCCTCCAGACCTCAGTTAGAGAACTGTGCCCAGAGGAGACGGACAGTACGAGGAAACGATTTTTGTTAATCCAAGGGCAAGATTTATACCAGCCCACACCATCCACACCGTATAACCTGGAATATACGCAACCAGTTAACAGTATGAACAAAACAGTATCAGGCAAAGACTGATTTCAACTGTAACATAACCCTTATGTAAGCAATAACTATATACAAGCCTTGCAGAAAATAGTCCGCACTGGGATGGACGCCCAGCATCCTCTACGGACTAGGAGAAAAAGATTGACCGGTAGGTTTAAAATCTTATTTTCGCTTACGTCCTAGAGGATGCTGGGGACTCCGTAAGGACCATGGGGTTTACACCAAAGCTCCAGACCGGGCGGGAGAGTGCGGACGACTCTGCAGCACCGACTGAGCAAACGCAAGGTCCTCATCAGCCAGGGTATCAAACTTATAGAACTTTGCAAAAGTGTTTGAACCCGACCAGGTAGCTGCTCGGCAAAGCTGTAAAGCCGAGACGCCTCGGGCAGCCGCCCAAGAAGAGCCCACCTTCCTAGTGGAATGGCCCTTTATCGAATTTGGTAACGGCAATCCAGCCGTAGAACGCGCCTGTTGAATCGTGTTACAGATCCAGCGAGCAATAGCTGCTTTGAAGCAGGAGCGCCAAGTTTGTTGGCTGCATACAGGACAAACAGTGCCTTTGTTTTCCTAACCCGAGCCGTCCTGGCTACATAGATTTTTAAGGCCCTGACTACATCCAGGGACTTGGAGTCCTCCAAGTCACCCGTAGCCACAGGCACCACAATAGGCTGGTTCATATGAAATGATGAAACCACCTTGGGCAAAAATTCAACTCCGCTCCATCCATATGGAAAATCAGATAGGGGCTCTTGTGAGGCAAGGCCGCCAATTCGGACACCCGCCTCGCAGATGCCAAGGCCAACAACATGACCACCTTCCAAGTGAGAAATTTTAATTCAACCGTCTGAAGCGGTTCAAACCAGTGAGAGTTTAGGAACCGTAACACCACGTTAAGGTCCCATGGTGCCAATGGGGGCACAAAAGGAGGCTGGATGTGCAGCACTACCTTTACAAAAGTCTGGACTTCTGGAAGAGAAGCCAATTCCTTCTGAAAGAAAATAGATAGGGACGAAATCTGTACCTTAATGGAGCCTAACTTCAGGCCCATATCCACTCCTGTCTGTAGAAAGTGGAGAAAACGGCCCAGATGGAAATCTTCCGTAGGAGCATTCTTGGCTTCACACCAAGAAACATACCTCTTCCAGATACGGTGATAATGTTTCGCCGTCACCTCCTTCCTAGCCTTTATCAGCGTAGGGATGACTTCTTCAAGAATACCTTTCCCAGCTAGGATTCGGTGTTCAACCGCCATGCCGTCAAACGTAACCACGGTAAGTCTTGGAACACGCAGGGCCCCTGCTGCAACAGGTCCTCTCTGAGAGGAAGAGGCCACGGATCTTCTGTGAGCATTTCCTGAAGATCTGAATACCAGGCCATTCGAGGCCAATCTGGAACAATGAGTATTGTCTGCACTCTTTTTCGTCTTATGATTCTCAATATTTTTGAGATGAGAGGAAGAGGAGGGAACACATAGACCGACTGAAACACCCATGGTGTCACCAGGGCGTCCACCGTTACTGCCTGAGGGTACCTCCGAAGCTTCTTGGTGAGGCGTGACGCCATCATGTCTACTTGAGGAAGTCCCCAATGACTTGTTATCTCTGCAAAAACTTCTTGATGAAGTCCCCACTCTCCTGGATGGAGATCGTGTCTGCTGAGGAAGTCTGCTTCCCAGTTGTCCACTCCCGGAATGAAGACTGCTGACAGAGCGCTTACGTGATTTTCCGCCCAGCGAAGAATCCTGGTGGCTTCCGCCATAGCCACTCTGCTCCTTGTCCCGCCTTGGCGGTTTACATGAACCACGGCTGTGACGTTGTCTGATTGAATCAGAACCGGTAGGTCGCGAAGAAGATTCTCCGCTTGTCGTAGGCCGTTGTATATGGCCCTCAATTCCAGTACGTTGATGTGTAGACAAGCCTCCTGGCTGGACCATAGTCCCTGAAAATTCCTTCCTTGTGTGACTGCTCCCCATCCTCGGAGGCTCGCGTCCGTGGTTATCAGAACCCAGTCTTGAATGCCGAACCTGCGACCCTCTAGAACGTGAGCACTCTGCAGCCACCACAGGAGAGACACCCTGGCCCTGGGGGACAGGCTTATCTTCTGATGTATTTGTAGATGGGACCCGGACCACTTGTCCAGAAGATCCCACTGAAATGTCCTCGCATGGAACCTGCCGAAGGGGATGGCCTCGTAGGCTGTCACCATTTTTCCCAGAACTCGAGTGCATTGATGAACATACACTCTTTTTGGTTTTAGCAGGTCTCTGACCATGTTCTGGAGGTCCTGGGCTTTTTTCATTGGGAGAAAAACCCTCTTCTGTTCCGTGTCCAGAATCATGCCTAGGAATGATAGACGAGTCGTTGGAATCAATTGAGACTTTGGCAAATTTAGAATCCAACCGTGCTGTAGTAGCACTCTCAGGGAGAGCGACAAGCTTTTCAGCAATTGATCTCTCGATCACGCTTTTATCAGGAGATCGTCCAAGTACGGGATAATTGTGACTCCCTACCTGCGCATGAGCAGCATCATCTCCACCATCACCTTGGTGAAAATCCTCTGGGCCGTAGAAAACCCAAACGGCAACGTCTGAAACTGGTAATGACAGTCCTGTACCGCGAATCTCAGGTACTCCTGATGAGGAGGATATATGGGGACATGAAGGTATGCATCCTTTATGTCTAGTGACACCATAAAATCCCCCCCTACTAGGCTGCAGATCACTGCCCGGAGCAATTCCATCTTGAATTTGAATTTTTTCAAGTACAGGTTTAGGGATTTTAGATTTAAAATGGGTCTGACCGAGCCATCCGGTTTCGGGAACACGAACAGTGTTGAATAGTACCCTTTCGCCTGTTGACTAGGGGAACCTTGATAATTACTTGCTGTTGACACAGCTTTTGAATTGCAGCTAACACTATTTCCCTCTCTGGTGGAGTAGCTGGCAAGGCCGACTTGAAAAATCGGCGAGGAGGCACCTCTTCGAATTCCAGTTTGTAGCCTTGGGACACAATTTCCAGCGCCCAAGGATTCACGTCTGACAGAACCCAGACCTGGCTGAAGAGTTGAAGACGTGCCCCCACCGGTGCGGACTCCCTCATTGGAGCCCCAGCGTCATGCGGTGGATTTAGTGGAAGCCGGGGAGGACTTCTGCTCCTGGGAACTAGCCGTAGCAGGCGTTCTTTTCCCTCTACCCATACCTCTGGCGAGGAAGGATGAACCCCGACCTCTTCTGGACTTATGCGACCGAAAGGACTGCATCTGATATTGTGGAGTTTTCTTTTGCTGTGGGGGAACAAAAGGCAAAAAAGTAGATTCACCCGCGGTAGCTGTGGAAACCAGGTCCGCGAGACCTTCCCCAAATAAAACCTCACCCTTGTAAGGTAAAACCTCCATATGCCTCTTTGAGTCGGCATCACCCGTCCATTGGCGGGTCCACAGGGCTCGCCTAGCCGAAATCGCCATGGCGTTGGCTCTCGAACCTAGCAGCCCAACGTCTCTCTGAGCGTCTCTCATATATAAGACTGCGTCTTTAATGTGACCTAAGGTCAATAAAATGGTATCCTTATCTAGGGTATCAATGTCAGCTGACAAGGTATCTGTCCAAGCTGCAACTGCGCTACATACCCATGCCGATGCTATTGCCGGCCTGAGTAAAGCACCCGTATGTGTATAAATAGATTTTAAGGTAGTTTCCCGTCTGTGATCAGCAGGATCCTTAAGGGCTGCCGTGTCTGGAGACAATAGCGCCACCTTCTTGGACAAGCGCGTTAAAGCCTTGTCCACCCTGGGCGAGGATTCCCACCGTACCCTGTCCCGTGCAGGAAAAGGATACGCCATAAGAATCCTCTTGGGAATCTGCAGATTTTTTATCTGGAGTTTCCCAAGCTTTTTCAAATAATAGGATTTTGGTACTTACCAGGTAAATCCTTTTCTTTGAATCCATAGGGGGCACTGGAGTACTCTTGGGATATGGACGGGCTTCCGTAGGAACAGCACTGAATATTTAAATTTAGAACACTCCACCCCTCCATATCCCCGAGTACCTCTCAGTGTTTTTTACTGAGCCGAACAGGAACTATAGAGATGTTGACAATGGAGTATTACATATAACTGCTCTGGGTGGGCGTCCAGTGCCCCCTATGGATTCAAAGAAAAGGATTTACCTGGTAAGTACCAAAATCCTATTTTCTTTATCATCCACTAGGGGTCACTGGAGTACTCTTGGGACGTACCAAAGCTTCCCCCGTGGGCGGGAGAGCTGTTTGGCACTTGTAACACTAGGCGGCCAAAGCTAGATGCTGATGCCGCAAACGTATCAAACTTGTAAAAGCGCACAAACGTGTGCACTGAAGACCATGTAGCCGCACGGCAAAGCTGCGTCGTAGAAGCCCCACGACCAGCTGCCCATGAAGTTCCCACAGAACGTGTGGAATGAGCGGTTACTGACATAGGCGGTTGTAACCTAGCATGAAGGTAAGCCTGACGCATGGTCAGTTTTATCCATCTGGATAAGGTTTGTTTAGACGCTGGCCAACCTATCTTGGCAGCATCATAGAGAACAAACAACGTATCCGTCTTACGAACTGAAGACGTTCGGGATACATAAATGCGTAATGCGCGTACCACATCCAGAGTTCCAGAATGTGCTGTCAACACAGGAACTACTATTGGTTGATTGATGTGAAAAGATGACACTACCTTTGGTAAGAAAGCGGGATTCGTCCGAAGTTCCGCTCTGTCATCATGAAACACCAAATACAGTGCCTTGCATAAGGCACCCAAATCCGAAACACGCCTTGCCGAAGCTAAGGCTAGGAGAAAAATTGTTTTCCAAGTGAGAAACTTTATATCCACTTGCTGTAAGGGTTCAAAATATGAAGACTGTAAGAACTCTAAAACCAGATTCAAGTCCCATGGCGCTGTAGGTGGAATGAATGGAGGCTGTACTCTGAGTACACCTTGGAGAAAAGTGCGTATAGACGGCAATAGAGCCAATCGTCTTTGAAAATAAATTGACAAAGCAGATACCTGCACCTTTAGTGTAGATAAACGCAGTCCTCCATCTAACCCTTTTTGTAGAAACAACAAAAGGCGGCATAACTTGAAAGATGATGTCGGAAATTTCCGAGCTTCACACCAACCTATATAGGCACGCCATATTCTGTAATAATGAGCTGCCGTAACCGGCTTCCTAGCTCGTAACATGGTTGGTATAACTGAATCTGGAATGCCCTCTCTTCTTAAGAGGGCGGTCTCAACAGCCACCCCATCAAACGCAGCCGCGCTAAATCGGGGTAAAGGAACGGACCCTGTTGTAACAGGTCTGGACGTAGCGGGAGCGGCCAAGGATCGTCTGCGAGTAATCCTCGGAGATCCGAGAACCAAGCTCTCCGAGGCCAATGAGGCGCCACTAGTATGACTGTGACCGACTCCCTTTTGATTCGTTTTAGCACCAGAGGGAGCAACGGAAATGGTGGAAACAGATACACAAGACTGTACGGCCACGCGACAGTGAGAGCATCCACCGCCACTGCCTTTGGATCTCTTGTTCTGGACACATACTGGAACGTTTGGTGATTGTGTCGAGACGCCATCAAGTCCACCTGAGGATAACCCCATTTCTGAACCAACATGTGAAACACTTCTGGATTTAATGCCCATTCGCCTGGATGAAAATCCCGACGACTGAGATAATCTGCTTCCCAGTTGTCCACTCCCGGAATGAACACTGCCGACAATATCACCTGGTGGCATTCCGCCCAATTGAGAATACGAGCTACTTCCCGCATTGCCATGCGGCTTCTCGTTCCTCCTTGTTTGTTGATGTATGCGACCGCCGTCGCATTGTCCGACTGCACTTGGACAGGTTGAGAGCGAAGCATATGCACTGCTTGTCGTAGCGCATTGTAAATTGCGCGGAGTTCTAGGACATTTATAGACAGCAATTTCTCGTGATCCGCCCAGAGACCCTGGAGCTGACAATTTTGAATTACCGCTCCCCAACCTCTGAGACTGGCGTCCGTAGTTAGAATTATCCAATTCCAACCCCCGAACCGTCTTCCTGCGGTTAAATTGTGTTCCTTGAGCCACCAGAGCAGAGATACTCTTGCCCTTGGTGACAACCTCACCCTGTGGTGAATCTGCAGATGCGAGCCTGACCACTGGGCGAGCACATTCAGTTGAAATGGACGAGAGTGAAATCTTCCGAATTGAAGCGCCTCGAAAGCTGCCACCATTGTGCCTAAGAGGCGAATGCACAAGTGTACCGACACTGTGCGTGGCTTGAGCACTAATTGTACTAGATGGCGTAGAATTTGTACTTTCTGCTGTGGTAGGTAAATTCTTTGATTGACCGTATCTAGAATCATACCTAGGAATTGAAGGCGTTGAGACGGAATTAGATGTGATTTCTTGAAGTTGACAATCCACCCGTGGTGAACCAGTACATCGTATGTTAGCAGCGCATGTTGGAGAAGTATCTGTTGTGACGGAGCTTTGATGAGCAGATCGTCTAAATACGGAACTATTGTCACTCCCAGGGATCTGAGATGAGCTATCATCACAGACATCACTTTGGTGAATACCCGAGGCGCTGATGACAGGCCAAACGGTAGAGCCTGAAACTGGTAATGGTTCTGGCGTATTGCAAACCGTAAGAATTTCTGATGAGGCTGCCAAATTGGAATGTGTAAGTACGCATCCTTGAGATCTAGCGCAATCAAATTCCTTTGGCTCTAAGCCCGCAATCACCGAACGCAGAGACTCCATTTTGAATCTGTAGTAAGTTACGTACTGATTGAGACCCTTTAAGTTCAATATTGGTCTGACTGAGCCATCCGGCTTTGGTACTACAAACAGACTTGAATAATAACCCTGACCCTGTTGGTGTACAGGGACCGGAATCAAAACTGCTGAATCCAGTAGGGACTGGATGGCAATTTGCAGAACCGTCCTCTTGTCGTCCGACAGAGGCAATCCTGTCTTGAAAAACCGCAGAGGCGGAAGAAAGTCTAACTCTATTTTGTAACCTTTTAACACTAAATTGCGGATCCACCCATCCGCGGATGTGTGGAACCACGCCAAATGGAACGTCTGAAGGCGTGCTCCCACAATCGGAGAACCGAGATGGGCTGGTAGCCCGTCATGCCACTGGCTTGTCGGTAACCTTAGCGTCTTGGCGAGTTGTGTTGGTTTGTTGAAAACCACGTCCGCGACCACGTCTAGCAGGCGTGGCAGATCCTCTGCCACGTCCTCGAAATGGCTGAGGTCTAAAGGATTTGAACGAAGGTCCAGCGTACCTTCTTCTTGATACCGGTGGAGGCAATGGTAAGAAAACAGACTTACCTCCCGTAGCCTCAGCAATCCATGCGTCCAATTCAGGACCAAACAACTTCTTGCCATCGTAAGGCAACGCCTCTATACCTCGTTTGACCTCTGCCTCCGCATGATAAGCACGCAGCCAGAGTGCTCTTCGTGCCGTAACTAGCGACGATGAAATACGAGAAGTGAGCTGACAGACGTCAGTAGACGCTGTACAGAGATACTCTACAGCCTCAATCATTTGATTTACAAGAAGTATCAGATTTTCGTCATGTAAAAGAGATTTCAGTTCTGTAAGCCATATTATGAGCGCCTTAGTGACCCAAATGCCAACCAATCCAGGTCTCAGCATCACACCTGCTGCTACATACATGGATTTTAGCATAGTTTCTATCTTGCGATCTGAAGGGTCTTTAAGCGTAGTAGCTGCTGGCACTGGTATGGTTAATTCCTTGGTAAGCTTTGACACTGAAGAATCAACTATTGGTGGATTCTCCCATGTACATGTTACCGAGTCTGGAAACGGGTAACTAGACTTAAATCTGCGAGGTATAGAAAACCGTTTATCTGGATTCTGTCGTGTTTCTACTAACATCTGATTAAGAGATTCCGACACAGGAAAACTTATTGGAGTTTTTTGTCGTTTAGTAAATACGACCTGATCATTTGTGAGAGGCTCCTCAGTTTCAGTAAACTTCAGAGGCTGACGTACCGCTCTGATGAGATCATCAATGCCAGAACTGTTAAAATCCTCGCCATCTGACTCCACTTCGCCCTCCTCACCCTCATCTTGTTCCGTGAGGTCTGGCATGGAATCGTCTGAATGCAACATAGCAGACACTGGAAAATCATAAGACATATGAAATTTATCCCGTTTACCCAAAATGGATTTGGACCTTACGCCAGGCTGAGACGCCTCCGGTAGTTCTGGCGGTCTCACCCTAGACTCAGATCTTACCGTTTCCCGCTCCTGACGAGCGGCGGTCAATTCTGATTGTAACCTATCCAGTACATTTACTAACATACCCCACGGAGGGTCCGGTGAGGAAATTGGTTGTAAAACAGGAGCCGAAATGGTATTCTGAACCGAATCCACAAAACATACTGTACATGTGGTAGATCCATCCGGTAACACACTGCTACAGACTTTGCAATTATGCTTTTTAGTTTTTGCTGGTGCCTTACTCATTATGGCGACAGACAATACAATACACAAACAACAGACCCTTGCACGACTCAGTAAAATAGCAGTAAGGTGTCTCTGTATATAAAACTGGCCAAGTGCAGTACACGTGGCCAGTACTATGAAATGTGATCCCAAATTCCCTCTAACACCCCTGCGCCTCCGGTGGAGTAGAGATGTAGTACTGGAACGTTCTGGAAACACAGCAGGAAGACACAGGAAACATGGTTAAAATGGCTGCCATGCTAATACATATGATCACAGTGCAGTTTCATATCTGATATTATTAACAGCCTGTGTAATCATTATAAAACAGCCTCCCTGCCAGTATGAACATCATTATATAGTTATATATGTGCTATACTATCCACAGCCTGTTGCTGCTGTCCTTTCCCCCCCCCCTCGCATCTGCTCCATAGCGTGCAGTGCGGGCCGGGCAGCGGCACCCCGGGACCTGGGAACGCGTGTCAGCGCTATGGGACCCGGGCAGCAGCGTTCAAGAGGCGGCCGGAAGCGCGGGAGAAGCGGCGGGCGGACCCGTTGAGAGACTTACGGGTACCCTGTAAGAAGCGCCGGAGCAGCGGGAGAAGCGGCGGCCGGACCCTTCAGAGACGCGGGAGCAGTGTAGGACAGTGGCGCTATGTTCCCCGGCGGCCGGAGCAACTGCGGCGTACAGACGAAAGACACCAGCGCCTTCCCCACACGTCGGGGCGGCAGCGGAAGCTAACCGCCCCGTTCTCCCCCCTCACATACCTGATTAGTTGTGGAAAACGTCTGTGATGAGGCTCCGACGGGGCTTCTTAGTAAGCGCCGGCCAGCCTGTGCACACAAGAACTGTGTGTCTGTGTGGCTGTGAGGGAGCTCTTTCAGAGAGGCCCGACACGCCCCTGCTGCTATCAGCAGCTGCACTATCCCTGACCCTGCCTTTTGGAAGGGGGAAAGGGATGTATAAAATAGTAAAATAAAAATAAAAATTCAAAGTAATTGTGGACTCAGCCACATTAGCTGTTACTACTTTGAGCACAGAAAAAACACTGAGAGGTACTCGGGGATATGGAGGGGTGGAGTGTTCTAAATTTAAATATTCAGTGCTGTTCCTACGGAAGCCCGTCCATATCCCAAGAGTACTCCAGTGACCCCTAGTGGATGATAAAGAAAATTCGTTTAGCTCCTGAGATGCGGGAAAGGTTACCTCAGGTTTCTTTTCCTTAAACATGTGCACCCTCGTGTCAGGGACAGAGGGGTCATCTGTGATATGCAAAACATCTTTTATTGCAATAATCATATAATGAATACTTTTGGCCACCCTTGGGTGTAACCTTGCATCATCGTAGTTGACACTGGAGTCAGAATCCGTGTCTGCTATTTGGGAAAGAGGACGTTTTTGGTACCCTGAAGGGCCCTGTGACACAGCTAAAGCCATGGATTGACTCCCTGCTTTTTCCCTTGACTCTGCTTTGTCCATCCTTTTATGTAATAAAGTCACATTTGCATTTAAAACATTCCACATGTCCAACCAATCAGGTGTCAGCGTTGCAGACGGAGACACCACAATCATCTGCTCCACCTCCTCCTTAGATGAGCCTTCCGCTTCAGACATGCCGACACACTCGTACCGACACCCCCACACAGGGATATATTTATATGGAGACAGTTCCCCAATAAGGCCCTTTGAGGAGAGAGAGAGAGAGAGAGAGAGAGAGAGAGAGAGAGAATGCCAGCACACACCCAGCGCCAACTCACACTGGAAACAAAATTCCCAGATAAATAGAGCTTTTATATATAATTATCTATATACTAGGTGCTTCATCGCGCCCTACGGGCGCTCTTCACACCGTCGCAAGGGGCTACGCCCCCTTAACCCTTGCATGCCTTTCTGGGGTTTAATATTTGTATTATATGGAGTATTACCTGCATTCCTTTGTTAGTGGTTAAATATTGCACAATGAAAGGGCGTGCGATGGTGAAGGAGGCGCAGCCCCTTGCGACGGCGTGAACAGCACCTGCAGGGCACGATGTACAGAATGTAGCGGGTGCGGGGGGGACTGCGGATGGTGTCTGTAGATGCTGCGGGTGGAGGGGAGGCAGAAGTGGGGGTGGGGCCCGGATGGGGAAGGCTCGGGAGGTGCTGCGCGTGGGGGAGGGGCAGAGGAGTGGGGGATGCAGATGGGGGAGGGGTCCAGAGGCACCGCAGGTGGGGGAGGGGCAGGGGTGCCACGGGTGGGAGAGGGGCAGGTGTGGGGATGTTGTGGATGGGTGAAGGGTTCCGGAGGTGCTGTGGGATGGGAAGGGACGGGTGTGCCGGGGGTTGGGTAGGGGACCGCAGGCACCATGGGTAGGGTAGGGGCAGGTACGGGTGTTGCGGCGGATGGGAAAGGAGGTCCGGAGGTGCTGCAGGTGGTGGAGGGGCAGGTGCAGGGGTGCCATTGGTGGGGGAGGGGTGGGTGAGGACCGCTGATGGAGGAGGGTGTCTGCAGATGCTGCGGGTGGAGGGGGGCAGGTGTGGGGGGAGACGTATAAGGGGGGTGAATGGTGGAAGGGGCCTGGAGGTGCTGTGGGTGGTGAAGGGGTGAAGGAGTGGGAGCCACGGGTGGTGTAGGGGGTCTGGAGGCACAGCATGTGGGGGAGGGGTGGAGTGCCGCATGTGGTGGAGGGGAAGGTGCGGAGGTGTGGTGCATTGGGGAGAGGTCTGGAGGCGCTGCGGGTACTGTACATGCCATAAAAGGTAGTTGGAGGGTATGCAGTAACAGGGTCAGGACAGGGGTGACGGGGCCAGGACAGGGGTGACGGGGCCAGGACAGGGGTGACGGGGCCAGGACAGGGGTGACGGGGCCAGGACAGGGGTGACGGGGCCAGGACAGGGGTGACGGGGCCAGGACAGGGGTGACGGGGCCAGGACAGGGGTGACGGGGCCAGGACAGGCGTCAGGACAGGGGTGACGGGGCCAGGACAGGGGTGACAGGGACAGGATAGGGGTGACAGGGACAGGATAGGGGCGGCAGGACCAGGACAGGGGTGACGGGGCCAGTATAGGGTTCACAGGGCAAGCACAGGGGTGACAGGGCCAGCATAAGGGTGACAGGGCCAGGATAAGGGTGAAAGGGCCAGAATAAGGGTGGCAGGGCAAGGCCAGGGACATGACAGAACACAGGGCACGGGAGAGATTGGTATTAGGGACAAAACAGTGGTGACAGACAGATGTGTCTTACCGGAGTCACTGCTGCTGGCTGCTGCTGTTCCATTCCAACCTGTTGGGATCTGCTGCTGCTGGAGACTTGGCATGGCTGACTCTCTCAGGCTGGAGTCCTGCTTTCTCTGCCAGTCCGCATCCCTCCCCCCCCTCCTCAGTCACACACGCAGACCTCGCGCAGCTGCCGGGCACTGTGGTAAGGTGAGACTGGAAATGACTGGTTAGCCCCCAGGAGATGCTGCGGCTGGAGGGAGGAGGGGGTCATAGCATGCACGTGGCGCGGACCTCACGGCTTCCGGGCACTGTGGTAAGGGGAGACTGGGAGTGACTGGTTAGCTCCCAGGAGACGCTGCGGCTGGAGGGAGGAGTGGGTCAGGGCCTGCAAGCAGCTCGGATTTCTGCAGCGCTACCCGCCAGCTAAAGTGTGTGAATGAGCTGGGCGCACTCCACTGCGGGTGGCAGCGCTGCAGCTAGCGGTGGGGTTGCCGGGGCTGGAGATAACAGAGGCAGTATGGAACCTGCACAGCGGCAGGTGCCTCACTAAACTGCAGCTAAGAAGCGTGGAGTGTGTCAGAAAGTGACGCTCCTCCGCACCAGAGAGACCCTGCTGAGTATGCCGATGTGGGGGGTCAAGCACACAGTGAGCCGGTGCCCGTCTGTCTGTATGACATACCCCTCACACACCCCCATACCTCCCAAATGTCCCGATTTTCGCGGGACAGTCCCATTTTTTGGGGTCTGTCCCGCTGTCCCACCCGCGGGTCGCAGTGTCCTGCGGTGGGGGGGGGGGGGGGGGGGCAGTTGGAAAGCTCCTGTACTCGCTGTTCTGCTTAGCAGAGCAGCGGTGAATAGTGGAGACAGAGGGAGAGGGGGCATCAGGGGGTACGGATTAATGGGGGGGTTCCAGCAGCAGAGCCGGATTAAGGGGGGGGGGGGGATACGTACCGTTGGCCCCACAGTTTTAGAGGCCCCCCCGGCTGGAGTAGCTCTGTCCCAGCTCAGAAGCTCCCCCCCCCCCCTCCCCCCTGTCCTGCCAGCAACAGTGGCAGCATTGTGCTACAGTCAGCACACGCTGCTGCATATTGGCAGGTCTGTGGTGTTGCAGGGAGGCAGCAGTCTCCCTGCTTTCTTCTCCCTGTGCGGGTGTGTAGGGGGGAGCGGCCACCTCCTCTGGATTTAGCCCTAGCTGAGGGGCCAAAATCCCATAAAAAAAATAAAAACAATAATCGGAATTTGCATAAGGGGGCGTGGCCGCGCGGTCCGCGATTAGGCCACGCCCCCAACCCCCAGCAGGCACAGCAATGAGATAGGGCTCCCCTGTCTCAAGTGCCCTGGGCCCCCCGGACTCATAATCAGCCCCTGGGGGCATGCCAGCAGCTCACAGAGCGCTGGGCATGCCCCCTCACTGACGAAAACGGGGACCCTCCCGTGAAGCCACGCCCCCTTTTCGCCGAGTGTTTCCCTCCTTCTGCCTGGAGAAAGCTCCTGCAGAAAGCTGGGAGGTATGCAGCCCTGTCTGTGACATGCCCAATGTCCATGCTATCTGCTTCTGCTCCTAGTCTCCTGTAGATTTGGCCAGATCCTCTGTGACTCATTTGAATAACTCCGCCCACTGTTGTGACTCCGACCAGCGTTAGCAAATGAATCACAAGGTCACAGAATAGGGCTATTATATAGGAGATAATACACTCACTGCGCCTTACAAATGCCCCCCCCCCCCCCTTTTTCTGCCCCGTGTCACCATGTTCAGCAGGGGAGAGTGCGGGGAGCCAGCTTCTCTGCAGTGCTCTGTGGAGAAAATGGCGCTGTTAGTGCTGTGGGAACAAGCTCCCCCCCCCCCCAGCGGCGGGCTTCAGTCCCGCTCAATTTTGTAATACTGGCGGGGGATTTTAATATATAGTGCCTCCGCAGCCTATATATGCACTAGCCAGTCCTAGAGGTGTAATATTGCTGCCCAGGGCGCCCCCCCTGCACCCATCCGTGCCTGCAGTGTGTGTTGTGTGTGGGAGCAATGGCGCGCAGCGTTACCTCAAAGAAGATCTGAAGTCTTCTGCCACCTCTGAAGTCTTCTTTCTTCTTATACTCACTCGGCTTCTTTCTTCCGGCTCCGTGAGGACGGCGGCACGGCTCTGGGACGAACGGCGAGCGGAGACCTGCGTTCCGACTCCCTCTGGAGCTAATGGTGTCCAGTAGCCTAAGAAGCAGAGCCTATCACTTAAGTAGGTCTGCTTCTCTCTCCTCAGTCCCACGATGCAGGGAGCCTGTTGCCAGCAGTGCTCCCTGAAAATAAAAAACCTAACAAAATTATTTTTTCAGAGAAACTTAGGAGAGCTCCCTGTAATGCACCCAGTCTCCTCTGGGCACAGGAACTACCTGAGGTCTGGAGGAGGGGCATAGAGGGAGGAGCCAGTGCACACCCATTCTAAAGTTTCTTTATAGTGCCCATGTCTCCTGCGGAGCCCGTCTATACCCCATGGTCCGTACGGAGTCCCCAGCATCCTCTAGGACGTAAGAGAAAATCTGTAGTGGAGTACTGTCGACTCTCATACCAGGAGACATTCTTCCAGATGCGGTGGTAATGCTTAGATGTGACCACCTTCCTAGCCTGGCCATTAGTTGAGATAACCTTGGCGGGAAGGCCTTTTTGGGCTAAGATCTCCCTTTCAACCGCCATGCCATCAAACGTAGCCGCGGTAAGTCTGGATAGACGAACGGACCTTACAGAAGGTGGTCCTTTTGAAGCGGCAAAGGCCAGGGCTCTTCGAGGGACATGACCAGAAGGTCTGCATACCAGGCACATCGAGGCCAATTCGGAGCAATCAAAATTGCCTGAACATTTTCCCTTTATAATCTCTTGAGGACTCTGGGAATGAGAGGAATTGGAGGGAAAAGATAGATGAACTGGTAAATATTCCTCTGCTGCAGCCTGTGGATCCCCTGTCCTGGAGCAGTAACGACGCAGCTTCTTGTTGATTCGAGCAGCCATCATGCCGATCAGCGGGCAGCCCCATCGTTGTACCAACAGCTGAAACACCTGCGGGTGAAGGCCCCACTCCCCCGAGTGCAGGTCGTGCCTGCTGAGGAAGTCTGCTTCCCAGTTGTCCACTCCTGGAATGTAGATGGCCGACATGGCCCTGGCGATGCGTTCCGCCCAGAGGAGTATCCTGGACACCTCTCGCATTGCGGCCTGCTTTTTGTTTCTCCTTGTTTATGTATGCCACTGCCGTGGCGTTGTCTGACTGGACGTGTATGGCCTGATGTTGGAGAGAAGCAGCTTGTAGAAGGGCATTGTTAATCACCCTGAGTTCCATAATGTTTATCGAAAGAGAGGCCTCGAGGTGACCACCTTCCCTGAAACTGAGCCCCCTGGTTGACAGCACCCCAACCGCGAAGGCTCGCATCCGTTGTCAACAGAACCCAAGCCTGCATACCGAAGTGTCGACCCTCTACCAGGTGGCGGATCTGTAGCCACCATAATAGGGAAATTCTTGCTTTTGGCGACAGGGTTATCTGTTGATGCATGTGCAGGTGTGAGCCGTACCATTTGTTCAGCAGATCCACCTGGAAAGGATGGGCATGGAATCTTCCATACTGGATTGACTCGTATGAGGCTACCATCTTGCCGAACAGCCAGATGCAGAGATGCACCAAGATTTTCGGAGGTTTCAGAATTGAGAGCACCATCAAATTAATTGTTAATGCGTTGTCCATAGGAAGGAACACCTTCTGAGACACCGTGTCCAGGATCATCCCCAAGAACTGCAGTCTCTGTGATGGCACCAGGTGTGATTTCTGCAGATTGAGAATCCACCTGTGAGTCCATCAGAAGGCGGGTAGTCAGAGCGATGCTTTCCAACAACCAAGCTTTGGACACAGACTTTATAAGGAGATCGTCCAAGTATGGAACGATGTTCACACCCCTCATGCGGAGTTGAGGCATCATCTTCGCCATCACCTTTGTGAACACCCGTGGGGCAGTGGATAGGCCAAAGGGTAGGGCCTTGAACTGGAAGTTATTTTCCTTTAGTGCAAACCTGAGGTAAGCCTGATGAAGCGGCCATATTGGGATGTGAAGGTATGCATCTTTGATATCTATGGATACCAGGAATTCCCCCTCTTTCAGGCCTGAAATCACCACTCTGAGGGATTCCATCTTGAACGTGAATAACCTTAGGTATGGATTCAGAGATCTGCGGTTCAAGATTGGCTGGGCCAAACCGCCTAGCTTCGGTACCATGAACAGGCTGGAATAAAAGCCCTTGTTTTTGAGTAGAGGAGGAACTGGAACAATGACATGCATTTGTTGCAGTCGTTGGATGGCCATAACCTATGGTTACAAAGGACATAAAATGCAAGCTAGCCATTTGTTACTGAATTAAATCAACTTTTGTTACAGAAAAGATGCACTCCATTTGGAAATATACCAACTTTGCTAGATTTACTCACTGAATTTTCATTTAAGGACCAAGTGTCAATATGAATACTTTGTCGTGTCGTCAGACCATTTAGACGAATAAAGCTCAATTCCTCTACACACTGCTCATTTAAATATCTAGACAAGTACCTTAATCTTCCATGTATACCATCACAGCAGGACATGGCAGCCATTTTGAGATCACCTCACAAAATGGGCAGAATGTCCCCTTGTTAAGTTATGTTAGTGAGATCCACTTGACAGACACTGTATAAGTCAATATCCTAATTAGAATAGGGAAAATATACCAGTTTCTTTAAACAAATGAATAGTGGATGAAACCTGGTCTTCCAACAGCACAGACTAGCAATATGGGGTTCCTGTAAAACTGGTGTCACACACACAAATTCTGTGTGTGTCATTATTAAATTCATTAAGTATATTATCCATTATGTGTCCATGGATTGAATTTTTATTTTTTTTTATTCAAATTGTGCAAACATTTAACTGTTCTGCATCCCGGTTCAAAAGGAACCGATTTTATGGAGTTCCATACATAAAATAGTGCTAGGATTGAAGGAGGAGCAAAACTGAAGCACTACAGGAGAAAAAAGAAATCTATAATTATATAGTCTAGCATTGTGGAACCATTACCTGAGGAGGGAACTGCGGCGTGGGGAAGGGAGGTTGGCCCATTCTAACATTGGCGGCATTTGAAGTAAATTGATGCTTCTGGTAAATCAAGCTGTTCATTTTACTCGACTGGCTATTGGGGCTGGTTGAACTGGCCCTAAAAGTAAAGAATCAAAACACATATAAAACAGACGTTTATGCTAGGCTGCAGACTAAATGTGAAGGAAAGCACAGATATGCACATATTACCTGAAGTGACAAAAGTATAAGAATAATTCTGTGCAAGAGAGACAGGAAGGTTGAATTTAATCATAAACTGTCTCATAACTGGTAGATTTAAATAAGTACTCCTTGTGAATTGACTAGTGAGCAACACAGGGCATGATGGGTATTTGTTTTATATATCTAGACCTATATCCATAGATGGATATATCAAACAACATATTCCCATCACTAGCCCTGTGTTACTCAGTAGATGTGAAGTAAAGTGCATAATGTCAGGAGTATTCCTTACACCAGTGGTTTCCAAACGTGGTTCTCAAGGCACCCCAACAGTCCAGGTTTTAAGGATATCCATGTCTAGGCACAAGTGACTTACTCAGTACCTCAGTCAGTTAGATTATACCAGTGATGGCTAACCTTGACACTCCAGCTGTTGTTGAACTACATATCCCAGCATGCCCTGCATCAGTTTTAGCATGGCCAAATAGCAAAACTGTAGCAGGGCATACTGGGATGTGTAGTTCAACAACAGCTGGAGCATCAAGGTTAGCCATTACTGGATTATACCATCTGAGCACAAGCAGGGATATCCCTAAAAACCTGGACTGTTAAGGTACCTTAAGGGTCGCGTTTGAGAACCACTGACTTAAACAGCTAAACTAAATATAAAAGAACTATTGCAAAAAACAAATTAAAACTGCATTATTCAGTTTCCAGAAAATACATCAGTTTGTTCAGTTGTTGTAGTAAAGTAGAAAAGAAGTGCGCACTTCACATTTACAAACATCCATAACTGAGGGGAATCATCCAGTGGAATACTGTAGACAAAATTGCTAGCTGAATTCAATGTTACCAGCAAACAGGGGCAAGACTTACACAAGTTTTCAGAAAATAGTGGAGACAAGTTTGCAAAGGTCACGCTAATAAATTGACTGTTACAATTCAATTTAATCCTTTTATCTGAATCTAATCGCTGATACCGACCCATAGACCTTTGGTGGTTATGTCGATAATTATAAGCAGCTTCCGGGTACAGAAGTTCATGTGACCATCCCTTCCGCGTCAGATATCTTCTGCTCCAGCATTCTGGCGAGTCCCTAACCCCTACACCCTCCCCCTAACTGCCTAAACCTACCCCCATCCCATATAACCTAACCTCTCCCGCAGCTTGACCAAAATGTTGACATTCTGAAAAAGTCAACATTTTGCCATTCTAAGACGATCGACACGCTGCATGTGAATGTTTTAACAATTATTGTACTACTTTCCAACTTTAAGCACTTTGCAGTATCTAACAAGTACAGTATGTGCTCCTCCCTGTTCTACATCTCCATCTTGCAGGTAACACCACTGCATAACATCAGACATGAAAAACATTTCACTATGGTAACCCAAGACCTAGAGCAGAAATGGTTGGGATATCAGTCACCACAATAAATTTGGATAAAATGATATAACATTCTGTTATTTAACCACTTGACAGACACTGTATCACAGAAATACCTCAACCCGGCCAGAAGCAGAAATCAGATCTCTGCACTCTATGTAGATCCTGAGCCCCTTAAGGCCAACCAAGCATAAGTATTTCTCCTCTAACCACTGTGGGAGAAGGGGGTCACTTGCTTGGCCTCAGTTATAGATGGATGATGTGGCGGCAGTGCAGGGCCCCAAACTGACTGAGTTGGCAGTTCTCTGTAAAATTAGGATTTAGAACGAGGGAAACAAGAGTATTTTGGTATTTACCGATAAATCAATTTCTCTGAATCCACTCGGGGACACTGGAGTGAGAAGTAGGCAGACTGGAGGTAGCACAATTCAATAAAAATAAAAAAACACAAAAAAAACCTGTACAGATGGCTCCTCCCCCTTCACGGCCCCCATCCCTCCAGTTTGAAAAATTAACAGAGAGAAGAGGGAACATGAAACAATTAAAACCATTCTGGAAGGACCCAACCATACCACAACGTCCATCAACCAAGAACTAACAAACTGTAAATCAAACATGTTTGAGCAAATACTAAACAGAACACGCAGGTTGGCAGCACCAAGGTGGGCGTCCAGTGTCTCCGAGTGGATTCAGAGAAATAGATTTATCGTTAAGTACCAAAATCCTCTTTTCTCTTACATCCACTAGGGGACACTGGAGTTAGACAGCTGGGTACGTCCTGAAGATACTCCCATGGGTGGGAGTGCTGTCCGAAGTCTGCAGAACCAAACGGCCAAACTTGGATTCTTTAGCAGCAAAAGTATCAAATTTGTAGAAGCCAGTGATCGTGTGTACGGAGGACCACGTTGCTGCTCTACCAAGTTGGGCAGTAGTAGCCCCTTTGGCAGCCACCCTAGAGGCTTCTACCGACCTGGTGGTATGAGCCCCCACCCTAAATGGAACTTTCTTACCACTGGAGACATACGCCTGTCTGATGGCGAGCCTCATCCATGGCCAACTCCTCTTGGGTCCGTTATACAGCAGAAACAAAACATCTGACTTCCTAAGGGAATTCGTAGCCTGTACGTAAACCTGTAATGCCGTGACCACATGTAGGGAACATTCCCCCTCTGAAACCTGAAAAGATGGGACCACGATTGGTTGGTTTATATGAAAACCCGACACCACCTTAGGTAAGAACTCAGCCCTAGTACGAAGTTCCGCCCTATCCTCGTGGTAAACAAGAAAAGGGCTCTTACAGAATAAAGCTCCCAATTCCAATACTCGCCTCACCGAAGCCAGTGCAAGGAGCAAGACCATCTTCCAAGATACATATTTAAGATCTGCCCCTTCCAAGGGCTCGAAAAGATCAGATCTCAAGAAGTTTAACACCAAGTTAAGGTCCCACAGAGCTGTGGGAGGTCAGAATGGTGGTTGCAGCCGCAAAACTCCCTGTAGAAATGTCTGTACCTCCTGCAAGGATGCCACACATTGCTGGAAAAAAAATGGAAAGAGCCGTTACCTGTACCTTGAGGGATCCCAACCTCAAACCTCCATCCAAACCAGTTTGGAGGAAACTCATCAATCTGGTAAGGCGGAATTCTCTGGTGTTACAACCTTCAGTCTGACACCAGTCCATTTATTTCTTCTAGATCCTATAAAAGTGTGCCGCAGTAACCGGTTTTCTTGCCGCCATCATGGTAGGAATAGCCGCCTTCGGTATAACCTTTTCTTTTAGTATCCTGGTGTCAAGAACCACGCCATCAAACGCAGGCGGTTCAGATCTGGGTGAAGAAAAGGGCCCTGGGACAACAGATCCTCCCTCTGCGGCAACCTCAAAACGTTCTTCCACCAGAAGACCCCTCAGATCCTAGTACCAACTACTGCGAGGCCAATTCGGCACTATCAGAATCACCCACGCTCCATCCTGTTTTACCTTTAACACCTTTGGCAACAGGGGAAACTGTGGGAATAAGTAAACCAGGTCGTGTGGCCAGTTAATCACCAGCGCGTCCAGTGCCTTTGCCGCTGGATCCCGCGTCCTGGCCACATATCTCGGAAGTTGATGGTTGTTTTGCGATGCCATTAGATTTACCTGAGGTAACCCCCACCGTCTCACTTCTGCCCCGAAGACTTGGGGATGTAGACTCTATTCTCCCGGATGCCTGTCCTGACGGCTGAGGTAATCTGCCTCCCAATTCTCTACACCAGCAATGAAAACCACCGACAGAATTAGGTTTTGCTTTTCTGTCCAGGACAGAATCCTTGTGGCCTCTTTTAAAGCCATGCGGCTTCTTGTTCCTCCCCGACGGTTTATGCTGCTGCTATCACACTGTCCGATTGTACTCTCACATGCCGATCTCGCACAAGGCTCAACGCTTGTAGAAGCACACTGTAGATGTCTTGAAGGTCCAGCACATTTATCGGTAGACTACTCACTCTCGTACGGTGACCATCTTCCCCTGAAATTGATGGTTGCCCAGAACTGCGCACCAACCTCTGAGACTGGCACCCGTTGTCAAAATCAGCCAATCCGTAATTCCAAATAGTTTGCCCGCTGATAGGTCTTGTGAATCGACCACCAAATCAGCGAGGTTCTGGCCTGAGGTGACAAGCGAATTTGGTGAACAAACACGTGCATGCCTGCTCCCTGCGCAATCAGATACAGTTGATAAGGTCTGGAATGTAGTCTGCTGCATTGGATCGCTTTGAAGGATGCCACCATCTTCCCTAGAAGTTGTATACAAAGATGCAGCGACACCGTCTGGTTTTGTAAAACTTAGTGTACCATTGCCATGATATCTCGAATCTAGTCTTCTGCAAGGAACACCCTCAAACGTATTGTATCCATGATGAGACCCAAGAATTAAATTCTCAGCATTGGTTGCAAGTTTGATTTTTTTTTGAAGTTCACAATCCAACCGTGTTGAATCAGAGTCTGGTGAGTAATCCGAGCATCCCTGATCAACAGTTCCTGGGAAGGTGCCTTGATAAGAAGGTCGTCCAAATACGGTATTATTGTTACCCCCCAATAATCTCAATTTCGTCACCATTACTGTCATGATCTTTGTGAAGATCCCCGGGGCCATATACAGACCGAACAGTAGAGCAGTGAGTTGGTAGTGGTTCTTTTCTACCACGAACATTAAATAAGCTTGGTGTGGCGACTAAATCGGAACATGTAGGTATGCATCCTTTATGTCCATTGACACCATGAATTCGTTTTGCTCCCAACCCACAATGACCGACTGTATAGATTCCATCTTGAACTTGTACACAGTCAGGAATTGATTTAACACCTTTAAACATAGAATGGGTCTGACTGAGCCATCTGGTTTGGGTGCTAAAAAAAAAAAAAAAAAAGAAGAAGATTTGAATAAAAGCCTGTCCCTCTTTGGGGCATTGGGACTGGTATGATTACCTGTCAGAAGCAGTTTTAAATAGCTGTGTACAATTCCCACGCCTTTTGAGGGCACCGAGGTAGGCCTGTAGTAAAGAACGGATTGTGAGGTCAGGTTAGAAATTCTATTTTGTATCCCTGGGAAATTATATTGTTGATCCAGACTTCTGGGGAGATTTTGGCCCAGGCCTCCTGAAACCTCATCAACCTGGCACCCACCTTGGGAGACCCAAGCTAAGCTGGTTAACAGTCATGCCACGGTCTCGTCAGTGGGCTTAGAATCCTGTTTACTGGCTGTGGCTTGGAAACGGCCTCTACCTCTATTTCCACGAGCCTGTCCTCCAAAACCTCTATCTCTGGCACGAAAGGACTGTGTCCTAAACAAAGTGAAAGTCGGACCAGAGTGGTTTCTTCTCACCGGAGGCGTGTTCCTAGGATATGAAGTAGGCAGAAATGTACTTTCCTGCCGTGGCCTGTGAGATCCACTTGTCCAATTCTAGATCAAATAACATCTCCCCAACAAAAGGGATTGCTTTCACTGCCTTTTTCGAGTGCGAATCCACCTGCCAATCTCTGAGCAACAGTATCCTTCTGGCCGAAACCGTTGAAGCTGAAATGCGGATGCTATCCTGCTAGCCTCCTTTGCCGCTTGGCAAAGATAAGTAGTCAATTCACAAATATGCTCCGCAAGTCATGATATCGCCTCCTGATTATCTTCCGCCACTGATCGAACTATCTGTCCAGCCCAAGCAACGATAGCCTTATTTATCCAGGCGCTAACCAGCGTAGGTCTGTGGGATGCTCCCGCAGCCACAAAGATGGATTTAAGAGCAGCGTCCAATTTACGGTGAGAAACATCTCCCAGTGTAGACACATTCGGGATTGGTAGGATAGTCTTTTTTGACAATCTGGTTATGGCCCTCATTCCGAGTTGTTCGCTAGCTGTTTTCGGTCGCTGCGCAGCGATCAGGCAAAAAAAGGCACTTCTGTGCATGCGGCGCAATGCGCACGCGCGACGTACTTTCACAACAACCGATGCAGTTTCACACAAGGTCTAGCGACACTTTTCAATCGCACTGCTGGCCGCAGAGTGATTGACAGGAAGTGGGTGTTTCTGGGAGGTAACTGACCGTTTTCTGGGTGTGTGTGGAAAAACGCAGGCGTGTCAGATGGAAACGCAGGCGTGTCAGATGGAAACGCAGGCGTGCCTGGGGAAACGCAGGCGTGCCTGGGGAAACGCAGGCGTGCCTGGGGAAACGCAGGCGTGCCTGGGGAAACGCAGGCGTGCCTGGGGAAACGCAGGCGTGGCTGGCCGAACGCAGGCGTGGCTGGCCGAACGCAGGCGTGGCTGGCCGAACGCAGGCGTGGCTGGCCGAACGCAGGGCGTGTTCGTGACGTCAAAACAGGAACTAAATAGTCTGAAGTCATCGCAAGCTAGGAGTAGGTCTCGAGCTGCTCAGAAGCTGCACAATCTTTTTTTGTAGCAGCGCTGCGATCCTTTCGTTCGCACTTCTGCAAAGCTAAAATACACTCCCAGAGGGCGGCGGCTTAGCGTTTGCACGGCTGCTAAAAGCAGCTAGCGAGCGAACAACTCGGAATGAGGGCCTATGGACGCATCCACAATAAGTGGTACTTCCCATTTCGAACTCCAATGCGCCCCCCCCCCCCCCCCCCCCTCCCTTCCTCAGGACATGCAGCGTCCCTTTGGGTGACAAACAGATCTATTAGAACTTTCAGTGAGATCCACTTAACTGTGCTGCTATCACTGCATGATTATCTACAGTAAGCGTGCGCAAAAGGAACCCACAGATCAAACTATAATGTTCCTATGGAGGACATGTGAATATATACAGAAAACATGGTGCTGTAACATGCACTGAACACAAGGGTACAGAGCGTGGCTGCAGCAGTTACAAGAGACGTGGTATACATATGTATCTATAAGGGCCTCCTCCTCTCCTTTCCCGCTCTGACTGCGCGCCAGAAGAGCTTAAAATAACCACTATTGAAAAAATAGGATTTTGGTACTTACCAGGTAAATCCTTTTCTTTGAATCCATAGGGGGCACTGGAGTACTCTTGGGATATGGACGGTGCGTAGCAAAGGAAGGCACATTTAAATATTTAAATGAGCAACCCTCCACTTCCCTCCTCCATACTCCCCGGACCTTCAGTGTTTTTTACTGAGCCGAATAGGAGTGACAGAGAAGTGAACAATGGAGAATTACTTACATTATAAACTAACTGACAACAATAAAGTTGACACATAACGTTACTGACAACTAAACAGTTGACACTATAACCGATAGAACTTGAAAGTTTAAACCAGTCGGTGAGAATGTGTTACCATAAGATCCCCTGAACTTACCACAAACCAGGTAAAAACTGCTCTGGGTGGGCGTCCAGTGCCCCCTATGGATTCAAAGAAAAGGATTTACCTGGTAAGTACCAAAATCCTATTTTCTTTTTCATCCACTAGGGGTCACTGGAGTACTCTTGGGACGTACCAAAGCTTCCCCCGCGGGCGGGAGAGCTGTTTGGCACCTGTAACACTAGGCGGCCAAAGCTATAAGCTGATGCCGCAACGTATCAAACTTGTAAAAGCGCACCAACGTGTGCACTGCTGGCCATGTAGGCGCACAGCAAAACTGCATCGTAGAAGTCCCACGATCAGCTGCCCATGACGTTCCCACAGAACGTATGGAATGAACCGTTACTAATGGAAACAGCTGTAACCTAGCATGAAGGTAAGCTTGGCGTATGGTCAGTTTAATCTATATGAATAAGATCTGCTTAGAAGCTGGCCAACCCAGCTTGGCCGCATCAACGTATTCGTCTTACGAAATGTAGACGTTCGGGATACATAAACGCGTAATGCGCGTACAACAACCAAAGTTTCATTATTTCCTGTTAACACAGGACCTACTATTGGTTGATTGAACTACTATTGGTTAATTGATGTGAAAAAATTACACTATTTTTGGCAAGAAAGCGGGATTGGTCCGAAGATCCGCTCTGTTCATGAACATTAAATACGGTGACTTGCATGACAAGGCACCGAAAGTTGAAACCCGACTTGCCGAAGCTAGGGCTAGAAGAAAAATAGTTTTCCAAGTGAAAACTTAATATTCACTTGTTGTAAGGGTTCAAAATATGAAAACTGTAAGAAATCTAAAGCCAGCGTAAAGCCCCATGGCGCTGTAGGTGGAATGAATGGAGGCTGTACTTTGAGGACACCTTGCAGAAAACGGTGTACTGACGGCAATAGAGCCAAACGTTTTTGAAATTAAATTGACAAAGCAGATACCTGCACCTTTAGTGTAGATAAACGCAGTCCTCCATCTAACCCCGTCTGTAGAAACAACAAAAGACGGAATAACTTGAAAGATGATGTCGGAACTTTCCGAACTTCCCACCAACCTATATAGGCAAGCCATATTCTGTAATAATGAACTGCCCTAACCGGCTTCCTAGCTCGTAACATGGTTGTATAAATTTTCCTAAGAGTGCGGTCTCAATAGCCGCCCCGTTAAACGCCGCCGCGCTAACTCGGGGAGCGGACAAACACCTCGGGGCGGCAGCGGAAGCTGGCCGCCCCGCTCACATACCTGCACGTAGTAGCTGCTGGCCCTGGTATGATTAAGTTGTTTGGTCCTGAATTGGACGCATGGATTGCTGAGGCTACGGGAGGAAAGTCTGTTTTCTTACCATTGCCTCTACCGGTAGCAAGAAGGAAGTACGCTGGACCTGCGAGTAGTCTGCGAAGATCCGAGCACCAAGCTCTCAGAGACCAATGAGGCGCTACTAGTATGACTGTGGCGGACTTTCTTGTGATCCGTTTTAGCAACCAAGTGGAGGAGACGAAACGGTGGAAATAGATACACGAGGCTGTAAAGCCACGCGATTGTGAGCATCCGCCGCCACTGCCGTAGGATCCTGCGTTCTGGACACATACTGGGCGTTTGGTGATTGTGGCGAGATGCCATCAGGTCCACTTGAGGGTAACCCCACCCTCTGGACCAACATGTGAAACCCCTTTGGATTTAATGACCATTCTCCTGGATGAAAATCCCGACGGCTGAGATAATCGGCCTCCCAGTTGCCCACTGCCGGAATGAACACTGCCGACAATATCACTTGGTGATGCTCGGCTCCCAATGAGGATTCGAGCTACTTTCCGCATTGCTATGCCGCTTCTCGTTTCTCCTTGTTTGTTGTATGCGATAGTCGTCGCGTTGTCTGACTGCAGCTGGACAGACTGAGACCGAAGTATGTGCACTGCTTGTCGGAGCGCATTGTAAATTGCCCGTAGTTTCAGGACATTTATCGACAGCAATCTTTCGTGATCTACCCAGAGACTTTGGAGCTGATAATTTTGAACTACAGCTCCCCAACCTCTGAGTCTAGAGTCCGTCATTAGAACTATCCAATTACCGGCGCTGAATTGTTTTCCTGCGGTTAGCTTGTGTACTTTGAGCCACCAGATTAGAGATACTCTGGCCCGTGGCGACAACCTCACCCTGTGGTGAATCTGCAGACGCGAGCCCAACCACTGTGCGAGCACCTCCAGTTGAAAAGTACATGAGTGAAATCTTCCGAACTGAATAGCTTCGAAAGCCGTCACCCTTGTGCCTAAAAGGCGAATGTACAAATGTAACGAGACTGTGCGTGGCTTGAGCCCGAATTGTAATAGATGACGAATACTCTGTACTTTATGTTTTGGTAGGTAATTTATTTGATCTACCGGATCGAGAATCATTCCTAGGAATTGAAATGATTGAAACGAATTCAGAAACGATATCTTGAATTTGACAATTTCACCGTTGAACTAGGCCATTGTATTATTATTTGTTGAGCGAGAGCTGTGATGAGAAGGTTATCTAAGCACAGAACCATTATCACCAGCCGGGATCTGAGAATAACTTATCCCAGACATCCCCCTGTGACACCCCGAGCTGATGAGAAACCAAACAGGAGAGTTTGAATGATGGACTGCCAACGTCTAAGTATGCCAGATGTAGTGGCAAAATTTTGAACACGCAAAAACGCATTTTTGACTTCTAAGGAGAATATGATTTCAATGGTTGTAAACCTGCAATCACTGACCGCATGAATTCCACTGATTGAGCCACTTTGGTATATAACAGTCGGGTGGATGCGGTACTACTTTTTTAAAACAAAATTGTACTAAGCTTGCATCTAGGAGACACTGAATTGCGGTCTACAAAACTGCAGATTTTTGTATTCTGACACAGGCCGGCTAGTTTTGGATCTAGCCTTGACAAACCACAGCAAAGGTGGTAGACACTGGAACTGTATGTGTGATTGAACACTACTTATGTAACTGCCGATCTGTAACCGCAGATCTGTGGATTCCAGTAATAATGTCGAATGAGACATCCGTTCTCGACCACGTGTCGTGTGTTGTAGAACAACTGGAAAAGACTGAGGTTTAAAAGATTTGAACCCTGGTGCAGTTTTATTTGTAAGAACTGGTGTGGCAATGGCTGTAAATAGACTCTCACACCGGAGCGTGAGAACTGAAACGTTCTAATTTAGGAGTAAATAACACATATTCGTGTAAGGCCACGCAAAGCGTCTGTCAACCACAAAGAGTGATGATGGACTACGAAAACTAACATGGCTGACAGCTATAGCAGACATGCGTAAATTCTCAGGCGATATACCCATGTGAGTAACAAGTTGACCAAACTGTTTTGAGGCCAGAACTGGCTATTAACTACGTCTGCGACTATAATGTCGGTAACCGAAACCCCAACGACAGCATAAACATTGTCTTTAGCATAGGTGGAATGTCCACACTGACTAGTTATTAAGTGTAGGTGCAGGCGGGACCTGGACAGTTTTGACACCAAGAAATGCCGTCATAGACTCTGGTATATTGAATGGCTTAATAATAGAATTAGAACTATGAACACACACACACCCCCGCACAGGCGCTCGCTGCGTTCTATCCTATAGGAACGCTTGTATCTGAACTAGGTTCATTAGTGGCATAAAAAATCAGAACCTTGCGTCTGGCATTGAATATTTTTGTACCACACAACAGATGTTAGCATGCGCCCTTACTGTTTACTTATTATATATTATCAGTTATTTATGTAGCGCACACCTATTCCGCAGCGCTCTCACAGAGAATACATAACCCTCCAGATGAGCATGTGACTACGTTATAAACAGTTAGATATAGCCGCTCAAATAGGATTAGGATATATATCCGGATGCGTAATGGTATTCCCACTGTGCACGTGGAACCTTAAATAAGTAACGTGCACATAAACTAGACAAGTATTGCTGCAAACTTTCTTGTGACAGAAAATTCCTAACACCACCCCTGCTCCTCTAGTGGGGAAGTGTTGTAGGACAGCAGATAAAAACTCCTGGACAAAGAACCAGGAAATGGAGTTAAAATGGTGTCCAGCCATGTGCTTAGTGCCATGTGCTTTCACCATATCTTAAGCATAAGAAAAAGTAAATAAAAATCATTTTCCAATTTACTTTAGTATTAGTTACCCCAGATCAGGCATACATTACATATGACCGCCTATATACATATGTAGTATACTTACTATACTACAATATCCGTATTGCTCTAACTTAATATGCATATTATTTTTATAACATATGCAGTGAATATAATTATCAGCCCCTTGTGTCCCGCGATCTCCCCCTGTGCAGCCGTAGTGCTGCCCCCTCTCACACCGCAATAGCTAGCAGAGGGGTGCCGGGGAGCCGGAGAGCAGCGGGGGACGGATGTAGGAGCCCAGCGGCGGCAGCCTGTCTGTCCCCGGCTGGGCTGAATAGCGGGCAGCGGGAGTGCACTGTGATCAGTGTGCTCCCGCCGAGAATAACATGCGGCCAGAGCGCCCGGTGTCAGTGAGGCACGGGCGTCTGTGTAACGGCGGCCAGCGGGGAGCACGGAGCGGCCGCCAGCGGCGGAAGACCACGCTCCCAGCACCTGCTGTGTGTCTGGGAGCGCATCGGCGGCCAGGAACCGGCGGGCAGCGGGGTCTGTAGCGGCGGCCAGCGGGAAGCATGGAGCGGGCGGCCAGCGGCGGAAGACCACGCTCCCAGCACCTGCTGTGTGTCTGGGAGCGCATCGGTGTCTGGGAGCGCATTGGGGACTAGGTAGCAGCGGCCAATGGGGAACCTGGAGCGGGCGGCCAGCGGCAGAAGACCACGCTCCCAGCACCTGCTGTGTGTCTGGGAGCGTGCAGTACTGGGGGAATGCACTAACCTTGCGGAAGCTGTGGAAGCTAACCGCACGATCTCCTCCCTGCAGTCTCCTTTTTGTGGCAGCAGCGCTGAAAGCGCTTGTTAGAAAAAATTAAAACTCCTCTGAAATCTCCTCCACCCAGCTGGAGGAGATGGCCGCTCAATCCTGGACCCTCACTTCTCTGTAAGTGGGGAAAGGACCGCATGCTGCCTGGCTGACACGGCCGTGCTTCTCCTGCAAGCGCCCACGTGTCAGCAGCGGCTGGAGGCAGTACAATTCCGGACCCACACTTCTTAGTAAGTGGGGAAGGTATTGTCTGTAAAATCATCCAAAATGATAAAAAATAAAATCAATCAAAAATGATAAATAGTAAAATCAAACGTGAGCTTTCAGCTCATGATGTGCTTCCTTGAGGCACATAAAAACACTGAAGGTCCGGGGAGTATGGAGGAGGGAAGTGGAGGGTTGCTCATTTAAATATTTAAATGTGCCTTCCTTTGCTACGCACCGTCCATATCCCAAGAGTACTCCAGTGACCCCTAGTGGATGAAAAAGAAAATGACCTTGCTTCCCCGCTGCTATTCTGATTTAGCAGCGCTGATATAAACTGCCAGGCAGGGATCTCCCTTTCTAACAGTACCTAACACCTCTCGGAAGCACCTCTCCCGCTCTGCACTCCCCCGCCACACCGCAGGCCAGTCCCCAGCTGCGTTGTTAGTCAGCCGTGACACTGGAGCTACTCTCTGCTCCCTGACCCCGTGCGCGCCGGGTCAGCCGAATCACTCCAGAGTCCACTCTCTGCTAAAGTAAGCAGCGCTTCTAGCACCTGCTAGCTAAGCTAACCTACTGTTAGGTTAGCCAATGTTACTCACAGCTTGTGGACCTCCTGAAGTGAGATGTCCTCCGGGATCTTTGTCTCACGTGCCTTGTAAAAGCATTTTTTTTGACTCCAGCTCTCCCCTTTCCTTTTAGGTGAGATTGAGCCAAAGAATCAAATTAAAAACAGTAATGGAGCAAGAGCTCCCTTCTTTCGTGCCTGTACCTCCAGCACAATTTTTCAAACTGGAGGGATGAGGGGAGGTGTACAGGGTTTTTTTTTTTTTATTGAATTGTGCTATATCCGGTCTGCATACTTCACACCCCAGCTGTCTAACTCCAGTGTCCCTTAGTGGATGTGAAAAAAATGGATTTATCGGTAAGCACCAAAATACTCTTTTTGGTTTCCCTTGTTCTAAATCCTAATTCTACAGAGAACTGCCAACTCAGTCAGTTTGGGGCCCTGCACTGCCGCCACGCCATCCATCTTTAACGGAGGTCAAGCAAGTGACCCCCTTCTCCCACAGTGGTTAGAGGGGAGATACTTAAAGGAGGCTTATACACTGTGACCCAGTGTTGTCTAAAGTAAGTGAGAGAAAAACTTAAATTTCAATGCAATGTGAAGGCTCAGTGCAGCAGAAATGTCATCCTAAAATCCAATCTCGGCTTACCGGAAAGGACTTGAAGTAGGTGTAGTGCTTCTTCCGACAGGTGGAGTACCAGGCTTAACGTGGTCCAACCCACTGCCGTAAGGCTTAAGGTCAATATCAGTCACCTACAGTAGACAGAGAAAGACATTTAAACTTGACTTAGAAATTCAGTCTTAAATAGTACATTTTAGCGGTTGTATACATAAATGTAAGTGAGAAAGATTAAATTTTAAGTAAGAAGTATGTTCTAGCTAAAGTGAATAATTCAGACTTTCTAAATACCGTATTTGCCGGCGTATAAGACGACTGGGCGTATAAGACGACCCCCAACATTTCCACTCAAAATATAGTTTGTTATATACTCGCCGTATAAGACTACCCCCTTCCACACACCAAATAAAACGTAAAAGAACATCAGATTTGTGACATACTGTATATTATGACCTGATAAGAGATTTGGATAGGGAGTATTTATCAAGGTATGCATAAGAAGGGGGGAGGGGGCGAGGAGAAAGTTGTAAAATGTATAAAAGTATACCCCTGTGTGCATTTAGTGTTACCGGTTTCACATGAGTGCCATTAGTATTAGTGCCATTACAGTACCTGTCATTGTCACCATTGTACGGCCACAACGCGACTGCAGCGCCTCCGGCCAGTCCCTGCATCTCCCTGTAATTGGCACTAGTGACCCGCCGCGGCCGCAATGGATATCGCACGATACTGGATGGTGAGTAGAATGAGGTGGGCGGACATCGGGAGGCCACTATGGCAGCTATGTCTATCCCAACT
Source organism: Pseudophryne corroboree (assembly GCF_028390025.1). Classification (NCBI taxonomy): domain Eukaryota; kingdom Metazoa; phylum Chordata; class Amphibia; order Anura; family Myobatrachidae; genus Pseudophryne; species Pseudophryne corroboree. Next base: position 183,151,938 of record NC_086452.1, read on the forward strand.
GAAGTGCACCCGGCGTATAAGACGACCCCCCCCACTTGGAGGCATGTTTTTCAGGGCAAAAAAGTAGTCTTATACGCCAGCAAATACTGTAGATCTTTTGTTTCAGAATGAGTGAGCTGGGTTTTAACCGATGTACTCAATGTTTTCAGTGATGCAGTTAGATACGATGTTTAAGACAGATACCACTGAAAAAAAACCCAGTAAACTGTAAGCAATACAAAAGCTCTATAAATATATAAAACAAGATGGAGTGAAAAGAGTTGGATTGGCAACAGCAAATCCAGATCGAAATACTCTTAAAGTAAATGGTTGCAGACAAAATATCACTCACAGAAGCACTGAACGTGGATACAGGCCTACGAAGTAAAGTTAGTCATCCTAGCCGCCAAACACTCGAGAGTTAAAAAAAAAATATATATACTACCCTTAATTGTATGAAATGCCACAAAACTTATTTACATTGTAACTTACAAAAAACAAACAAAGCCCCAAAACTGAGCAGGTCAGGAAATTGTCACCAAATATAAGCAAATAAAATAATTACAATTGTCACCTTGCCAGGGGCAGCGATCATTCCATGCTGATTGCCGGAAGGTATCAGGCCCCGATACGCCTGGCTCACTTGGCCTGCCCTAGAGAGACTCTGGTGTTGAGCTTGAGGTGCAGGTGGCAGGGCTTGAGATAAAGCAATAAGGGGCTGACCACCAGTAGAACCAAAATTCTGCAAGGACAGCTGTGATCCTTGCAAAGGTACAGTCATCTGGAAGTACAAAGTTGAAATTATCTCAGTAATACAAAAACAATTTTAAAAACACCAAAAAACAGCAGCCAGCCATATTGTAGAAGCACTGCAGCAAGAAGAAATATTTACGCTAGCGTTCACCAAGTTTGTTAGAAAGAAAATCCAGTTATTTCTGTCCTCCTTTTAGGAGACACTGGTACCACCTTGGGCATGTCCCAAATGTGCCACTATGGGGGATAAGCTCAGAAGTGGTCCTGTGCCATAGCTTCTTGCCAAAACTTGCTCTTTGGACACACAAACTCTGATTCTACAAAACCACACTGACACAGCTGTACAGACAAGGTAACATATCACACGCCTTCCAGAAGCCACTCAGCTGTCTAGTGTAATGTACTATGTCATTTTTCAGAACTAGGCTTTGCCGCGCCAGTGTAAGCCTGCTCAATTACTAATGTAATCCATCTAGCCAACCGCTTGCTTAGACTCAGACCAACCTCTTCTAGGCATTACAGAGAATTCTAGGGTCCTACTAACATAGGTCCCGACAGCCAACAAGCGAAGACCTAGCTCCTCTTTCGTAGACAGACTTCAACCTAATGTAGCAATCATGCTATCTTGTGCAATCTGTAAACGATTTTAGGCTGAAAGGAGGTCTGCGATCCTCTTGTACATGAACAGAACTGTTCCATCTTAAGCTGGGTACACACTGAACGACGTTAAAGTAGGATGGAATGATCACTGTTCCGTCCTTCATTAGCATACATGGTGCCGCTGGCAATATAGTCAGGTTTGCGCAGCACATCAAACCTGACGCCGCCGCTAGAGACCGCGGGCACCCACATATCAGACATACAGTACACACTGGCCAATATGCACAGAATTGAGCGATCTGATCCGCCACATCAGACGACATATCGCTCAGTGTGTACTCAGGTTTATAGTGACATCTGAATAACTTAATTTCTACCTAATCTGCTGAAACACTTACAGATGAATAAAATAAGATTTAATTACCCACCGGTAAATCCTTTTCTCGTAGTCCATAAGGGATATTGGGGAGACTTAGTATGATGGGGTATAGACAGGGTCCAAAGGAGCCGATGCACTTTAAATTTCTTCACTGGGTGTAGTGGCTCCTCCCCTCTATGCCCCCTCCCACAGGCAGTTATAGGTAAAACAGCGCCCAAAGGAGAAAGGACATATATTCCCTATAGACTGTAAGCTTGTGAGCAGGGCCTTCCTACCTCTGTCTGTCTGTGTTTTTGCCCAGTTTTGTTTTATAACTGTAGTTCTAATTGTAAAGCGCAACGGAATATGCTGCGCTATATAAGAAACTGCTAATAAATAAATAAATATGAGAGAAGGAACATAACAATGAGTGGTGAGATTTATACACCAGCACACCACTAACATACGACCAGCAACGACTGGTAACAACAGACAACAGCTGAACAGGTAACCATATAAGAGAACCTGCAGAAAAGTCAACGCACCGAGGCGGGCGCCCAATATAAAACCACAATCCCCTGGCGCTGTGATTGATTACAGATGGATGCAGCAATCCCCCCCAAGGGTTTTTGGTTTTAACCCTTAGTACAGAAACTACAAAAAACAAAAGGCTGGGACTGCGCAAATCAATCTGATGTAGATATAGCTGAACAGGTAACCATATAAGAGAGAACCTGCAGAAAAGGCAAAGCACCGAGGCGGGCGCCCAATATCCCTTATGGACTATGAGAAAAGGATTTACCGGTAGGTAATTAAAATCCTATTTTCTCTAGCAGCCATAAGGGATATTCGGGAGATTTAGTACGATAGGGACGTCCCAAAGCTTCCAGAACTGGCGGGAACGTGCGGAGACTTCTGCAGCACTGCCTGCCCAAACTGGGTATCCTCTTTGGCCAGGGTATCAAACTTGTAGAACTTAACAAATGTGTTCTTCCCCGACCAGGTAGCAGCTCGGCATATTTGCAAGGCTGAGACTCCACGGACATCCGCCCAGGAAGACCCCACCGATCTTGTAGAGTGGGCCTTCAGAGACTTAGGAACAGGCAAGGCTGCAGACACATAGGCTTGTTGGATAGTAAGCCTAAGCCAACGCGCAATGGACTGCTTTGAAGCAGGGCAACCCTTTTTCTGCGTATCATATAGCACGAACAAGGAATCCATCTTTCTGTTTCGAGCCGTTCTCTTGACATAGTCTTCAAGGCTCGCACCGCATCCAATACCTCCGGAGGAGCAGGGGTGCCAGAACTGGACGGAACCACAATAGGCTGATTCAAGTGGAATGCAGAGACGACCTTCGGCAGGAACTGCAGCCTAGCCCTGAGCTCCGCTCTGTCCTCATAAAAGACCAAGTAGGGGCTTAAACACGATAAGGCCCCCAGTTCTGAAACATGTCGAGCAGAAGCCAGGGCCAGTAACATCACCTTCTTCTCCTGGTTTGAACCTCTGATGACGGTAGGACTGTAGAACTTCAACACTACATCCAAATCCCAGGGTGCCGTAGGGAGGTTGTATGTGGAGTACCCCTTGCAAGAAGGTCTGAAGTTCTGGCAACACTGCCAATTTCTTCTGAAAGAAAATGGAGAGAGCTGAAATCTGGACTTAATGGAACCCAGATGTAAGCCTTTATCCACACCAGCCTGCAGGAAGCATAGGAACCGTCCAAAGTGAAACACTGCAGGCGGATACTTGCTTTCCTCGCACCAAGAGACACATCTCCTCCAGATATGATTTGTTTTGACGTCACAGGTTTCCTGGCCTGAACCATGGTTGCAATTACCTTCTTGGAAAGGCCCTTGTGAGCTAGGATGTTCCGCTCAACCTCCATGCCGTCAAACGAAGTCGCCATAAGTCCAGGTAGACGAACAGTCCTTGTTGAAGATCTCTCCTGAGTGGTAGAGGCCAAGTGTCTTAAACAGACATGTCCAGAAGATCCGCGTACCACGCCCTCCAAGGCCAATCCGGCCAATTAGAATTGCCTGGACAGCTTCCTGATTCGCTTTAGCACTCGTGGGAGCAATGGGAGCGGAAAAAACAAGCAGACCAGCCGGTACAGCCAAGGCAACGCCAGTGCATCCACAGAATATGGAGATAGGCGTCCTTGATATCCAAGGAGACCAGAAATTCCCGATCCCCCAGGCCTGCAATCTCTGCTCGCAGGGATTCCATTTTGAACTTGGACACCCTTAAATAAGGATTCAAGGATTTCAGATTCAGAATGGGTCTGACCGAACCGTCCGGCTTTGGCACCACAAACATGTTTGAGTAAAACCCCCTGTTGCGTTGCGGTAGTAGTACTGGAACAATGATGTGGGACTGGCCCAATTTTCAGATCGCCTGTTGTAACGTAGCTTGCATATCCTCCAAAGGCGATAAGCTTGATTTGAAAAACCGTTGGTGATGGGGGGGGGGGGGGCGGGGGGTATTTGTTTGGGGAGTACTGTCGAACTCTAGCTTGTAGCCTTGAGGAACGAGTTCCCTGACCCAGGCATCCTGGCAGGAGGTTTCCCAGACACGGCTCAAGTGACGCAGTCGAGCTACCACCTCGAGATCCCCTCGGGGTGGGTGGGCAGCATCATGCTGAGGCTTTAGTGGAATCAGAACTGGTGGACTGTTCCTGAGGACTGGTAGTTGCAGGTTTTCTGGACTTACCTCTGGCCACATTGGAGGCACCTCTGGCCTTGTATCGAAATATGCGAGACCGAAAGGATTGGACAGACGGTCCCGGAAAGGAACGTCTCGCCAACGGAGCCCCAGAAGGGAGAAACGTGGATTCCCCCACAGTAACTTTGGAAATCCAGGCATCCAACTCAACTCCAAAAAGTCATTCCCCAGAAAAGGGGAGGGACTCCACATTACGTTTGGATTCTGCGTCTGCAATCCACTGACGCAACCACAAGGCCCTGCACGCCGACACCACCATGGCTGACGTCCGAGCATTTATGTTCCCCATCTCCTTGAGGGAATCACAGAGGACACGGGTTGTGTCCTGAATGTGCTTCAGGAGGGTAACCATGGTAACCAAGGGCATATCCCCCGAGAGGCCCCCCTGAATCTGCGTGGCCCAAGAATGAATGGCATGGGTCATCCAGCAACCCGCAATGACTGGTTTTTGTGAAAGGCCAGCTGCAGTGTATATAGATTTTAGGGTAGTCTCAATCTTTCTATCCCCAGGATCCTTCATAGTAAAGGAGCCCAGGGCAGGCAACACTGCCTTCTTAGACAGGCGAGAGACCGACATCCAACCCCAGGGGGTTCCTCACAAAATTTTCTCCCTTGAGAAGCAAATGGGAAAGTGCGCAAAAACTTCTTGGACACTCGGAATTTTTGGTCTGGATTTTTCCAGGCCTGCTTAAACAAGTCATCTAACTCTGGAGATTCAGAGAAAGTGACATTGGGCTTGTTTTGTACAAAGAAAAACGACTGCTGTGAAGCAGCATCCTCTAGAGGGAGCTGTAACACATCCCTTATAGCCAAAATGAAGGATTCAATACCCTGAGTAGAATCAGGATCCCCACTAACGGGATCCAGGTAAACCACGCTTTTGGGGACCTGCATGACAGAGGGGGGGGGGCTGTGCATCAGCCCTAGCAGCTAAATCTGCAACAGCTTGTTGCAGTAGCTGAGTTTTCTGCACATTAGCATTAAGCTGGGATGACATGTCTGACATCATAGTTTTAAGAGACCCTAACCAGTGGGGCTCTGTACCCTCTCCCCCAACCGCTTCACTAATTTGTGAAGATTGACACCATAGCTCACAGGAAACAGAGTCATTATATAATGGAGAGAATCTGGTGTGACAGATACTACACAGCTTGTGCTTACCCATATTTCACAGTAAGTACAAACACACATACTTACACACAGACAGTTATAAAGCAAGCTTGTCCTACTGTATGTGAGAGGAGACACAAAGAGAGGGAGGAATACCAGCACACCCAGAGCTGCACAGCCCCAGTGAGATTGTCAGCTCTGTAATCACAATAACACTAATAAAAGCAGTCCTAAATAGGCTCAGAATAGTGTACACAAGCGGCTCTCCCCCTTAGCTACACCCTGTACCAGTTTCCAGAGTGTGAGGCAGGGAGTGCTGAGTGTGTGCTGCTGATGGCTGCTGTAAGCAGAGGAAGGTGCCAAAACGCAGCTGGTCCTGCTCTGAGGAAGCTCCACGCCCTCCAATGGCGCCGGAGCTATACATATTTTTTATACTGGCAAAGTCTCCAAGTAAGCTTAAAACCTCACACAAGTGCTTAGTTAAGCATTTTTGAGCCAATGTACTCACGGGGAATCCTAGCAGGACCCCCAGGGAGGGTTCCATACGCCACGCTTGTGGTCAGCCGCACTTTGAACCAGGGACCCCCTAGTGGGGTCCCCGGTGTGTACTCACCACCGATGTCACCTTCAGGCTAATGTTAGGGGTGTGCGGCGTGCTGCGACAGACAAGGCGCAGTGCCCCGCTGAACAAACATCCCCTCAGGACAGTGGTCCTGCAGCGGGGAAGCAGCTCTGCACCTCGCAATGCTGGCGACCCCCCACGGCGCAGGTACGCTGTTGCCCAAACAGTACTCCGAAAAAATAATAGTTTTAAATTAAATTGAAGAAAACTCTCTGGAGCTGCAGAAATGTGCATCCTCTCCTGTGGGCACTTTTTTTCTAAACTGCCTGTGGGAGGCGGCATAGAGGGGAGGAGCCAGCACACGCAGTTGAAGATATTTAAAGTGCACTGGCTCCTTTGGACCCCGTCTATACCCCATCATACTAGATTTCCCCAATATCCCTCATGAATGCTAGAGAAATAAAAAATACTGTTTAAGTTTCACTTTGAGAAGCAACATTTCCAGGAGGAAAAGGCACTACTAGAAAAACATTATCGTTAAGAAGTTTGTAAACATTTGGGTAATACAATATATAAGTGCACCAAAAATGAAAGCTACTGCACAAACAAATCATTAACTATGTGTACTACGCTACTTTGTAAGTTCTTATTGTGCTCACCTGTTGTAGAGCTGTAGGTGATTGAGCAGTGTTGTAGAAGCTTGTTTGACTGGGTTGCTGTCCAGAATAAAGATTTGAAGGTTGTCCCAATCCCTGCCGTGTCTGTGTGGGGACAGATTGGAATAAAGTTATACATCTCTAATGACCAAAGTAAGATGAATAGGTTTTGAGGTCTAGCATGTGAGTTTAACATTCAACCACATTATAGCAATGTTCTTACCTGCAGAATGTGTGTATCTATCAGTTGGGATCCACCCAAACCAGACTGGCCGAGTTGGTGCTCATATAATATGGAAATAGGCTGTGTATTGGTTGTTTGTTGATAGGCCAGACTTGACTGGGCTTTAGCAAGATCTTGGTGTTGTACCCCAGGGAAATTATGTAAAGCAGCTCCAGACAGGACAACTGGAGAAGGCTGGGACAAGCTGCTCTGTAGAAATGCTTGCTGGGACCTGTATATAAAAAAAAAAAAAAAAAAAAAACATTTAAATTACAATTTTAAGTATAGTATACATGTGCCCAAAAAAGTCTGTCAAACACAGACAAATTTATTGGTAACCTCACAGTTTACTGAAACAATGCTTCATTCCTCCTGAATAGCGATTACATTAAATGCTATTGTCTCATGTATACCTGCATGCCTTTGCTATGTCTGAAAACAGATAAATTATTGCTTATTTTGCAAAGATATTCTAAAATAGCCTGGGCAGATTTGTTAGTACCCTAAGTGATATTTAAAACGAACTGCTTTTCGTGAATTAGCATCACATGTTCAATATTCTAATAAATTATTCATCCTATTTAAATTGAGAAAAGTAGTCAATCGGCTGTTTGGTATCATCGTGTGCACCACACTAACCATGGGTCAGAGAAAGAAGAGAGAATTCTTTGCAGAGATTAGAAAAAAAATATAAAATTATAGGCAAGCACGTTAAAGGTAAAGGCTATAAAGACAATCTCCAAGCATCCGGATGTTACTGTGACTACAGTTGCAAATATTAACTTTGAAGTACATGGGACTGTAGATGACCTCCATGGGTGTGGCTGTAAGAGGAAAATCAATTCCAGATTAAATAGGATTATGAGAATGGTAGAAAAAGTGCACAGAAAAACTTCCAAAGAGATACAAGCTGAAATCCAAGTGTCCGATCAAACAATCTGGCTTCTTTTTGAGCAATAGTGGGCTACATGGAAGACGACTTGGGAGGACTCAACATTTGAAAAAATAAGAATTTACTCACCCGTAATTCTGTTTGTCGTAGTCCGTAGTGGATGCTGGGGACTCCGTAAGGACCATGGGGAATAGTGGGCCCCGCAGGAGACTGGGCACTTTAAAATAAGATTTTACTTACCGATAAATCTATTTCTCGTAGTCCGTAGTGGATGCTGGGGACTCCGTCAGGACCATGGGGAATAGTGGGCCCCGCAGGAGACTGGGCACTTTAAAGAAAGATTTAGTACTATCTGGTGTGCACTGGCTCCTCCCTCTATGCCCCTCCTCCAAGCCTCAGTTAGATTTTTGTGCCTGACCGAGCAGGGTGCAATCTAGGAGGCTCTCCTGAGCTTCTTAGAAAAAGTTAGTTTTAGGTTTTTTATTTTCAGTGAGACCTGCTGGCAACAGGCTCACTGCATCAAGGGACTAAGGGGAGAAGAAGCGAACCTGCCTGCTTGCAGCCAGCTTGGGCTTCTTAGGCTACTGGACACCATTAGCTCCAGAGGGACCGAACACAGGCCCAGCCTCGGAGTCCGGTCCCAGAGCCGCGCCGCCGGCCCCCTTACAGAGCCAGAAGCAAGAAGAGGTCCGGAAAATCGGCGGCAGAAGACATCAGTCTTCACCAAGGTAGCGCACAGCACTGCAGCTGTGCGCCATTGCTCCTCATGCACACCACACACTCCGGTCACTGAGGGTGCAGTGCGCTGGGGGGGGGGGGGGGGGGCGCCCTGAGCAGCAATATAAACACCTTGGCTGGCAAAAATACATCACATATAACCCCCAGGGCTATATGGATGTATATTAACCCCTGCCAGATTCCATAAAAATGCGGGAGAAAAGTCCGCGAAAAAGGGGTGGAGCTATCTCTTTCAGCACACTGGCGCCATTTTTCCCTCACAGCTCCGTTGGAGGGAAGCTCCCTGGCTCTCCCCTGCAGTTAATACACTACCAGAAAGGGTTAAAAAGAGAGGGGGGGGGGGGGGGCACAATTTAGGCGCAGTATACAATATATATGCAGCTATAAGGGAAAACACTTTTTTATAGGCGCTATCCCTGTGATATATAGCGCCCTGGTGTGTGCTGGCATACTCTCCCTCTGTCTCCCCAAAGGGCTTTGTGGGGTCCTGTCCTCTATCAGAGCATTCCCTGTGTGTGTGCTGTGTGTCGGTACGGCTGTGTCGACAGGTATGTGGAGGATAATGAGGTGGAGGCGGAGCGAATGCCTGTAAATATGTTGTCACCCCCTGCGGGGTCGACACCGGTGTGGTTGAACTTATGGAAGGATTACGTGAAAGTGTCAACTCCTTACATAAAAGGTCGACGACACGGAACAGCCGGCTACTCAGCTTGTGCCTGTTCCAGCGTCTCAAATGTCATGGGGGGCTCTAAAATCGCCCGCTACCTCAGATAACAGACACAGATGTCGACACGGATACTGACTCCAGTGTCGACATCGATGAGACTGGTGTACCCTCCAAATAGGTCCACCCGTTACAGGATTGAGACAATGAAAAATGTATTACACATTTCTGATTATACCCCAGGTACCACATAAAAGGGTATTGTGTTTGGTGAGAGAAAACTATTAGTAGTTTTTCCTGCATCTGAGAAATTAAATGAGGTGTGTGAGGAAGAGTGGTCTTCCCCCGGTAAGAAATTGATAATTTCTACAACGGTTATTGGCAGCGTACCCTTTCCCGCCAGAGGATAGGTCACGCGGGGAAACACCCCATAGGGTAGATACAGCGCTTACACGCTTATCAGAAAAGGTGGCACTACCGTCTCTGGGTACGGCCGCCCTGAAGGACCTGCTGATAGAAAGCAGGAGGTTACCCTATAAGATATGGTCACACACTAGGGCATTATATTGCGACCAGCCGTTGCTTCGGCATGGATGTGCAGTGCTCCCGCTGCGTGGTCAGATTCCCTGTCGGAAAATAACTATGGATAGGGACAATATTTTGCTGAAAATAGAGCATATCAAAGACGTGGTCTTATACATGCGTGATGCACAGAGGGATATTTGCCGGCTGGCATCAAAAATAAGCGCAAAGTCCATTGCCGCCAGACGGGGGTTATGGACTTGGCAATGGTCAGGCGATGCCGACTCGAATCGGCACATGGAAGTTGCCCTATAAGGGGGTAAAACTGTTTGGGGATAGTTTTTCAGACCTAGTTTCCACAGCTACTGCTGGGAAATTAATTTTGTTGCCACAGGCTACCCCACAACAAAAGAAAGCACCGTATCATCAAGTACAGTCCTTTCGGCCCCAGAAAAGCAAGAGGGCTAGAGGCTCATCCTTTCTGCCAAGAGGCAAAGGTAGAGGAAAAAGCTGCAACACACAGCTAGTTCCCAAGAGCAGCTAGTTCCCAAGGCTCCGGGAACGAACACCAAGGTCGGGTCCTGCGGTCGATCCCTCTGGAGCTAATGGTGTCCAGTAGCCTAAGAAGCCCAAACTACCACCTGTTAGGTAGGTTCGCTTCTTCTCTCCTTAGTCCCTCGCTGCAGTGAGTCTGTTGCCAGCAGATCTGACTGTAAAATAAAAAACCTAAATATACTTTCTTTCTAGGAGCTCAGGAGAGCCCCTAGTGTGCATCCAGCTCAGCCGGGCACAAGAATCTAACTGAGGTCTGGAGGAGGGTCTTAGTGGGAGGAGCCAGTGCACACCAGGTAGTCATAAAGCTTTCTTTAGTTGTGCCCAGTCTCCTGCGGAGCCGCTAATCCCCATGGTCCTTACAGAGTCCCAGCATCCACTTAGGACGTCAGAGAAAAAAGGATTTGGTACTTACCAGGTAAATCCTTTTCTTTGAATCCATAGGGGGCACTGGAGTACTCTTGGGATATGGACGGTGTTAGCAAAGACAGGGCACTGAATATTCAAATTTCAGTAACTCTCCTCCCTCCATACTCCCAGAATACCTCAGTGTTTTTTCCTGAGGCGAACAGGATAAAGAGGATGAACAATGGAGAATTACCTATAACATTATAACATAACGGACAACAATAAAGTTGACACATAACGTGACTGACAACTAACCAGTTGACACCATAACCGATAAATCGGTGAGAATGTGTTACCATAAGATCCACTGAACTTACCACAACCAGGTAAAACTGCTCTGGGTGGGCGTCCAGTGCCCCCTATGGATTCAAAGAAAAGGATTTACCTGGTAAGTACCAAAATCCTATTTTCTTTTTCATCCACTAGGGGTCACTGGAGTACTCTTGGGACGTACCAAAGCTTCCCCTGTGGGCGGGAGCGCTGTTTGGCACCTGTAACACTAAGCGGCCAAAGCTAGATGCTGATGCCGCAAACGTATCAAACTTGTAAAAGCGCACAAACGTGTGCACTGATGACCATGTAGCCGCACGGCAAAGCTGCGTCGTAGAAGCTCCACGACCAGCTGCCCCCGAAGTTCCCCCAGAACGTGTGGAATGAGCTGTTACCGATGTAGGCGGCTGCATGTAAAAGGGACAGGGAAAACTGACTGCCCAGCATGAGCCCACTGGATACTAGAGGGCTGTTTTACAGGGACAGACCGCGGCAGCAGTGTGCACTGTCCGCGGTCTGAGTGATCAGAGGAGCCGGCATCTCCCCCCCCGCTACCCCCTTAGCGTGTGCAGGGAGCGCTGGCATTGACTGTTATTACGCTGAGCTGCCGGCCGTTATTGAGACAGACCGCGGCAGCAGTGAACACTGTCCGCGGTCTGAGTGAGCAGTTTCCTTCCCCTAAACGACGGAGCCTCCGGCCGTTACAGTGCACAACAGGCAGGGAGCGCTGACCACGGCGCTTGTATCAGCCGTCCAGCGCGTCCCACTGAGCGGCGGCCGGGAGTAGGGGAGCGGCGGCGGGGAGCTGTTATCAGCGGTGGCGGGGACGGAGCAGCGGGATGACCTCGGGCGACGCACATAGCAGTCCCCCCACACGGCGGGGCGGCAGCGTGAGCTGACCGCCCCGGTCATAAATACCTGGGTTCCTGTGATCTGACGGGGCTTCTCCAGCAAGCTCCGTTCTGCAGCCTCAGCTGAAGGTAGCTGATGTACTTGGGCACTGACGAGGCTTCTCCAGCAAGCTCCGTCCAGTCCTTTCTGCAGCCTCAGCTGAAGTTAGCTGAGCTGCTTGTGGCTGTGAGGGGGCTCCTTTGTGAGGCCCGACACGCCAAGAGCTGCACGCAGCAGCTTCTGTAATCCCAGACCCATAGCTTTTGTGTAAGCTGGGAAAGGATTGTAAATAGAAAAAAGTATAAAAAATAAAAATAAAAGTAGAATATGTGGAGGAGCTCCACACTTTGTGCTCCTATCCATGTGAGCACCGAAAAAACACTGGGGTATTCTGGGAGTATGGAGGGGAGGAGAGTTACTGAAATTTGAATATTCAGTGCCCTGTCCTTGCTAAAACCGTCCATATCCCAAGAGTACTCCAGTGACCCCTAGTGGATGAAAAATAAATTGTATTCGTAACTGAATTCACAAAACATACTGTATATGTGGTAGATCCATCCGGTAACACACTGTTACAGACCTTGCAGTGAAACTGCTTTTTAGTTTTTGCTGGTGCCTTACTCATTATGCAGACAGACAATACAATACACAAAGACAGACCACTTGCATGACTCCGTAAAATAGTACTAAGGTGTGTGAAATATATATATATCCGGCCAAGTGCAGTACACGTGGACAGTACTATGAAATGTGATCCCAAATTCCCACTAACACCCCTGCGCCTCCGGAGGAGTAGAGTTGTAGGACAGGAACGTTCTGGAATCACAACAGGAAGAACAGGAAGCATGGTTAAAATGGCCCCCGTGCCATGCTTACAGTATAATCACAGTACAGGTTATAATCTTGTGAAACAGATATATAACCTGGGATAGTGTAACAAAAGCCTAATAGCCCATGCTTTCTATATCATCTATGCAGTATGCTGCTGCTGCTTTCCCCCCCGTGCAGCTGCGTGCTCCTGCTGCTATATACATGGTGCTGTGAGCTCCCCCCCCCCGTATGCTCCGTGCACTGGAACACCAGGAGCATGTAAAAGGGCCGGGGAGCCGGTGAACGGCCAGCGGGAGCCGGAGAACAGACAGCGGGAGCCGGGGAGCGCGCTCCCTCTATGCGGCTCTGAGCAGCTTACTATGCGGCTGTGAGCAGCGGCGGCGGGCGGTGGTTTACATTTCAGAAAGTGTCCCCACACAGCGGGGCGGCAGCGTGAGCTGGCCGCCCCGTCCCTCAACATACCTGGACTCCTGTGGAGAGGCTACGACGGGGCTTCCCTGTAAGCACCGGCCAGCCTTTTCTGCAGGATGTCTGCTCTGGCTGTGAGGGTGCTCTTTTAGAGAGGACCGACACGCCACAGCTGCTTGTAGCAGCTTCCACTATCCCGGGATGTGGTAAAGTGAAAAGAAAAAAAAAAAAAAAAAAAAAAACAGAAATAAAAATATATTCAAAATAAGTGTGGACTGAGCCACACAAGCCTGTTGCTACGATGAGCACAGAAAAAACACTGAGGTACTCTGGGATATGGAGGGGTGGAGTGTTCTAAATTTAAATATTCAGTGCCCTGTTCCTGCGGAAGCCGTCCATATCCCAAGAGTACTCCAGTGACCCCTAGTGGATGAAAAAGAAATATGGATTGTCCTTTCATGAAAGGGTAATTAACAAATTTGACCACATCTGTAAATGGCCTCATTGGTAGTGATATGCAATGGCGATGCCTACATGGACAGACACAAGGGTGGAACTCTCAGATCTTGCTATCTCTGTGAAGTTGATGCAATAGCACTTCACAATCGCACACAGGGCAGGAATAACCTTAAACAGAAAGCACTATAGGTGTGATTGTAACTACTTTGACCTGTTCATGAGGCTCTTTTAGGTTTGATTAAAGTGTAGTGTTTCTTTAATAACAGGAAGCCCTTAAAACTTACAGTTTTATTCATGGTCTTCAACACATTCATAGCAAACGTCATTACGTATTCCGAGATGAGCTACTGTATGTATGCTGCACCCACAGTTTGGCATGTTTCCATTAGAGCAGTGGTAGCCAACCATGGCCCTTGAGAGCTACCAACAGTTAACATTTTCCAGGTCTCCTCACAGAATCACAAGTGAAGTAATTAGCTCCATCTGTGGATCTTTGAAAATGTGTCAGTGAGTAATGACTGCACCTGTGCACCTGGAAAACGTGAACTGTTGGTAGCTCTAGAGGACCAGGGTTGGCTACCACTGCATTAGAGGCATTAAATGAAAAGTAATACCGGCAAAGTGAAGGATCTTATAACAATGAATGTGCTCCCTTACCTGTAAGGTTGCAGAGAAGATGTAAACAATTCTTGGGCTTGGGACACAGCAGGAGCAGGTGCTAAACCAAGTTGTGCCTGATGTTGCCCTTGGAGAGGCGCATAGATGGGGATTGGGATCTGAATAAATGAAAATAAATAAAAAAGGAGTGCATTACTCTTGACTATATTAACAGGCGTTAAGTGAGCAGGTTCATCCTCTTAATACAAAGGGGACACAGGGAAAAACTTTATGAACCAGGAAACATTGAAGAAATCAACTCAAGACACTTGGGGTTGATTTAATAGTTCTACCCTCCGGCTGCCACTAAATGGCGCACAACAGAACAATTCAAATGTTGCTCTGTTTGGGCACGAACAGCCTCGGGAGGGAATAGGACAAACAAGACATTTCAGCTCGCCGCTTCCCGAGATGGGAGCAACAGGCCTTATTTTAGTCTGGTTAGCCGCTTTGCACAGATAAATATGGTGCTTATGGGTGCCTGATTAGAGCAAGAATTGAATTGCTTTGATGGGCGCCCATTACTTGGGTTGCTCCAAAAAAACAATTGAATAGCCACTTTGGTGTCTGCCACCATATGTTTAATTACCATAGACAGGACAATAAAACCATAACACTTACATATAAAAGAACAAAACGCTTATTTTAAATTATTTGAGTCAAAAACACTGATTAATGACCTATTTCACCAATTCACTATCAGAGAAAGACAGACGACTGTACAAGGACAAATAGGTCAATTATTACACTCACCTGGGAGAGACCTGGTTGGAATCCTTGCTGTTGTGTAAGGGTTGGGGGCGCTAGTCGTGCATGCTGAGTATTAAATAAGTGACTTGTGTCCATATAGAATGCAGGAATCTGTGCTGTGGGCCCTGAGCCACAGGAAATAAACAGTTTAGAAGCTGCTAGAAATAAGAAAAACAAGCAGCTTTCAAGTCTATTCCATAAAGAAAATGTCATCGTTATACGGTAAACAAAATTATTTTCTGCAAAATCGTTAGTTCTAATACGTGCCATAAATATAGTTAGAATATTCTTTTTCCTAAAACAGTACACAGTTTTATATTTATTCCAAAATGTAGCATCTATGTCTCATCTCACTTTAGATTGGTAAGCTTTATGCTGAGAAAGGATGATATGTCAGATCTTACCTGCTGCAGACTGGGAGACGTACACCTGTGGACTCTGCTGCTGGGTCATTAATGAGGGCATACAGCTGAGCTGGGAGAAATGACTGGCTGAAGGCATGCTGTTTGTACTCTGGAGCTGCTGTGGCTTCACTTTACAGATATTGGGAGGGTCTGAAGTGGTCGTTGTTTTTGTGCTAAGTGAGGAGGTGGTGTATGTTCCAGCACCTAGACAGGCAGAGCATTCGCATGTTAGTGTGTACACCATATACTGCACTAAACAATATAACATACAGCTCAGTGACATTTTACCTGATAAAGATGTTGTTGGTGTTACTGATGCCACTGGGATGGGGGGTGGCATAGATGCACTGGAGAAAGAATTATATGTTACACCGCTCGGAGGAGGGGGACCTGTGTTATTCCCATTAGCAGAAACACCGACTCCACTGCTTGCATTAGAGGGCGCCCCTACGACGGATGTACTGGTGGGAGGTACTGCAGAGGTTATTGGCGATCCTTTCTCGGCAACACTTGGAGAGTTCTCCCAAGCTTTACGAGCAGACTCCATCTGGAAGGAAGTAGTCTGTTAACAAGCTGAAATTATCGCCATAAGCTTATCCAAATGCAGTGAGCTTCATGTTTCTTTTAAAAATACATTTTATTAGGACTTTCCAGATACTAAAATCACATCATTACATCATAATAAGAGATGATTTATGAGAAAGTCACAGACAGGGAAATAGGATTTTGGTACTTACCAGGTAAATCCTTTTCTTTGAATCCATAGGGGGCACTGGAGTACTCTTGGGATATGGACGGCTTCCGCAGGAACAGGGCACAGGGCACTGAATATTTAAATTTAGAACACTCCACCCCTCCATATCCCAGAGTACCTCAGTGTTTTTTACGGAGCCCAACAGGAGCTAGAGAGAGGTTGACAACATAACATAACGGACAACAATAAAGTTGACACATAACGTTACTGACAACTAAACAGTTGGCACCATAACCGATAGAACTTTAAACTTTGAACCAGTCGGTGAGAATGTGTTACCATAAGATCCCCTGAACTTACCACAAACCAGGTAAAACTGCTCTGGGTGGGCGTCCAGTGCCCCCTATGGATTCAAAGAAAAGGATTTACCTGGTAAGTGCCAAAATCCTATTTTCTTTTTCATCCACTAGGGGTCACTGGAGTACTCTTGGGACGTACCAATAGTACCGTGGGCGGGAGAGCTGTTTGGCACCTGTAACACTAGGCGGCCAAAGCTAGATGCTGATGCTGCAAACGTATCAAACTTGTAAAAGCGCACAAACGTGTGCAGTGATGACCATGTAGCCGCACGGCAAAGCTGTGCCCCACGACCAGCTGCCCATGAAGTTCCCACAGAACGTGTGGAATGAGCTGTTACTGATGTAGGCGGCTGCAACCTAGCATGAAGGTAAGCCTGACGTATGGTCAGTTTAATCCATCTGGATAAGGTCTGCTTAGAAGCTGGCCAACCCATCTTGGCAGCATCATAGAGAACAAACAACGTATCCGTCTTACGAACTGTAGACGTTCGGGATACATAAACGCGTAGTGCGCGCACCACATCTAAAGTTCCAGAATCTCCTGTTAACACAGGAACTACTATTGGTTGATTGATGTGAAAAGATGACACTACCTTTGGTAAAAAAGCGGGATTCGTCCGAAGTTCCGCTCTGTCATCATGAAACACCAAATACGGTGGCTTGCATGACAAGGCACCCAAATCTGAAACACGCCTTGCCGAAGTTAAGGCTAGGAGGAAAATTGTTTTCCAAGTGAGAAACTTAATATCCACTTGTTGTAAGGGTTCAAAATATGAAGACTGTAAGAAATCTAAAACCAGATTCAAGTCCCATGGCGCTGTAGGTGGAATGAATGGAGTCTGTACTCTGAGGACACCTTGCAGAAAGGTGTGTAAAGACGGCAATAGAGCCAATCGTCTTTGAAAGTAAATTGATAAAGCAGATACCTGCACCTTTAGTGTAGATAAACGCAGTCCTCCCTCTAATCCCGTCTGTAGAAATAACAAAAGACGGGATAACTTGAAAAATGTCAGAAACTTCCGAGCTTCACACCAACCTATATAGGCACGCCAAATTCTGTAATAATGAGCTGCCGTAACTGGCTTCCTAGCTCGTAACATGGTTGGTATAACCAATTCTGGAAATCCCTCTCTGCTTAAGAGGGCGGTCTCAACAGCCACCCCATCAAACGCAGCCGCGCTAAATCGGGGTAAAGAAACGGACCCTGTTGTAACAGGTCCGGACGTAGTGAGAGCGGCCAAGGATAGTCTGCGAGCAGTCCGCGTAGATCAGAGAACCAAGCTCTCTGAGGCCAATGAGGCGCCACTAGTATGACTGTGGCGGACTCTCTTTTGATCCGTTTTAGCAACAGAGGGAGCAGCGGAAACAGATACACGAGGCTGTAAGGCCACGCGATTGTGAGAGCATCCACCGCCACTGTCTTTGGATCTCGCGTTCTGGACACATACTGGGGCGTTTGGTGATTGTGGCGAGATGCCATCAGGTCCACTTGAGGGTAACCCCACCTCTGGACCAACATGTGAAACACTTCTGGATTTAATGCCCATTCTCCTGGATGAAAATCCTGACTGCTGAGATAATCCGCCTCCCAGTTGTCCACTCCCGGAATGAACACTGCCGACAATATCACTTGGTGATGCTCGGCCCAATTGAGGATTCGAGCTACTTCCCGTATTGCCATGCGGCTTCTCGTTCCTCCTTGTTTGTTAATGTACGCGACCGCCGTCGCGTTGTCTGACTGCACCTGGACAGTCTGAGACCGAAGCATGTGTACTGCTTGTCGTAGCGCATTGTAAATTGCCCGGAGTTCCAGGACATTTATAGACAGCAATCTTTTGTGATCCGCCCAGAGACCCTGGAGCTGACAATTTTGAACTACAGCTCCCCAACCTCTGAGACTCGCGTCAGTCATTAGAATTAACCAATTCCAGGCGCCGAACCGTTTCCCTGCGGTTAGATTGTGTACTTTGAGCCACCAGAGTAGAGATACCCTGGCCCGTGGCGACAACCTCCCTCTGTGGTGAATCTGCAGATGCGAGCCCGACAACTGTGCGAGCACATCCAGTTGAAAAGGACGTCAGTGAAATCTTCCGAACTGAAGCGCTTCGAAAGCCGCCACCATTGTACCTAAGAGGCGAATGCACAAATGTACAGAGACTGTGCGTGGCTTGAGCACTAATTGTACCAGATGACGAATAATCTGTACTTTCTGCTCTGGTAGGTAAATTCTTTGATTTACCGTATCGAGAATCATACCTAGGAATTGAAGTCGTTGAGACGGAATTAGATGCGATTTCTTGAAGTTGACAATCCAACCGTGCTGAACTAGTACATTGTACGTTAGCAACGCGTGTTGGAGGAGCATCTGTTGAGACGGAGCTTTGATGAGCAGATCGTCCAATTACGGAACTATTATCACTTCCAGGGATCTGAGACGAGCTATCATCACAGACATCACTTTGGTGAATACCCGAGGCGCTGACGAGAGGCCAAACGGTAGAGCCTGAAACTGGTAATGGTTCTGCCGTATCGCAAACCGCAAGAACCTCTGATGAGGTGGCCAAATCGGAATGTGTAAGTACGCATCCTTGAGATCCAGCGCAATCATTTATTCCTGTGGCTCTAAACCTGCAATTACTGACCGCAGAGATTCCATCTTGAATCTGTAGTAAGTGACGTACTGATTGAGGCCCTTTAAGTTCAATATTGGCCTGACGGAGCCATCCGGCTTCGGTACCACAAACAGACTGGAATAATAACCCTGACCTTGCTGTTGTACAGGGACCGGAATCAAAACTGCTGAATCCAGCAGGAACTGAATGGCAATTTGTAGAACCGCCCTCTTGTTGTCCGAGAGACGCAGTCCTGTCTTGAAAAACCGCAGTGGCGTTATACAGTCTAACTCTATTTTGGAACCTTTTAACACTAAATTGCGGATCCACCCATCTGTGGACGTCTGGAACCACGCCAAATGGAACGTCTGTAGGCGTGCTCCCACAATTGGAGATCCGAGATGGGCTGGGAGCCCGTCATGCCACTGGCTTGTCGGTGACCTTAGCGTCCCGACGACTGGTGTTGGTTTGTTGGAAACCACGTCCTAGTCTACCAGGCGTGGCTTTTCCTCTACCACGGCCTCGAAAGGGCTGAGGTCTAAAAGATTTGAACGCCGGGCCAGAGTATTTCCGTCTAGGTACCGTTGGAGGCAATGGTAAGAAAACAGACTTTCCTCCCGTGGCCTCAGAAATCCCTTTGTCCAATTCAGGACCAAACAACTTCTCGCCACCGTAAGGTAACGAGTCTATACCTCTTTTGACCTCTGCCTCCGCTTGCCAAGAACGCAGCCAGAGTGCTCGTCATACTGTAACTAGCGACGATGAAATGCGAGAAGTGAGCTGACAGACGTCAGTAGAAGCTGTACATAGATACTCAGCAGCTTCACAGATTTGATCATCAAGAAGTATAAGGTGATTGTCATGTAGGGCAGACTTGAGTTCTGTTATCCATACAATTAGCGCCTTAGTGACCCTAATGCCAACCAACCCAGGTCTAAGCAACACTCCTGCTGCTATATACATGGACTTTAGCATAGCTTCTATTTTACGGTCTGAAGGGTCTTTAAGCGTAGTAGCCGTTGGTACTGGTATGGTTAATTTCTTTGTAAATTTTGACACAGATGAATCCACCATTGGCGGATTCTCCCATGTACATGTCACAGACTCTGGAAACGAGTAACTAGACTTAAATCTGCGAGGTATAGAAAACCGTTTATCTGGATTCTTTCGTGTTTCTACTAACATCTTATTAAGAGATTCCGAAACAGGAAAACACATTGGAGATCTCTTTCGTTTAGTAAAGACGACTTCCTCATTTGTCAGAGGCTCCTCAGTTTCCGTAAACTTCAGAGACTGACGCACCGCTCTGATGAGATTATCAATGCCTGGGCTGTCAAAATCTCCACTATCGGACTGCTGGTCTACTTCGCCCTCCTCTTGTGCAGTGAGGTCTGGCATAGAATCGTCAGAATGCAACATAGCAGAAACTGGTAAATCATAAGACAATTGAAATTTATCCCTTCTACCCAAAATGGACTTGGACTTATGGCAAGACGGAGAACCCTCCGGTAGTTCTAGCGGTCTCACCCTAGACTTAGATCTTGCCGCTTCCCACTCTTGTCGAGCGGCGGCCAATTCTGATTGCAATCCAGCCATGACATCTGTTAGCATAGCCCATGGAGGGTCCGGGGATGAAACCGGCTTTGAAACCGGAGCAGAAATTGTATTCTTAGCTGAATCCACAAAACATACTGTACATGTGGTAGATCCATCCGGTAACACACTCTTTTAGACATTGCAGTGAAACTGCTTTTTAGTTTTTGCTGGTGCCTTACTGATTATGCAGACAGACAATACAATACACAAAGACAGACAACTTGCACGACTCAGTAAAATAGTACTAAGGTGTGTCTATAAATATATCTGGCCAAGAGCAGTGCACGTGGCCAGTACTAAATGAAATGTGAGCCAAAATTCCCACTAACACCCCTGCGCCTCCGGAGTAGTAGAGATGTAGGACAGGAACGTTCTGGAATCACAACAGGAAGAATGGTTAAAATGACCCCCATGCCATGCTTACAGTTATAATCACAGTACAGGTTATAATTTTGTGCAAAACATATATAACCTGGGAATAATCTGTGCTCCGTGTACCGCTGTCTATTCCAGCGGAAAACGGGTACACGGAGCCGGGGAACTTACAAGTAGCGGGAGCCGGGAAGCGCGCTCCATAGAGCCGTGAAGCGGCGGCTATGGTTTGAAGAAAATGCGGCCGGCGCGGCTCTGAGCGGTGGGACTGAGCGGGTTCGGCATCCGCTCACAAGATCAATCAGCGGCGGCGGGCGGCTCACATAGCGGCGGGCGGCGCTTTACAGTACAGTGTCCCCACACAGCGGGCGGCAGCATGAGCTGACTGCCCCGTCCCCCAACATACCTGGACGCCTGTGGAGAGGGGCTATGACGGGGCTTCTCTGCACGCTCCGTCGTAGCCTTTTCTGCAGGTAGTCTGCACTTGGCTGTGAGGGTGCTCTGTAGTGAGGACCGACACGCCACAGCTGCTTGTAGCAGCTTCCACTATCCCAGACCCACGCCTTTTGGAAGGGATGTGGATAAAGTTGTTAAAAATAAAAATAAAAAATAAAAATATATTCAAAATAAGTGTGGGAGCTCCACACAAGCCTTGTTAGTGCGGTGAGCACAGAAAAAACACTGAGGTACTCTGGGATATGGAGGGGAGGAGAGTTTTTAAATTTAAATATTCAGTGCCCTGCTCCTGCGGAAGCCGTCCATATCCCAAGAGTACTCCAGTGACCCCTAGTGGATGAAAAAGAAATATCAATAGCAAATCAAAGTATAGAGATGACAATGTACACAGATGGGAGGGCAGGTATAATTACCGGAAATGTCACAATTATATTAATAGCAGAGGAGAGAAGTAGCTTTATTTTTCGGAGCACACAATAGTTTTCAGGTAAATAGCCATAACAATACATAAAGGTTTGAATTCACCAATAAATAAAAAAACAAAAGTTTTTTGTTTCTAACAATATCAAACTACTATGACTAATCAGTTTGCATACATATAATATAGCCCACTAAATCGGGTGGTCTTCTGTATGCTGAATATCGGGATCCCAGCGCCGGAATCCCCACACCCGGCATACCGACAACTATTCTCCCTCGTGGGGGTCCATGACCCCCCGGAGGGAGAATAAAATAGTGTGGCGCGCTCGTGCCCGCAGTGTGGCGAGCGCAGCGAGCCCGCAAGGGGCTTCTTTGCGCTCGCCACGCTGTCTGTATGCCGGCGGTCGGGCTCCCGGCGCCGGTATGCTGGTCGCCGGGAGCCCGAGCGCCGGCATACCGTACTACACCCCACTAAATCCTGTGATGTCTTAGCATCTTTTTATGGTTATTTAGATGCTAAATAAGAAAAGCTGTGCTGAATACAGCGTGCATGTACGTTTTGTTTGCTCAAATAGATTCATCCACAGAATCCAATGATGGTGCCTCCAGAGCCAAATGATGCTAAATGAATAAGAATAGAATAAGCATAGAATAAGAATGCTGTAAATAGTATGAGATTATCAACGGTCAGACATTGGACTCAGATACAAAACGTAACTTCCAGCAAGTGATATCCATCTCCAAACTTGTGTCTGCAAATTTCATGCACTGTTTGTCACTCTGCATAAAGGTGCCTCTTTGCCCACCTTGCTCATAGTGAGAGTTTTGGCCTGTCCCTGAAAAATCAACTAGAAATCTGCTTTACCAATGCCTCAGTACCATACATATGAGGTACATACCTTCAGAGTGAGGTCAACAGTAGCAGGAGACACTGGAGTTAAGCTGGAACCCTGTTGGAGAGTCTCCCTCCGAGACAGAGGAAGTGTGTGGGGAAGGGGTACCTGAAATGCAGATTACAATGCTTAGACATGTGACTATTTCTTACAGGAAAAGGATGAATTTAACACATCCTTAACAGGAGGACACACACTATTGCTGTATGCACAATTACGTTTCACATTTGCACAGGCTCATTTCATAAATGAAAAAGATAATAAGAATTTACTTACCGATAATTCTATTTCTCGGAGTCCGTAGTGGATGCTGGGGTTCCTGAAAGGACCATGGGGAATAGCGGCTCCGCAGGAGACAGGGCACAAAAAAGTAAAGCTTTTACCAGATCAGGTGGTGTGCACTGGCTCCTCCCCCTATGACCCTCCTCCAGACTCCAGTTAGGTACTGTGCCCGGACGAGCGTACACAATAAGGGAGGCAATTTGAATCCCGGGTAAGACTCATACCAGCCACACCAATCACACCGTACAACTTGTGATCTAAACCCAGTTAACAGTATGATAACAGAAAGAGCCTCTTAAAGATGGCTCCTTAACAATATAACCCGAATTTGTTAACAATAACTATGTACAGTATTGCAGATAATCCGCACTTGGGATGGGCGCCCAGCATCCACTACGGACTCCGAGAAATAGAATTATCGGTAAGTAAATTCTTATTTTCTCTATCGTCCTAAGTGGATGCTGGGGTTCCTGAAAGGACCATGGGGATTATACCAAAGCTCCCAAACGGGCGGGAGAGTGCGGATGACTCTGCAGCACCGAATGAGAGAATTCCAAGTCCTCTTTTGCCAGGGTATCAAATTTGTAGAATTTTACAAACGTGTTTTCCCCCGACCACGTAGCTGCTCGGCAGAATTGTAATGCCGAGACCCCTCGGGCAGCCGCCCAAGATGAGCCCACCTTCCTTGTGGAATGGGCCTTAACAGATTTAGGCTGTGGCAGGCCTGCCACAGAATGAGCAAGTTGAATTGTGTTACAAATCCAACGAGCAATCGTCTGCTTAGAAGCAGGGGCACCCAACTTGTTGGGTGCATATAGTATCAACAGCGAGTCAGATTTTCTGACTTCAGCCGTCCTTGAAATGTATATTTTTAAGGCTCTGACAACGTCCAACAACTTGGAGTCCTCCAAGTCGCCAGTGGCCGCAGGCACCACAATAGGTTGGTTCAGGTGAAACGCTGATACCACCTTAGGGAGAAAATGCGGACGAGTCCTCAGTTCTGCCCTATCCGAATGGAAGATTAGATAAGGGCTTTTATAAGATAAAGCCGCCAATTCAGATACTTTCCTGGCGGAAGCCAGGGCCAGTAACATAGTCACTTTCCATGTGAGATATTTAAAATCCACCTTATTCAATGGTTCAAACCAATGGGATTTGAGGAAATCTAAAACTACATTTAGATCCCACGGTGCCACCGGAGGCACCACAGGAGGCTGTATATGCAGTACTCCTTTAACAAAAGTCTGTACCTCAGGAACTGAGGCCAATTCTTTTTGGAAGAATATTGACAGGGCCGAAATTTGAACCTTAATAGATCTCAATTTGAGACCCATAGACAATCCTGATTGTAGGAAATGTAGGAAACGACCCAGTTGAAATTCCTCCGTCGGAACACTCCGATCCTCGCACCACGCGACATATTTTCGCCAAATGCGGTGATAATGTTTCGCGGTGACTTCCTTCCTTGCCTTAATCAAGGTAGGAATGACTTCTTCTGGAATGCCTTTCCCTTTTAGGATCTGGCGTTCAACCGCCATGCCGTCAAACGCAGCCGCGGTAAGTCTTGAAAGAGACAGGGACCCTGTTGTAGCAGGTCCCTTCTCAGAAGTAGAGGGCACGGGTCGTCCGTGACCAACTCTTGAAGTTCCGGGTACCAAGTCCTTCTTGGCCAATCCGGAGCCACTAGTATTGTTCTTACTCCTCTTCACCGTATAATCTTCAATACCGTTGGTATGAGAGGCAGAGGAGGAAACACATATACTGATTTGTACACCCAAGGTGTTACCAGTGCGTCCACAGCTATTGCCTGTGGATCTCTTGACCTGGCGCAATACTTGTCCAGTTTCTTGTTGAGGCGAGACGCCATCATGTCTACCATTGGTCTTTCCCAACAGTTTATTAGCATGTGGAAGACTTCTGGATGAAGACCCCCCTCTCCCGGGTGAATATCGTGTCTGCTGAGGAAGTCTGCTTCCCAGTTGTCCACGCCCGGGAAGAACACTGCTGACAGTGCTATTACGTGATTCTCCGCCCAGCGAAGAATCTTGGCAGCTTCTGCCATTGCACTCCTGCTTCTTGTGCCGCCCTGTCTGTTTACATGGGCGACCGCCGTGATGTTGTCCGACTGAATCAACACCGGTTTTCCTTGCAGGAGTGGTTCCGCCTGGCTTAGAGCATTTTAGATTGCTCTTAGTACCAGAATGTTTATGTGAAGAGACTTTTCCAGGTTCGTCCATACCCCCTGGAAGTTTCTTCCTTGTGTGACTGCTCCCCAACCTCTCAGGCTGGCGTCCGTGGTCACCAGGATCAAATCCTGTATGCCGAATCTGCGGCCCTCCAATAGATGAGCCTTTTGCAACCACCACAGAAGATATACCCTTGTCCTTGGCGACAGGGTTATTCGCAGGTGCATCTGAGGATGCGACCCTGACCATTTGTCCAACAGATCCCTTTGGAAAATTCTTGCATGGAATCTGCCGAATGGAATTGCTTCGTAAAAAGCCACCATTTTTCCCAGGACTCTTGTGCATTGATGTACAGACACCTTTCCTGGTTTTAGGAGGTTCCTGACAGGTCGGATAACTCCTTGGCTTTTTCCTCGGGAAGAAAAACCTTTTTCTGAACCGTGTCCAGAATCATCCCTAGGAACAGCAGACGTATCGTCGGAAAACAGCTGCGATTCTTGGAATATTTAGAATCCAGTCGTGCCGTCGAAGAACTACTTTAGATAGTGCTCTTCCGACCTCCAACTGTTCTCTGGAACTTGCCCTTTTTAGGTCGTGCAAGTAAGGGATAATTTAGATGCCTTTTTTCTTTGAAGAAACATCTTTTCGGCCATTACCTTGGTAAAAAGGCCCGGGGTGCCGTGGATAATTCAAACGGCATCGTCTGAAACTGATATTGACAGTTCTGTACCACGAACCAGAGGTACCCTTGATGAGAAGGACAAAATTTGGACATGGAGGTAATCCTTGATGTCCAGGGACACCATATAGTCCCCTTTTTTCCGGTTCGCTATCACTGCTCTGAGTGACTTTATCTCGATTTGAACCTTTTATGTAAGTGTTCAAAACATTTTAGATTTAGACTATGTGTCACCAAGCCGTCTGGCTTCAGTACCACAATATAGTGTGGAAAAATAATACCCTTTTCCTTGTCGTAGGAGGGGTACTTTGATTATCACCTGCTGGATATACAGCTTGTGAATTGTTTCCAATGCTGCCTCCCTGTCGGAGGGAGCCGTTGGTAAAGCAGACTTCAGGAACCTGCGAGGAGAAGATGTCTCGACTCTCCAATCTTTACCCCTGGGATAATACTCGTACGATCTAGGGGTCAACTTGCGAGTGATCCCACTGCGCCCTGAGACTCTTGAGACTACCCCCCCACCTTGAGTCCGCTTGCACGGCCCCAGCGTCATGCTGAGGACTTGGCAGACGCGGTGGAGGGCTTCTTTTCCTGGGAAAGGGCTGCCTGCTGCAGTCTACTTCCCTTACCTCTATGTCTGGGCAGATATGACTGGCCTTTTGCCTGCATGCCCTCATGGGAAAGGAAAGATTGAGGCTGAAAAGACGGTGTCTTTTTTAGCTGAGATGTAACTTGGGGTAAAAAAGGTTGGATTTCCCAGCTGTTGCTGTGGTCCCCAGGTCCGATGGACCGACCCCCAAATAACTCCTTCCCTTTATACAGCAATACTTCCATCTGCCGTATGGGATCTGTATCACCTGACCACTGTCGTGTCCCTGACATCTTCTGGGAGATATGGACAACGCACTTATCTTGATGCCAGAGAGCAAATATCCCTCTGTGCATCTCACATACATATATATAGAATGCATCCTATTAAATGCTCTACATGAATAAAATATTTTCAGTCAGGGAATCCGACCAAGCCAACCCAGCACTGCATCTCCAGGCTGATGGCGATCGCTGGTCGCAGTATAACCACCGTATGTGTGTATATACTTTTTAGGATATTTTTCCAGCTTCCTATCAGCTGGCTCCTTGAGGGCGGCCGTATCTGGAGACGGTAACGCCACTTGATAAGCGTGTGAGCGCCTTATCACCCTAAGGGGTGTTTCCCAACGTACCCTAATTTCTGGCGGGAAAGGGTATAACGCCAATATTTGCTATCGGGGTAACCCTACGCATCATCACACACTTCATTTTATTTTATCTGATTCAGGAAAAACTACAGGTAGTTTTTTCACTCCCACATAATACCCTTTCTTGTGGTACTTGTAGTATCAGAAACACGTAACACCTCCTTCATTGCCCTTAACGTGTGGCCCTAATGAGAAATACGTTTGTTTATTCACCGTCGACACTGTATTCAGTGTCCGTGTCTGTGTCTGTGTCGACCGACTGAGGTAAATGGGCGTTTTTAAAACCCCTGACGGTGTTTCTGAGACGCCTGGACCGGTCCTAATAGATTGTCGGCCGTCTCATGTCGTCAACCGACCTTGCAGCGTGTTGACATTCTCACGTAATTCTCTAAATAAGCCATCCATTCCGGTGTCGACTCCCTAGAGAGTGACATCACCATTACAGGCAATTTCTCCGCCTCCTCACCAACATCGTCCTCATACATGTCGACACACACGTACCGACACAGCACACACACCGGGAATGCTCTGACAGAGGACAGGACCCACTAGCCCTTTGGGGAGACAGAGGGAGAGTCTGCCAGCACACACCAAAAACGCTATAATTATATAGGGACAACCTTATATAAGTGTTTCTCCCTTATAGCATCTTTTATATATATACAATATCGCCAAAATCAGTGCCCCCCCTCTCTGTTTTAACCCTGTTTCTGTAGTGCAGTGCAGGGGAGAGCCTGGGAGCCTTCTCTCCAGCTTTTCTGTGAGAGAAAATGGCGCTGTGTGCTGAGGAGATAGGCCCCGCCCCTTTTTCGGCGGGCTCGTCTCCCGCTATTTTTGAAGTTAGGCAGGGGTTAAATATCTCCATATAGCCTCTGTGGGCTATATGTGAGGTATTTTTTGCCTCTAATAAGGTTTTTATTTGCCTCTCAGAGCGCCCCCCCCAGCGCTCTGCACCCTCAGTGACTGTTGTGTGAAGTGTGCTGAGAGGAAAATGGCGCACAGCTGCAGTGCTGTGCGCTACCTTTAGAAGACTGCAGGAGTCTTCAGCCGCCGATTCTGGACCTCTTCTGTCTTCAGCATCTGCAAGGGGGCCGGCGGCGCGGCTCCGGTGACCATCCAGGCTGTACCTGTGATCGTCCCTCTGGAGCTTGATGTCCAGTAGCCAAGAAGCCAATCCATCCTGCACGCAGGTGAGTTGACTCCTTCTCCCCTCAGTCCCTCGCTGCAGTGATCCTGTTGCCAGCAGGAATCACTGTAACATAAAAAACCTAGCTAAACTTTCTCTAAGCAGCTCTTTAGGAGAGCCACCTAGATTGCACCCTTCTCGGCCGGGCACAAAAATCTAACTGGAGTCTGGAGGAGGGTCATAGGGGGAGGAGCCAGTGCACACCACCTGATCTGGTAAAAGCTTTACTTTTTTGTGCCCTGTCTCCTGCGGAGCCGCTATTCCCCATGGTCCTTTCAGGAACCCCAGCATCCACTTAGGACGATAGAGAAAACTTACATTAGGCACCAAAGTAGACTCCAGTTTAGAGCTGCCTGATGACACAGTGCTTGGAAGGGCGTTGGATGGGCTGGTGTAATCTGTTACGGACTCCTTGGAGAAATTAAAAAATACAAAAATATTTTACATTGATTAGACTTACGGTGACGAAACAGAGTCTGCATATACTCAATGGCAGGTGGCAGTTAAAAATTATTTTGCGTTTATTGGTACCTTAGTGCTGACTCCAAACTCAGGTGCAGACACGGACAGCATACTGGTTATTTCCGTAGTCACTTCTGTTATAACTTTATTTTCTTTTGATGGAACCGGTTCTGGTGTCCGAACTGTAGTTGGTATTTGTTTTTCCTGGGCCTCTGGTTCAGACTGCTGCACCTCTTTCACTTTACGGTTCTTCAATGATCGTTCCTTACCAATAGGTCCTGGCTTATATTCCTTACTCTGAATTACATTAAGATCTTGGATCTGGAAAGTACAACAAAACTGTGATATAATCACCACATAAAAACAACCTGTGAAATGGACAACTGAAATAGAATCTACTTGTTGAACAAGGGAAATTGGATTTCAGTACTGAGGTTAATGTCTCAGAATCAATGCTGGATAATGTAACCTGGGGAAATAGACCTAAAGGGGGAACTTTATCAAACCTTGTAGAAAGGACAAGTGAGGCTGTTACTCATAGCAACTAATCATTCTAGCTATCATCTATTTAATACATTCTATAAAATAACTAGGATCTATTTAGTTGATATAGGCAATATCTCTACCTGTACTCTTTAAGTTTGTTTCTCTAGTCAGACAGGAGGTTGTCACAAAAAATAAAAAGATATTCACTGTTCATGAATCTCCCCCTTCTGCCACATAGCCCCAAACTCACTGCAAGGAATGCCTTTCTTTTTTTAACCAAAGTTCCACAAGACAGAATAAGGGAACTAAAACGGAGAGGGGAAAAATACATATACCTTTGCAATATTTTATAAGACTACTTTAGTATAAAGGGTGGGCATACTGCCCCAACTGGTGGGAACTTGGAATTTTTGGACACAAAAGCATTGGACTTCTACAACTGAGTAAACGCACATGCACAATAAAAGCTGCTCAGCTTAGTCTGTTTCACCCAGGAGCCCCTCACTGATCAGGTAGAATGTGCCTTCAAAATGAACAGAAACAGGACTTCCCTCCTTAATGTAATGCTTTTGTTTCTCTTCCATCCAGGCTGGGTGACACTGGACCATGGGATTGCTGATGAGCGTGTAGGAGCTGGCACTAAATAAACCCACACACGGTTTGCATACTTCATGGTTTTTTCTTCCTCCATTCTTATCAGGGGCAGAGGCTGGAACCCAGTTACGGTGCAGATTTGGCTTGGGTGTTATATTTTTACTGACATTTGGACTTTCTTCCAGAAGTTAGGAGCCTTTTTTGCAAGGCGAGTTGTGAGTCCAACCACCTTTTGCCACCAGTAGAGCCGTGGAGTCTTATCTCTGCTCTCAAGACGGCACCCTTAGCGCTGTTGGACTCAGTGGTACTTCAGATTGTCACTTGGACGTTTGTTTTCCTTATGGCCATTGCCTCAGCTCGGTGTGTTTCAGAGTTTGGTGCTTTGTCTTGCAAGATGCATTTTTCATGTGGTTAAGGTGGATTTGCGCACGGTTCCTTCCGTTCAGCATGGGATTGTTTTAGCTTTCCATGTCAACCAGGAACTTACGGTTTTCTTTTTCTTCTTCCCAGACTTCTTGGGCCTGGGAAAGTCTGGCTCTGCTGCATGTGGTCCGAGCACTGGGGTGGAACTTGGACAGGTCTTCCTGTGTCGCACGGACTCTTTACTGCACTTAACAAGCTGCACTTTGCATGGTGGATCAGTTCTGACTTATTCTGGTGCGTGGCGACTGGCAGCGACCAAGGTGTCGGCGCGTTCCCACATAGTGGTTGCGACTTCCTGGGCGGCGCGGCTTCTGCGGACCAGCTGTTATGGACAGATTACTTGGTTCTCTGTCCTTGCATTCGCTCGTTTTTATCCGTTTTAGGTGTTTGCTCCGGTTACGCCCACTGTGGGCGTCCAGCTCTCTGGTCAGGCTGCCTGAGTGTTTCCTCCCCTGGACGTGGCTGTTGAATGTCCCATGGTCCAGTGTCACCCAGCCTGGATTAAAGAGAAAAAGGGATTTTTGGTACTTACAGTTGAAACCTTTTCTCTGAATCTGGCTGGAGGACACTGCGTATCCCTCCTCCACGCTCAGTTGTGCAGTGTTTTGCCTTGACCATCATTTGCCTATGTTCTGTTTTTATTATGGCTCCAAATGTTTCACTGGGTCGATGCTTCTCCTTGTCTGGCTTATTTCAACTTATACTGGCATTGTGGTGATTGCATGGGGAGGAGCTAACGTTTAAAGGAATATTTTACTTTAAGTGCCAGCTCACACGCCCATCAGCATCATCTAGCAATCGCTTGCTCAAATGCATGTTTAATATCGTATAGTGACATTGCACATCTTATTTTTATATCAAAGTATTCACCCCTTTATTCGTAATTTGATGATTGTGTTTTAATATTACTTTCTCTTACAGATTATACACAAAGAGCTGTCACAACGGATATAAATTCAATATACAAAATTTCCAAAAACGGAAAAGAGAGAGGGTCCGTATTAGTGCACAGAGATACCTTATGAGAACAAGACTAATATAACACAAAAAAACATAACTTATTATAACAAATAAAATATTAAAAATGTAAAGTTATAAAAAAAAAATAATGGATTTTGGTTATCTGCCGGTAAATTCTTTTCTCGTAGTCCATAAGGAATACTGGGGTCAGTTAGTACAATAGGGTATAGATGGGGTCCAAAGGAGCTGATGCACTTTAAACTTCTTCAACTGGGTGTGCTGGCTCCTCCCCTCTATGCCCCCTCCTACAGCCTGTCTAGGTAAAACTGTGCCCGAAGGAGAATGGACATACTTGAGAGAAGGAACATAACGAGTGGTGAGATTCACACACCAGCACACCACAACATAAACCGACCAGCAACTACTGGTAACAAAACAGCAACAGCTGAACAGGTAAACTTTCACAGAAGAAAAACCTGCAGAAAAGTCAACGCACTGAGACGGGAGCCCAGCATCCCTTATGGATTTACCGGCAGGTAACCAAAATCCTATTTTCTTTAGCATCCATAAGGAATACTGGGGTCCCAAAGCTTCCAGAATGGGTGGGAATGTGCGGACACGTCTGCAGCACCACCTGCCCAAACTAGGTATCCTCTTTGGCCAGGGTATCAAACCTGTAAAACTTCACAAAGGTGTTCTTCCCCAGGTAGCAGCTCAGCACAGTTGCAAGTTCAAGACTCCACAAACAGTCACCCAGGAAGACCCCACCGATCTTGTAGAGTGGGCCTTCAGAGACTGAGGAACAGTTAAGGCTGCAGACACATAGGCCTGTTGGATAGTAAGCCTAAGCCAGCGAGCAATGGACTGCTTAGAAGCAGGGCAACCCTTTTTCTGCGCATCAGAGCACAAACAGCGAATCTGTCTTTCTGATCCGAGCCGTCCTCCTGACATAGATCTTCAAGGCTCGCACAGCATCCAATGACTCCGGAGGAGCAGAAGAGCCAGAACAAGACGGGACCACAATAGGTCGGTTCAAGTGGAATGCAGAGACAACTTTAGTCAGGAACTGCTGCCTAGTCCCCAGCTCTGCTCTGTCTTCGTAAAAGACCAAGTATGGACTTTTTCACGATAAGGCCCCCAATTCTGAGAAACGCCTAGCAGAAGCCAGGGCCGGCAACATTACAGTCTTCCATGTAAGGTACTTGTCTTCTACCGCCATCAAAGGTTCAAACCAGGAGGACTGTAGAAACTCCAAGACCACATTCAAATCCCAGGGTGCCGTTGGCAGCACAAAGGGAGGTTGTATGTGAAGTACTCCTTGCAAGAAAGTCTGAACTTCTGGCAACATTGCCAACTTCTTATGGAAGAAAATAGAGAGGGCCGAAATCTGGATCTTGAGGGAGCCCGGACACAGGCCCATATCCACTCCAGCCTGTAGCAAACGCAATAAGCGTCTTAAAGTTTAAATCTGCAGAAGGATACATGCGCTCCTCGCACCAAGAGGCATATCTCCTACAGATATGATGGCAATGCTTTGACGTTACAGGCTTTCTGGCCTGAACCATGGTTGCAATAACCTTTTTGGAAAGGCATTTGTGAGCTAGGATGTTCCGCTCAACCACCATGCCGTCAAACAAAGCCGCCGTAAGTCCGGGTAGACGATTGGTCCTTGTTGAGGAAGATCTCTTCTCAGTGGCAGAGGCCAAGTGTCTTTGACGGACATGTCCAGAAGATCCGCGTACCACGCCCTCCAAGGCCAGTCTGGGGCAATTAGAATTGCCTGGACTCTTTGATGCCCGATTCTCTGTAGCACCCTTGGGAAAGATGGAATCGGCGGAAACAGGTAGACTAACCGATAAGGCCACGGCGTCATCAGTGCATCCACTTCTATCGCCTGAGGGTTCTTGGACAATACCGGCGAAGCATCTTGTTGAGCAGAGAAGCCATCTGGTCGATCTGCGGGCAGCCCCACAGGTCGGTGATCTGCCGAAACACCTGTGGGAGGAGGCCCCACTCTCCCGGGTGAAGGTCGTGACGACTCAGAAAGTCCGCTTCCCAGTTGTCCATCCCCGGAATAAAGATGGCCGACATTGCTCTTGCATTTCTTTCAGCCCAGAGGAGTATCCTTGACACTTCTCGCATGCAGGCTCTGCTCTTTGTTCCTCCCTGTCGACTGATGTATGCCACTGCCGTGGCGTTGTCCGACTGAACTTGAATCGCCCGTTCCCGAAGCAGAGCGTTGTCGAATGTTGATCGGAAGTAGGGCTTCGTGGAAAGACCACCTGCCCTGGAACTAAGCCCCTTGGGTGACAGCTCCCAATCCCTGCAGACTCGCGTCCGTTGTGAGGAGGATCCAATCCTGAATCCCGAAACTTCGACCTTCCAGCAGGTCTGACGACTGTAGCCACCACAGGAGGGAAACCCTGGCCTGAGGTGAGAAGCGTATGATCCGATGCATCTGAAGATGTGATGCGGACCACTTGCTCAGGAAATCCAATTGAAATGTTCTGGCATGGAACCTTCTGTATTGGATCGCCTCGTAAGAGGCTACCATCTTTCCCAACAACCGCATGCAAAGATGGATGGATATCAGATTCGGCCTTAGAACCGCTCGGAATATCTCCTGGAGCGTCCTTGCCTTGTCCTCTGGGAGGAATACCTTCTGAGCCAGTGTATTCAGAAACATTCCCAGGAACAGGAGCCGCTGAATTGGCTCCAGGTGAGATTTCTGTAAATTTAGATTCAAGCCATGATGTGACAGAAGCTGAAAAGTGCGGTTGATATTGAGCAATAGAAGGCTCCCTGGATCTCGCCTTTATCAAGAGATTGTCCAGGTACAGGACGAAGTTGACCCCCTGGACTTGGAGCTGGAACATCATTTCCGCCATCACCTTCGTGAAGACCCTCGGAGCTGTGGACAGGCAGAAGGCCAGAGCCTGGAACTGGTAGTGGCCGTTCAACAGGGCAAACCGCAGGTAAGCCTGGTGGGGCAGCCAAATCGGGATATGGAGATAAGCATCTGAGATAGTGACACTTTTGCTTTCTGATGGTTTAATGTGCACAAACTTTGTTTAATGCTCAGAATCAAAAATACTGTATAAAATTACCTTTAGGCTAAACAAAAACATATTGTGTTCAGATTTGGGTCACATATCCAAGATATCTTAAAATGTATGCAAATATTCCAAAATATGGAAAAATCCGGTATCTTCTGGACTTCCAACACTTCGGATATGGGAGACTCAACCTGTATACCAATTCACCTTTGGGCAAAACTGGAGAACTGTATTTTAGGTGTTTCATATAATCATACTAATGTAAATTAATTAGGCTGAAAATGTCAAGCCTCGTTAATCCCAGGTACAGAATGGCAGAAATGGCCCATAATACAATTGCCTCAGATTCTACTTATATTTGACAGACATAATATATGGCACTTAACTCTGTAACGTAAATATATAATAAAGTGGAGTATACCGCTTTATTTAATCAGAAAAACTCTCTCTTTTAACTAGAGAAGACTGCAGATGCATTGTAATAAACATTGCGCCACCTTGTGGAGGCCTCAAACGTATGGCTTAACAACCTGATATATGCTAAAGTCAGGCTTTTGGGCGCCCCAGACTGCAGTTTTGGCAGCACGCCCAACACATTGCACAGGTTTAGCTACTTCTAAATCCAGTGCATTTGGGTACAACAAGCACTAGAAGGAATGAGCACTTGCACCTATCTGCAGAACCACTGACTATTGCTGGTCAGGCACCCATTACTTACGTTTGCCCATAAACAGTTGAGTGCACTGACAATTCATAATTGTCCAGCATCAGAAAGATGTGCACGTTGTGGACTTGTCAATGGGATTCTACATTTGACTTTTTTTTTTTGTGTTCCAACATGTAGCTTTAACTTACCCAAGTATACATTCAAATGTGTTATTGTAGTTACAATATGATCTTTGTGACTAAACATATCAGGTTGTTAAGCCATACAAAAAGAACAAACGGCTGCGCTGAATATCAGGAACGAAACATAATGTACAGAGAGCCAACGTAAAAAATAACAATGTTTATTAATAAAACATATAAAAAGATTAATTATCAAATAACCGGTGAATAAATAAGAATTTACTTACCGATAATTCTATTTCTCGGAGTCCGTAGTGGATGCTGGGGTTCCTGAAAGGACCATGGGGAATAGCGGCTCCGCAGGAGACAGGGCACAAAAAGTAAAGCTTTAGGATCAGGTGGTGTGCACTGGCTCCTCCCCCTATGACCCTCCTCCAAGCCTCAGTTAGGTACTGTGCCCGGACGAGCGTACACAATAAGGAAGGATTTATGAATCCCGGGTAAGACTCATACCAGCCACACCAATCACACTGTACAACCTGTGATCTGAACCCAGTTAACAGTATGATAACAGCGGAGCCTCTGAAAGGATGGCTCACAACAATAATAACCCGATTTTTGTAACTATGTACAAGTAATGCAGATACTCCGCACTTGGGATGGGCGCCCAGCATCCACTACGGACTCCGAAAAATAGAATTATCGGTAAGTAAATTCTTATTTTCTCTATCGTCCTAGTGGATGCTGGGGTTCCTGAAAGGACCATGGGGATTATACCAAAGCTCCCAAACGGGCGGGAGAGTGCGGATGACTCTGCAGCACCGAATGAGAGAACTCCAGGTCCTCCTTAGCCAGGGTATCAAATTTGTAGGATTTTACAAACGTGTTTGCCCCTGACTAAATAGCCGCTCGGCAAAGTTGTAAAGCCGAGACCCCTCGGGCAGCCGCCCAAGATGAGCCCACCTTCCTTGTGGAATGGGCATTTACATATTTTGGCTGTGGCAGGCCTGCCACAGAATGTGCAAGCTGAATTGTATTACACATCCAACTAGCAAAAGTCTGCTTAAAAGCAAGAGCACCCAGTTTGTTGGGTGCATACAGGATAACAGCAAGTCAGTTTTCCTGACTCCAGCCGTCCTGGAACCTATATTTTCAGGGCCCTGACCACATCTAGCAACTTGGAGTCCTCCAAGTCCCTACTAGGCGCAAGACACCACAATAAGCTGGTTCAGGTGAAACACTGACACCACCTTAGGGAGAGAACTGGGGACGAGTCCGCAGCTCTGCCCTGTCCGAATGGACAAACAGATATGGGCTTTTTTGAGAAAAAAAACACCAATTTGACACTCGCCTGGTCCAGGCCAGGTCCAAGAGCATGTTCACTTTTCATGTGAGATGCTTCAAATCCACAGATTTGACTGGTTTTAAACCAATGTGTTTTGAGGAATCCCAGAACTACGTTGAGATCCCACAGTGCCACTGGAGGCACAAAAGGGGGTTGTATATGCAATACTCCCTTGACAAACTTCTGGACTTCAGGAACTGAAGCCAATTCTTTCTGGAAGAAAAATCGACAGGGCCGAAATTTGAACCTTAATGGACCCCAATTTGAGGCCCATAGACACTCCTGTTTGCAAGAAATGCAGGAATCGACCGAGTTGAAATTTCTTCGTGGGGCCTTCCTGGCCTCACACCACGCAACATATTTTCGCCACATGTGGTGATAATGTTGTGCGGTCACCTCCTTTCTGGCTTTGACCAGGGTAGGAATGACCTCTTCCTGAATGCCTTTTCCCTTAGGATCCGGCGTTCCACCGCCATGCCGTCAAACGCAGCTGCGGTAAGTCTTGGAACAGACATGGTACTTGCTGAAACAAGTCCCTTCTTAGCGGCAGAGGCCATAAGTCCTCTGTGAGCATCTCTTGAAGTTCCGGGTACCAAGTCCTTCTTGGCCAATCCGGAGCCATGAGTATAGTTCTTACTCCTCTACGTCTTATAATTCTCAGTACCTTAGGTATGAAAAGCAGAGGATGGAACACATACACCGACTGGTACACCCACGGTGTTACCAGAACGTCCACAGCTATTGCCTGAGGGTCTCTTAACCTGGCGCAATACCTGTCCCGTTTTTTGTTCAGACGGGACGCCATCATGTCCACCTTTGGTAATTCCCAACGGTTTACAATTATGTGGAAAACTTCCCCATGAAGTTCCCACTCTGCCGGGTGGAGGTCGTGCCTACTGAGGAAGTCTGCTTCCCAGTTTCCATTCCCGGAATGAAACACTGCTGACAGTGCTATCACATGATTTTCCGCCCAGCGAAAAGTCCTTGCAGTTTTTGCCACTGCCCTCCTGCTTCTTGTGCCGCCCTGTCTATTTACGTGGGCGACTGCCGTGATGTTTTATCCCACTGGATCAATACCGGCTGACCTTGAAGCAGAGGTCTTGCTAAGCTTAGAGCATTATAAATTTACCCTTAGCTATATTTATGTGGAGAAAAATCTCCAGACTTGATCACACTCCCTGGAAATTTTTTCCTTGTGTGACTGCTCCCCAGCCTCTCGTGCTGGCCTCCGTGGTCACCAACATCCAAAACTGAATGCCGAATCTGCGGCCCTCTAGAAGATGAGCACTCTGTAACCACCACAGGAGAGACACCCTTGTCCTTGGATATAGGGTTATCCGCTGATGCATCTGAAGATGCGATCCGGACCATTTGTCCAGCAGATCCCACTGAAAAGTTCTTGCATGAAATCTGCCAACTGGAATTGCTTCGAAGGAAGTCACCATTTTTTTACCATGGCCCTTGTGCAATGATGCACTGATTTTAGGAGGTTCCTGACTAGCTCGGATAACTCCCTGGCTTTCTCTTCCGGGAGAAACACCTTTTTCTGGACTGTGTCCAGAATCATCCCTAAGCACAGGAGACTTGTTGTCGGGATCAGCTGCGATTTTGGAATATTTAGAATCCACCCCTGCTGTTGTAACAGTATCCGAGATAGTGCTACTCCGACCTCCAACTGTTCCCTGGACTTTGCCCTTATCAGGAGATCGTCCAAGTAAGGGATAATTAAGACGCCTTTTCTTCGAAGAAGAACCATCATTTCGGCCATTACCTTGGTAAAGACCCGGGGTGCCGTAGACAATCCAAACGGCAGCGTCTGAAACTGATAGTGACAGTTCTGTACCACGAACCTGAGGTACCCTTAGTGATAAGGGCAAATTTGGGACATGGAGGTAAGCATCCCTGATGTCTCGGGACACCAGATAGTCCCCTTCTTCCCGGTTCGTTATCACTGCTCTGAGTGACTCCATCTTGATTTGAACCTTTGTAAGTGTTCAAATTTTTTTAGATTTAGAATAGGTCTCACCTAGCCTTCTGGCTTCAGTACCACAATATAGTGTGGAATAATACCCCTTTTCTTGTTGTAGGAGGGGTAATTTAATTATCACCTGCTGGGAATACAGCTCGTGAATTTTTTCCCATACTGCCTCCTTGTCGGAGGGAGACCTTGGTAAAGCAGACTTCAGGAGCCTGCGCAGGGGAAACGTCTCGACATTCCAAACTGTACCCCTGGGATACTACTTGTAGGATCCAGGGGTCCTGTACGGTCTCAGCGTCATGCTGAGAGCTTGTCAGAAGCGGTGGAACGCTTCTGTTCCTGGGAATGGGCTGCCTGCTGCAGTCTTCTTCCCTTTCCTCTATCCCTGGGCAGATATGACTCTTATAGGGACGAAAGGACTGAAGCTGAAAAGACGGTGTCTTTTTCTGCAGAGATGTGACTTAGGGTAAAAACGGTGGATTTTCCAGCAGTTGCCGTGGCCACCAGGTCCGATGGACCGACCCCAAATAACTCCTCTTCCTTTATACGGCAATACACCTTTGTGCCGTTTGGAATCTGCATCACCTGACCACTGTCGTGTCCATAAACATCTTCTGGCAGATATGGACATCGCACTTACTCTTGATGCCAGAGTGCAAATATCCCTCTGTGCATCTCGCATATATAGAAATACATCCTTTAAATGCTCTATAGTCAATAAAATACTGTCCCTGTCAAGGGTATCAATATTTTTAGTCAGGGAATCCGACCAAGCCCCCCAGCTCTGCACATCCAGGCTGAGGCGATCGCTGGTCGCAGTATAACACCAGTATGTGTGTATATACTTTTTATGATATTTTTCCAGCCTCCTGTCAGCTGGCTCCTTGAGGACGGCTCTATCTATAGACGGTACCGCCACTTGTTCTGAAAAGCGTGTGAGCGCCTTATCCACCCTAAGGGGTGTTTCCCAACGCGCCCTAACTTCTGGCAGGAAAGGGTATACCGCCCATATTTTCTATCGGGGGGAACCCACGCATCATCACACACTTCATTTAATTTATCTGATTCAGGAAAAACTACGGTAGTTTTTTCACATCCCACATAATACCCTCTTTTGTGGTACTTGTAGTATCAGAAATATGTAACACCTCCTTCATTGCCCTTAACGTGTGGCCCTAATAAGGAATACGTTTGTTTATTCACCGTCGACACTGGATTCAGTGTCCCTGTCTGTGTCGACCGACTAAAGTAAACGGGCGTTTTAAAACCCCTGACGGTGTTTTTGAGACGTCTGGACCGGTACTAATTGTTTGTCGGCCGTCTCATGTCGTCAACCGACCTTGGCGCGTGTTGACATTATCACGTAATTCCCTAAATAAGCCATCCATTCCGGTGT
Source organism: Pseudophryne corroboree (assembly GCF_028390025.1). NCBI lineage: Eukaryota > Metazoa > Chordata > Amphibia > Anura > Myobatrachidae > Pseudophryne > Pseudophryne corroboree. Next base: position 183,191,808 of record NC_086452.1, read on the forward strand.
CGACTCCCTAGAGAGTGACATCACCATTACAGGCAATTGCTCCGCCTCCTCACCAACATCGTCCTCATACATGTCGACACACACGTACCGACACACAGCACACACACAGGGAATGCTCTGATAGAGGACAGGACCTACTAGCCCTTTGGAGAGACAGAGGGAGAGTTTGCCAGCACACACCAAAAACGCTATAATTATATAGGGACAACCTTATATAAGTGTTTTCCCTTATAGCATCTTTTTTATATATTTCTAACGCCAAATTAGTGCCCCCCCTCTCTGTTTTAACCCTGTTTCTGTAGTGCAGTGCAGGGGAGAGCCTGGGAGCCTTCCCTCCAGCCTTTCTGTGAGGGAAAATGGCGCTGTGTGCTGAGGAGATAGGCCCCGCCCCTTTTTCGGCGGCCTCGTCTCCCGCTCTTAACGGATTCTGGCAGGGGTTAAATATCTCCATATAGCCCCCGGAGGCTATATGTGAGGTATTTTTAGCCAAAAAAGGTTTTCATTTGCCTCCCAGGGCGCCCCCCTCCCAGCGCCCTGCACCCTCAGTGACTGCCGTGTGAAGTGTGCTGAGAGGAAAATGGCGCACAGCTGCAGTGCTGTGCGCTACCTTAAGAAGACTGAGGAGTCTTCTGCCGCCGATTCTGGACCTCTTCTCGTTTCAGCATCTGCAAGGGGGCCGGCGGCGAGGCTCCGGTGACCATCCAGGCTGTACCTGTGATCGTCCCTCTGGAGCTAATGTCCAGTAGCCAAGAAGCCAATCCATCCTGCACGCAGGTGAGTTCACTTCTTCTCCCCTAAGTCCCTCGTTGCAGTGATCCTGTTGCCAGCAGGACTCACTGTAAAATAAAAAACCTAAGCTAAACTTTTCTAAGCAGCTCTTTAGGAGAGCCACCTAGATTGCACCCTTCTCGGCCGGGCACAAAAATCTAACTGAGGCTTGGAGGAGGGTCATAGGGGGAGGAGCCAGTGCACACCACCTGATCCTAAAGCTTTACTTTTTGTGCCCTGTCTCCTGCGGAGCCGCTATTCCCCATGGTCCTTTCAGGAACCCCAGCATCCACTAGGACGATAGAGAAATATATATAAATATATATAAGAACAATCACTAGACGTGAACTAGTGGTATATATCCAATAAGCTGAGTTATTACAATGTACCACTAGTTCACGTCTAGTGATTGTTCTTATATATATTTATATATATTATTCACCGGTTATTTGATAATTAATCTTTTTATATGTTTTATTAATAAACATTGTTATTTTTTACGTTGGCTCTCTGTACATTATGTTTCGTTCCTGATATTCAGCGCAGCCGTTTGTTCTTTTTCTATGCTATCACCACAATACTACACATAGTATTCCGGCAAGCGCAAACTATCGGGAACATAAAATTGTGATTATTTAATTCTATGAAACACGTATTGGTTTTCACTTTTTATTTTGATGATTAGGCGCTCGTTTGTTGCAGTTTTTTGTTTTGTTAAGCCATACGTTTGAGGCCTCCACAAGTGGCTGACTTTAGCATATTTCTGCACGCCACCCCAGAATTGTGCAGGCAAAAATAATGGGCACCTTGTGCCCATTGGCATAACGATTGCAAAGTACCCTTATGTGAGCCCAAACAATTATTGACAATATTGGGAGGAATCCAATTAGCCGTGAGCAGCTGTGGCTGTATGCTGCACTTATGGTACCGCTGGACTTGCGGATATTGGTTCGCTGTGAGCACTAGAAAGGGCGAGTTTGGGTGCCGTTGCAGGTGTTTACACGCAGGCGCAAAGACAACTTGCCCCTCCTGCAAGCTGTTCTCGGCTAAATAGGATTCCCCCCCGACTCTTCTGTAAAAATAATTACCGTATATACTCGAGTAAAAGCCGGACTTTTTCAGCACTTTTTTTGTGTGCTGAAAAAGCTTCCTCGGCTTATACTCGAGTCAGTGTGAAGGAGGGACACGGAGGGCACAGCGCGCCCCTCTCCTGTGTCCTTCCTGCGTCCGGTCTATTAAATGAAGTACCCGTTCGTGAGCTCTGATTGGCTCATGAACCGGCACTTCATTTAACAGACCCGCCGCGGCCGCCGGAGAAGCAGGAGGGACACAGGAGAGGCGCGCGCTGTGCCCTCCGTGTCCCTCCATCACAAAACAGCGCGGGAGCGGCGGAGGATAAGTTATATCTGGCACTGGGGGAGCATATTTGGCACTTGGGGGTGGGGGCATATGTGGCACTGTGGGGGCATATGTGGCAGTATGAGGGCTGTGTGCGGCTAGAACTGCATTTCCCACCCTAGGCTTATACTCGAGTCAATAAGTTTTCCCAGGTTTTTGTGGTAAAATTAGGTGCCTCTGCTTATATTCGGGTCGACTTATACTCGAGTATATACGGGTAGTTTGGTTACATTGTAGAGTCCTACTATTGCTTAGGCCAAAGGTCAATGAACTACTAAGATTACCTTTTGAGTCTTAATTGGGCCAGCTCGGGGCTGCTTTTGTCTCTGCTCTTTTGGTTCAGGAAGGGACTCTGATGTCTTCTCAGGGAGAGGAGAACCTTCATTGTCACTGCTGCTGGATGCTGGGGCCCCAAACTGTATGGTTTCTCTCGTCAAGTCTACAGCACCCTCTTGACCATTTTTAGCCATCTAAAGCAGAAAGATGTTCTTTAATGGCAGCAAAGTATTATTTTCTATGTACAATATACCCAAGGAACATTGCATGGAAAGCACTGGTCATTACCTCTGAATTGGCTGATGGCACAAAACCTGTAAGAGGCTTATTCCAGGCACTTGAAGATGGCGGTTGTGGAGGATTTATAGGACCCACTGAAACAAAATAAAGACATGCGCTATAAATAAAGGTAACTGACAGATGACATTCAACCAGAGACCTATAAACTGCACTTAAAGTGTGTACACACGGTGAGATAAATCCTTTGACTTTTGACTATAGTCAAAATCGGAAAGAAAGTTAGTGCAAATCAGAAGGTGTTATGCTTGGGCTCTTCTGGAGTTCAAGGGAAATCGCAGAGTCAAAATTGGGCATTGCAAGGATCTCATCGTGTGTATGCACCTTTAGGGCAGGATTAAAATCTTCTGTCCCCTCCTCCCGCTCCCATCGCGCCCGCTGGCAGTATTCAGATGTTGCTGCCGATGGGTGCGATATCAGCATTTCAGCTCACCACCCCCAGGGGTGGTGAGCTGAAATGTGCGAAAAGTGACCCGTTTGGACGCAAACGGAACTTTTCACGATCGCGCTTATGTTTTTAGTCTGGTTTAGATGCTTTACGCGGCTAAACCAGTCTCTTATAGGCGCGATCACGGGGGTCATTAGAATATCGCCCCGAGATCTCTCGTCACTTTAGATGGGAGATCGGGGGTAATAAAACATTTGAATCCCGCCCTTAGACTTAAAGAGTGTGAACTGAGCGGCTAAACTGGCAATAAAAAAATAAGAATTTACTTACCGATAATTCTATTTCTCGGAGTCCGTAGTGGATGCTGGGGTTCCTGAAAGGACCATGGGGAATAGCGGCTCCGCAGGAGACGGGGCACAAAAGTAAAGCTTTCCGATCAGGTGGTGTGCACTGGCTCCTCCCCCTATGACCCTCCTCCAAGCCAGTTAGGTACTGTGCCCGGACGAGCGTACACAATAAGGGAGGAATTTTGAATCCCGGGTAAGACTCATACCAGCCACACCAATCACACCGTACAACTTGTGATCTAAACCCAGTTAACAGTATGATAACAGCGGAGCCTCTGAAAAGATGGCTCACAACAATAATAACCCGATTTTTGTAACTATGTACAAGTATTGCAGATAATCCGCACTTGGGATGGGCGCCCAGCATCCACTACGGACTCCGAGAAATAGAATTATCGGTAAGTAAATTCTTATTTTCTCTATCGTCCTAGTGGATGCTGGGGTTCCTGAAAGGACCATGGGGATTATACCAAAGCTCCCAAACGGGCGGGAGAGTGCGGATGACTCTGCAGCACCGAATGAGAGAACTCCAGGTCCTCCTTAGCCAGGGTATCAAATTTGTAGAATTTAGCAAACGTGTTTGCCCCTGACCAAGTAGCTGCTCGGCAAAGTTGTAAAGCCGAGACCCCTCGGGCAGCCGCCCAAGATGAGCCCACCTTCCTTGTGGAATGGGCATTTACATATTTTGGCTGTGGCAGGCCTGCCACAGAATGTGCAAGCTGAATTGTATTACACATCCAACTAGCAATAGTCTGCTTAGAAGCAAGAGCACCCAGTTTGTTGGGTGCATACAGGATAACAGCAAGTCAGTTTTCCTGACTCCAGCCGTCCTGGAACATATTTTCAGGGCCCTGACAACATCTAGCAACTTGGAGTCCTCCAAGTCCCTAGTAGGTGCAAGGCACCACAATAAGCTGGTACAGGTAAAACACTGACACCACCTTAGGGAGAGAACTGGGGACGAGTCCGCAGCTCTGCCCTGTCCGAATGGACAAACAGATATGGCCTTTTTTTGAGAAAAAAACACCAATTTGACACTCGCCTGGTCCAGGCCAGGGCCAAGAGCATGGTCACTTTTCCTGTGAGATGCTTCAAATCCACAGATTTGACTGGTTTTAAACCAATGTGATTTGAGGAATCCCAGAACTACGTTGAGATCCCACAGTGCCACTGGAGGCACAAAAGGGGGTTGTATATGCAATACTCCCTTGACAACTTCTGGACTTCAGGAACTGAAGCCAATTCTTTCTGGAAGAAAATCGACAGGGCCGAAATTTGAACCTTAATGGACCCCAATTTGAGGCCCATAGACACTCCTGTTTGCAGGAAATGCAGGAAACGACCGAGTTGAAATTTCTTTGTGGGGCCTTCCTGGCCTCACACCACGCAACATATTTTCGCCACATGTGGTGATAATGTTGTGCGGTCACCTCCTTTCTGGCTTTGACCAGGGTAGGAATGACCTCTTCCGGAATGCCTTTTTCCCTTAGGATCCGGCTTTCCACCGCCATGCCGACAAACGCAGCTGCGGTAAGTCTTGGAACAGACATGGTACTTGCTGAAGCAAGTTCCTTCTTAGCGGCAGAGGCCATAAGACCTCTGTAAGCATCTCTTGAAGTTCCGGGTACCAAGTCCTTCTTGGCCAATCCGGAGCCATGAGTATAGTTCTTACTCCTCTACGTCTTATAATTCTCAGCACCTTAGGTATGAGAAGCAGAGGAGGGAACACATACACCGACTGGTACACCCACGGTGTTACCAGAACGTCCACAGCTATTACCTGAGGGTCTCTTGACCTGGCGCAATACCTGTCCCGTTTTTTGTTCAGACGGGACGCCATCATGTCCACCTTTGGTATTTCCCAACGGTTTACAATCATGTGGAAAAAACTTCCCGATGAAGTTTCCACTCTCCCGGGTGGAGGTCGTGCCTGCTGAGGAAGTCTGCTTCCCAGTTTCCATTCCCGGGATGAAACACTGCTGACAGTGCTATCACATGATTTTCCGCCCAGCGAAAAGTCCTTGCAGTTTTTGCCATTGCCCTCCTGCTTCTTGTGTCGCCCTGTCTGTTTACGTGGGCGACTGCCGTGATGTTTTTCCCACTGGATAAATACCGGCTGACCCTGAAGCAGAGGTCTTGCTAAGCTTAGAGCATTATAAATTTACCCTTAGCTCCAGTATATTTATGTGGAGAAAAGTCTCCAGACTTGATCACACTCCCTGGAAATTTTTTCCCTGTGTGACTGCTCCCCAGCCTCTCGGGCTGGGCTCCGTGGTCACCAGCATCCAATCCTGAATGCCGAATCTGCGGCCCTCTAGAAGATGAGCACTCTATAACCACCACAGGAGAGACACCCTTGTCCTTGGATATAGGGTTATCCGCTGATGCATCTGAAGATGCGATCCGGGCCATTTGTCCAGCAGATCCCACTGAAAAGTTCTTGCGTGAAATCTGCCGAATGGAATTGCTTCGTAGGAAGCCACCATTTTTACCAGGACCCTTGTGCAATGATGCACTGTTTTTAGGAGGATCCTGACTAACTCGGATAACTCCCTGGCTTTCTCTTCCGGGAGAAACACCTTTTTCTGGACTGTGTCCAGAATCATCCCTAGGCACAGCAGGATCAGCTGCGATTTTGGAATATTTAGAATCCACCCGTGCTGTTGTAGCAGTATCCGAGATAGTGCTACTCCGACCTCCAACTGTTCCCTGGACTATGCCCTTATCAGGAAATCGTCCAAGTAAGGGATACTTAAGACGCCTTTTCTTCGAAGAAGAATCATCATTTCGGCCATTACCTTGGTAAAGACCCGGGGTGCCGTGGACAATCCAAACGGCAGCGTCTGAAACTGACAGTGACAGTTCTGCACCACGAACCTGAGGTACCCTTAGTGAGAAGGGCAAATTTGGGACATAGAGGTAAACATCCCTGATGTCCCGGGACACTATATAGTCCTCTTCTTCCTGGTTCGTTATCACTGCTCTGAGTGACTCCATCTTGATTTGAACCTTTGTAAGTGTTCAAAAAATTTTTTAGAATAAGTCTCACCTAGCCTTCTGGCTTCAGTACCACAATATAGTGTGGAATAATACCCCTTTTCTTGTAGTAGGAGGGGTAATTTAGTTATCACCTGCTGGGAATACAGCTTGTGAATTTTTTTCCATACTGCCTCCTTGTCGGAGGGAGACCTTGGTAAAGCAGACTTCAGGAGCCTGCGAAGGGGAAACGTCTCGACCTTCCAATCTGTACCCCTGGGATACTACTTGTAGGATCCAGGGGTCCTGTACGGTCTCAGCGCCATGCTGAGAACTTGTCAGAAGCGGTGGAACGCTTCTGTTCCTGGGAATGGGCTGCCTGCTGCAGTCTTCTTCCCTTTCCTCTATCCCTGGGCAGATATGATCTTATAGGGACGAGAGGACTGAGGCTGAAAAGACGGTGTCTTTTTCTGCAGAGATGTGACTTAGGGTAAAAAACGGTGGATTTTCCAGCAGTTGCCGTGGCCACCAGGTCCGATGGACCGACCCCAAATAACTCCTCTTCCTTTATACGGCAATACACCTTTGTGCCGTTTGGAATCTGCATCACCTGACCACTGTCGTGTCGATAACATCTTTTGGCAGTTATGGACATCGCATTTACTCATGATGCCAGAGTGCAAATATCCCTCTGTGCATCTCGCATATATAGAAATGCATCCTTTAAATGCTCTATAGTCAATAAAATACTGTCCCTGTCAAGGGTATCAATATTTTTAGTCAGGGAATCCGACCAAGCCACCCCAGCTCTGCACATCCAGGCTGAGGCGATCGCTGGTCGCAGTATAACACCAGTATGTGTGTATATACATTTATGATATTTTTCCAGCCTCCTGTCAGCTGGTCCTTGAGGACGGCCCTATCTATAGACGGTACCGCCACTTGTTTTGATAAGCGTGTGAGCGCCTTATCCACCTTAAGGGGTGTTTCCCAACGCGCCCTAACTTCTGGCGGGAAAGGGTATACCGCCCATAATTTTCTATCGGGGGGAACCCACGCATCATCACACACTTTATTTAATTTATCTGATTCAGGAAAAACTATGTTAGTTTTTTCACATCCCACATAATACCCTCTTTTGTGGTACTTGTAGTATCAGAAATATGTAACACCTCCTTCATTGCCTTTAACGTGTGGCCCTAATAAGGAATACGTTTGTTTATTCACCGTCGACACTGGATTCAGTGTCCCTGTCTGTGTCTGTGTCGACCGACTAAAGTAAACGGGCGTTTTAAAACCCCTGACGGTGTTTTTGAGACGTCTGGACCGGTACTAATCGTTTGTCGGCCGTCTCATGTCGTCAACCGACCTTGCAGCGTGTTGACATTATCACGTAATTTCCTAAATAAGCCATCCATTCCGGTGTCGACTCCCTAGAGAGTGACATCACCATTACAGGCAATTGCTCCGCCTCCTCACCAACATCGTCCTCCTACATGTCGACACACACGTACCGACACACAGCACACACACAGGGAATGCTCTGATAGAGGACAGGACCCACTAGCCCTTTGGAGAGACAGAGGGAGAGTTTGCCAGCACACACCAAAAACGCTATAATTATATAGGGACAACATTATATAAGTGTTTTCCCTTATAGCATCTTAATATATAAGCATATCGCCAAATTAGTGCCCCCCCTCTCTGTTTTAACCCTGTTTCTGTAGTGCAGTGCAGGGGAGAGCCTGGGAGCCTTCCCTCCAGCCTTTCTGTGAGGGAAAATGGCGCTGTGTGCTGAGGAGATAGGCCCCGCCCCTTTTTCGGCGGCCTCGTCTCCCGCTCTTAACGGATTCTGGCAGGGGTTAAATATCTCCATATAGCCTCCGGAGGCTATATGTGAGGTATTTTTAGCCAAAATAGGTATTCATTTGCCTCCCAGGGCGCCCCCCTCCCAGCGCCCTGCACCCTCAGTGACTGCCGTGTGAAGTGTGCTGAGAGGAAAATGGCGCACAGCTGCAGTGCTGTGCGCTACCTTTAGAAGACTGAGGAGTCTTCTGCCGCCGATTCTGGACCTCTTCTTACTTCAGCATCTGCAAGGGGGCCGGCGGCAAGGCTCCGGTGACCATCCAGGCTGTACCTGTGATCGTCCCTCTGGAGCTGATGTCCAGTAGCCAAGAAGCCAATCCATCCTGCACGCAGGTGAGTTCACTTCTTCTCCCCTCTGTCCCTCGTTGCAGTGATCCTGTTGCCAGCAGGACTTACTGTAAAGTAAAAAACCTAAGCTAAACTTTCTCTAAGCAGCTCTTTAGGAGAGCCACCTAGAATTGCACCCTTCTCGGCCGGGCACAAAAATCTAACTGGCTTGGAGGAGGGTCATAGGGGGAGGAGCCAGTGCACACCACCTGATCGGAAAGCTTTACTTTTGTGCCCTGTCTCCTGCGGAGCCGCTATTCCCCATGGTCCTTTCAGGAACCCCAGCATCCACTAGGACGATAGAGAAAGTAGGATTTTGGTACTTACCAGGTAAATCCTTTTCTTTGAATCCATAGGGGGCACTGGAGTACTCTTGGGATATGGACGGGCGTAGCCGAACAAAGGCACTGAATATTCAAATTTAGGACTCTCCCCCCCCCTCCATATCCCCAAGTACCTCAGTGTACTTTGCCAGTGTTTTTTACTGAGCGAACAGGATATAGAGAGGTTGACAATGGAGAATCCCTATAACATAACGGACAACCACAAAGTTGATCCGTAACCTTATTGTCAACTAAACAGTTGACACCTTAACCGATAGAACCTTATAATTTGAGCCAATCGGTGAAAATGTGTTACCATAAGCTCCTTTGAGCTTAATACCCCCCAAGTAAAATTTGTTCACTAAGCTCCCTTGAGTTTAAAACAACCCAGGTAAAACTGCTCTGGGTGGGCGTCCAGTGCCCCCTATGGATTCAAAGAAAAGGATTTACCTGGTAAGTACCAAAATCCTACTTTCTTTATCATCCACTAGGGGTCACTGGAGTACTCTTGGGACGTACCAAAGCTTCCCTCGTGGGCGGGAGAGCTGTTTGATACTTGTAACAGTAGGCAGCCAAAGCTAAATGCTGATGGCGCCACCATTTATAACGTATAAACGTGCACAAACGTGGTGCACTGAAGGCTATGTAGCCGCGTCGTAGACGCTCCACGACCCGTTGGGTCTGACATTCCCACAGAACCTGTGGGATGAACTATTACTGACGTAGGCGATTGTAACTTAGCCTTAAAGTAAGTCTGACTTGTAGTCATTATTATCCAACTGGATAATGTCTGCTGAGAAACTGGCTAACCCCAGTTTGCAGTATCATATAGAACAAACAACATATTCATATCACGTACTGTAGACGTTTGGTACATATATAAACGCGTAATGCGTGTACCACATTCCGAATTCTAGAATGTGCTGTCCCCACAGGAACCACTATTGGTATATTGATGTGAAGAATACGAAAGCGGATTTCGTCCGAAGATCTGCTTTGTCATGAGAAACTCAAATACGGTGGCTTGGAATACAAGGCACCCAAATATGAAAACAAAACCCTTGCCGAAGCCAAGGCTAGAAGAAAAATGTTTTCCAAAGTGAGAAACTTAATTCTCATTTGTTGTAAAGGTTCAAAAAATATGAAACTTAATTTCCCTTTGTTGAAAGGGTTCCAAAATATGAAAACTGTAATAAATCTGATCCCAACCTCAAATCGCCTGGCGTTGTAGGTGGGATAAATAGAGTCTGAACTTTGGTGACACCTTGTAGAAAGATATTTACAGACGCAAATAGAGGCAAACGTCTTTGAAAATACGTTTACCACACAGATACCTGCACTGTTAGTGCAGATGAACGCAGTTTTCCATCCCATCCCGTTTAACAGAATACGGGTACTTGAAGTATGATGTTGGAAACTTCCGAGGTTTACAACCTATGTAAGCACACAAAATTTTTTAATAATGAGCTGCCTTAAGCGGCTTACTATTTCGTTACATGGTTGGTATAACTGATACTGTAATGCTCTATTTTTTTAAGAGGGCGGTCTTATGGAACGCTTCACGAATTTGCGTGTCATCCTTGCGCAGGGGCCATGCTAATCTTCTCTGTATCGTTCCAATTTTAGTATATGTGCTGCCGAAGCGAGCACTGAACCCTCATCCCGTCAACTGCAGCTGCGGTACATAGATAATAGGTACATAGGTAACTATGGGTAAAAGAACGTTCCCTGATGTAACAGGTTGGACGTATTATGAGCGGGCCAAGATCGTGTGCAAGTATTCCTTGAAAATTCGAGAAGCAAACTTCTCCGAAACCCATGAGATACCACCAGTATGACTGTGACGAACTGTCTTCTGATCCGTTTTGGCAACGAAGAGAGAAGCGGAAAATGGTGGAGCCAGATACACGATGCTGAATGACCCCATGAATGTGATGTACACATACTGAGCTTTTGTAATTGTGGCGAGATGCCATCATGTATACTTGAGGGTAACCCCCTTCTGTGGACTCACATATGAAACACCTCTGGATTTAATGTCCAGTTTTCAAGATCCAAACCCTGACGGGTGAGATCGTATGTCTAACAGATGTCCACTCACGGATTGATCTCTTGACATTTTCACATAATGGCGTTCTGAGCCATTGAAGATTTGAGTTACCTGCCGCATTGCCATGCGGCTTCTTGGTTCTCACTGGTTGTTGAGTATGCAACTGCCGTTGCTTTGTTTGACTGCTTAAGGGCAGCGTGAGCCAGGCATGAAAAACAAAATTACATGAAACTCACGGTTGTTCCTCTCCACAGAAATCTTTAGTAAAAAGCGAAAGATTTATTCGTTCTGAAGAGAAACCAGAGTCTATCCCTGGTCAGACTGAAAGCGAATCCTTTATTGCATTGTAAAATGCACAGAGTTCTAGGACATGTATCGACAGCCATCTGTCGTGTTTTAGAACCTTTGCGCTGATTGTAACTACAAATCCTGACTCTCTGCGACTGTCGTCCAGAGTATATGCACCCTTGTCCCTCTGTGGGAAACGCGAGTGAAGGGTGGGGACCTAAATTGAAAACACATCTTTATTCTTAATAGGTGAATACACCAATGTACCGCTAGTGTGCGTGTTTTGCACTAATTACTAGATGTACCTTCTTGCTGGTGTAGTAGGTAAAAGTCTTTGATTTACCGTATTTGTAATCTTACCTAGGAATTGACATCGTTTAGACAGAATTAGATGCGATTGTTTTCGAACTTGATCTGCTATCGCAGTATACCTTAATAGCGCAAGTTAGAGGAACTTTGTTAATACATAGTTCGTATGTGAGATGAGCTATCATCCCATCATCACATTGGTAAATACCGGAAGCGATAAGCAACGGTCGACATGAAGATCAAATGCAATTATGCAATTTTGTGGCTCCAATAAGCAAATACTAACTGCAGAAAATCCATTTTCTAACTGTAGTAAATGACTTGCTTATTGATATAGCAACGGAGCTGTTTGGTTTTGCTCAAACAGAGGGGAATAAGTAACTTGGCGTACTATTGCCTGGTTTATAAGCCAGCAAAGAGTAAATGATCACCTGCCAAACCCTTCGACAGAAGCAGTTTTGTACTTTAAGCTGTAAATAGCTGAGACATATACGAGTTGAAGTCATGAAACCTCTCAAATGTAACATGTAAAGACACGCTTCCACAATTGTAAAAGAGGTCATCAAACCACTGGTTTGCTGACTGTAACGTCCTGTCGTTACAAGGCGTGACTAAAAACACCGTGACAAGTATACTGTATGCGCTAATGGCTGAATATCATCAAGGGATAAAATGCCGTTACAAGCATATCAAATTTAGGAGCAAACAAGCTCTGGCCTTGTCGCGTTTACTAGCGACAATGAAAATAACCGGCGTTAGCAGAAGCTTTACAGATATACTCTGCAGCTTCTTTTAACAGTGATCGGCATGGTTTCATACATAGCTTCTAGTGACCCAAATGTATCCTGGGTTTTTATAATGTTTGACAGAAACGCATCTACCAATGGCGGATCGCATTCTTTTGGAAACGATTATGTATGATTGTCCAAAACCCCGCACTATCTGAGTGCTGGAGTAATGTACCGTTCTTACTCGTAGTTATTGGTGTGAGATTTGACCTATAATCGTGCATTAAATTATAAGACCAGTGAAATAAACCCTCTGGTACCCAAAGGGAAATTGGCCCTTTGGAAAAAAACTGTCTTTTGTTAGAGCTGGCGGAGTAACTCCGAGACTCCGATTACCGCTCTTTTAATTTGAATTGCCACTGTAATATTTTTAAAAGTATTTTTAGTCTGCACTAGAGCCTTATTCGCTATGTAGACAGACAACATAATTGGCAACAGACACTTGCCCGATTATATGGCACATATATATATATATATATATATATATATATATATATATATATGTTATTGCTGAACAGCATATTTATATGAAACTCATGGTTGTTTCTCTGTACGGAAATCTTTAGGAAACTAAAGTGTTCTTTATGTGAAAAGCAGTTCACCTGGGCATATGAAACCCGAACCAAATTCCTATTAACACCCCTGCGCCTTCTGGTGGCTTAAAGATGTAGGGCAGGAATGTTCTAGAATTATCCTGAACAAAAAATTCCCACCAACACCCCTGCGCCTCCTTGTGGAGCAGAGGTGTATGGCCGGAATGTATAACTGGAAAAACAGCAATGATTGAAATGGCCGTCATGCCATGCTTTTACAGAAAATCACAGTACAGTTACCTGCTGCAGTTTTAATATAGGCTTAATAGCCTATTATACAGATTATACAGTGATAATACAGGTGTATGTAAAATACATGCATTTAGTTAGCCTCTTAACAGAAAAGAACAGAAAACATGATTAAACCTGCAATAGGCTATGCCCCTGATAGGCCATTGCTAGGCCAAGCCTCATATATATATTATATATATAAAATGTACTTAACCATATAATCACAGTTGATACTGATATTATACACAGTTGTGCTAGCAAACAGCTTCATTATATATTATATATATAAAATTTACTTAACCATATAGTCACAGTTGATACTGATATTATACACAGTTGTGCTAGCAAACAGCTTCATTATATATTATATATATAAAATTTACTTATTATATATATAAATTGTGCTGAAACATATAATTTCCTGATATTATAGCCCATGACTTTAAAATTGCTGCACTGCTTGTGATAGTTTGAGCAGCCTATCTTTAACCCATGCAGCCTTCTGCTGCTGCTATGGGCATTACTCCCCCTCCCCCCCCTGCCTCCCCATGTTACCTTACGGGGATCGGGTGCAGGGAAAGGAGGAAAGCGCTGTATATAGCGCCGGGGAGCCGTCCGGAAGAGCGGGCGGCGGCGGCGCCTTCCTACAGCCGTACACAGTCTCCCTGTGTCCGGCCTCAGCGGCGTGCGGTGACTGGAAGAGCGGCCGGCGTCCGTGAGTGACGTGTGGCCGCTCGTTAGCACACGGGTAATCTCGGCGGCGCCTGTGCCGGGGCATCAGCATAGTGAGAGCGGCCGGCGTCTGAGTGACGTGCGGCCGCTCTGCGCATCGTTCAGGAAAACCTTCAGCGTGTTCAGCGGCTATGGACATTTCTACAGTATAACACTCACACACAGCAGGGCGGCAGCGTGAGCTGACCGCCCTGACACTCATACCTTGTGCCGCCTTCTCTTGGCTGTGACGAGCTTCTCTGTGCAAGCTCCGTTTCAGCCTCCAGCATCTCATCTAGGCTGTTTCTTCCAGCTCTTTGTCTCATCCTGGCTGTGACGGAGCTTCTTTCTGTAAGCTCCGTTCAGTTTGCAGGAGACAGTGGCTGCCTGTGGCTGTGAGGGTGCTCTTTGTGAGGACCGACACGCCATCCGCTGCCTTGCAGCGGCACCATCCCGGACCCATGTTTTTCCATAAACTGGGACGGGAAGTGTAAAAATTAAAAATAAAAATCTTCTGAAATGTGGCCTTGCCACAAGCCGATGTTCATCTGTGAGCACCGAAAAAACACTGGCAAAGTACACTGAGGTACTTGGGGATATGGAGGGGGGGGGAGAGTCCTAAATTTGAATATTCAGTGCCTTTGTTCGGCTACGCCCGTCCATATCCCAAGAGTACTCCAGTGACCCCTAGTGGATGATAAAGAAATACCAGTTATTACCAAGAATAAATACCATTAAACATCCAATGCACATACTGTGCACTTACATTTCTTAGACAAGTCATTCAGGATATTTGGGGCTGCCATCTTGTTTTCCCACAGTTCAGTTCCAAGAGAGTTTGGAGGTTGTGGTGGTGGCTGGGCTTTTACAGGCCCAGAAAACTCTGAGCCATTTGTGGATGGCAGCGGTTGAACAGGTGCTGGAGGTTGACTAGAAGGCATTGTTGAAGGTACCGCCTGGGTTATACCCTGTTGGGCGGCCAACCCAGAAGACTGGGCCTGTAATGCTGCTGCTTGTTGTTGCTGTTTCTTCACAAATCGGGGAGGAAGCTTGGAATTTTGACCTCGTCCTTTTTCACCAGAACCCTTTTTGTTCCAAACCTAAAAATAAAAAAAATAAAAAAACATTAACTTGATTGGATACAAAGGTTACCACTCACATGACTGTAATGCAGGAAGTTTAGAAAGAATTTAGCTGTTCCCAAAACACTAAGGGTTCAATTCAATTAGGAGAGGGGGGGGGGGGGGGGGGGGCGAGTTGCTGTTGTAACATGGAAACCCCATCAACGGAACCATAACCCACCCTCGTGGCCTGATTTCACCCAAGATTCCGGGATTTGTCCCCTTGGATTCATGGATTTGTGTAACCCTATGAAGCTACAAACAAAAATCATCAAGTCCAGCAGTATCACAAGTGCAAAATACAGATGTCCTTGCTCGCAGCCGCAATTGTCGTGCCAAACTTAATTAACACCTAATGCATTTAAACCTCTGCACATTTTTGTTGCTTTGTATGCTTAGTGAGGCCTGAAAGTGACCGATTCATGAGTGCTTAGCTGTCAGAATGCTGCATCATGCTAAACCTGTACCGTTTGCTCTTCTTTCTTTCTCCGCTCTTCATCCTGTAACCGCTTCTGCTGCTTTTTGGAAACTACTTCTGTGAAGCCATCATTGAGGTTTGACTGAGAATCCTCTAATGTTGTTACTTCTGGGTGATCATCTATTATCACAACACCTAAAGCGGGGAATAAAATTAAAATAAATTAACATAATAGCTGTAAATTCTGTAAAAACAATAGTATGGTGCTCTAATATGGCTTAAACATTTCAGAACTACAGGATACTATTGCAAGAAGTTGCTGGGGGGATGACGGAGTACATTGACCTATACACATACAATCTATATATAAAAAAGAAAAAAAAAAGAAACGGTTATACCCCTTTCACACCGCAAACCCGCGTCCGACCCAGTATTTTGAACCTGGGTCCGACCCTTTCACACTGCACTTTCAACCCAGGTTATTGCAGGGTTGGCCCCTTTTAACTCAACCTGGGTCAGCAATTAAAACACCATGGATTTCATTTTAAATGGACTTTTTTGGGCTCAGAAAGATGGTGTCAGAAGGGGACAAAAGGAGAGGGTGGGGACAGCTCACAGCATTGGAGGAATCATGGCTGACAGACATGTTTTTATACACAATTGCATCTTTAACTGTTCCAGTAACATACCTCCCAACTGTCCCGATTTTCGTGGGACAGTCCTGTTTCTTGGGACTGTCCCGCTGTCTCACCCACGAGCCGCAGTGGGGGAAGGGGGGCAGTTGGGAGCCTCCTGTTACTGCTGCATTGCTTAGCAGAACAGCGGTGAATAGACACTGTGCGCACACGCACAGCGTCTATTCACAGGTGACAAAGCGAGAGGGGGCATGCCAGCAGCTCAGAGAGCGCTGGGCATGCCCCCTCAGTGACGGTACAAGGGGGGCGTGACGAGCGATCGCGGCTCTGCCACAAGACCATGCCCCTTTCATATAGGCGGCGCGCCTCAAGGTCCCTCTTTGTACTTTTAATAAGTTGGTAGGTATGCAGTAAGCTGCCTAGCAATCTCTGCCTCACCCCTAATTCTTAATAGCGCTAATTCTTAATGCTCTCCGTTATTCTCCTGGGTAGCAGGGCTCAGGCTGCTGACATCAAGGCACACAAAGAACAGCCAATCAGCACTTTTACATGAATGCAGGGTTGAATAACCCGGGTTGGACACTTTAGAGTGCACATTGACCCGGATCCAACCCGTGTTTAACACTGCTTTTATACTGGGTTGAAATGCAGGGTTACTTGACCCAGGATATTCAAAAGTGGTGCTTTTAGACTGCACCTCGACCCGGCAATATCACGGGATATATTTGCGGTGTGAAAGGGGTACTACAGGTTTCATTTCAGAGAACGAAAGGAGAACTACTGAGAATTCCCTCTAAAATACAAAGTACAAAAATTCTTAGCATAAAACTTGAAGATAATAATAAAAATATCATACAGCCAATTTGAGGTTAATAAATTTATTGCATTTACTGCATATTTAAAGGTCATATCATCATGTGTTTAGGATTGGCCCATAGAACAGCTTAAAGTAATGTGGTATGAAGCAACGTACTTGCATAGTTGTTCAGGTCAAACTGCGACAAGGCATCCACCTTCTCCTTAGGCTTCTTTACCACCAGTTTAGGCTCTTCTTTCTTTTTGCCTGCAGCATCCTTGACGCCTTTTGGCGGCACAGTGGCACATCCGTCTTCTGAGTGTGGGCGATAAGGGTGGTAGTGGTGATGATGGGCATTACTACTTCCTCCAGATGAATCTGCTGCATTCATCCCGGGATTTTGGTCATCTATTGGCCTAGTGGGTCAATATTTATTATTATTGCATCATACACGCAGAAAAAAAAATCCATGTTTTTGTAAAAATTTGGAATACAGGTTGAGTATCCCTTATCCAAAATCACACATTTCTGGTTCCCCTACTGAGATAATGACACATATATATGTATATTATATATCTATATAATATATTTACATATACACGTAATATATGTGTGAAGGGGAAGTTATCCCCGAAACGTTACGAATAAAGCACGCCCCACTGGGCTTTTATGCACCTTTACTGATCGTTTAAGAAGTCTGAGTGCCGCCTATTACCTGGTGTTTCTGCATATTTGGGGTGATCACCCCAGAGGAAGGCACCGGAGCTGATAAATAGTGGTCAGGAGTGCCGGAAGACTTTCTGCTTTCCATACACGTAATATATATATATATATATATATATATATATATATATATATATATATATATATATACATATATATACACACTATCTATCTATCTAATTAGCTCAGTAGGGGGCCCAAAAATGTGGGATTTTGAATTTTGGATAGGGGATACTCAACCTGCATAATCTATAACTGAATAAAGGAGTATCTAATATACTGAAGAATTACCGCAAAACTATTGCAGTTAACGCCCATCATAGCAAATAAGAAAATTAGTTTGTTGCATTTATCTTACCCTCTTTTCCCCCTCTGCAATGAGGTGCCACTTCGTCTTTCACCCCTGGGTCCAGAGTAATGTCTGCTGGGTTTGGGTGCACCAGTATTCCCCCGACGATTTTGACGATCCATACCAGGTCTCTGACTAGAGAAACTTCTTTTGGCACTCTCTCTTTTGGGTGGTGATTGAGCTAAACCATCAGATGCTTTGCTGGCAGCAGGTGACTGGATGTTAGATGTGGCTGCTTTTCTCTCATCCCTTTCTCTTCGCTCATTAAAGTCACTACTTTCAGAGGCGGTTTCCCATTCCTCATTGGCCTGATCAGATGAGTTATGATTCGACAAATCTGGAGTTTTGTTACCAGAAAAATCTGAAGGGAGCTCATGTGCATTGTTTGAAGCAGAGACTCCTTGACTAGATCCAGTAACTTCTACGGGTTTGCCAGCATCTTCTCTTTCTCGTTCTTTTAAACGCCTGAACCTTGGAGGCTTATCCTGTCTGGGTGGTCGGGTGGGCCTTTGTCTTCTTGGTCTGTCCCTTGAAGGATCAAACTTGCGCTCAAATTTCATAGGTGGTCTCTTATCCCCTGGGGGTAATGCTGCGTGCTCATGATGTCTGTGCTCCCCTTCATCCATTCGTGGAGGTGGTGGCAGTCTTGAATCTTGCTGCCTTGGAATCCACTGATTGTCTCTATAATTAGATCTACGAGGTGGAGGTGGGCGGCTTGAACGGATGCCTGGCTCCCTGCCCCCACGTCGAAAACTTCCTGCTCCTCTGCCTCTACGTGAAGGTTCACCTTTTGGCAAGAAACCAGGTTTCGTTCGAGAGTCTTCATCTCTAGGGAAGTGTCTTTCCGGCACCCTCATCTCTGATCTTGATGTTCCAGCTTCTGATTTTAGAGTCGAAACAGATTTGGGTGCCCGTTTTATTTCAGAACGTTCGTCTCTAGGAGGTTTGCTTCTGCTGGAGCTGTCTTTATCTGACAGAGGTGTGTCACTTGCGCTTTCACGCCCTTCACTATCAGAGTCTGTTTCAGAACCACGCTGCCTACGTCTCTTTGGCATGACTTCAAAATCAGAGCTCTCACTCCGCGTTTCACTTTCATCCCTGCGCCTCATTGCACCTGAGGGAAGTTGCTCAGAACGAGGCCTTGTGTCTCTGTAATGTGGGTAGTCTCTGCTTTGGCCTCTGCCTCCCCGCCCCCTACCACCATAGGAACCCCTATAACTTCTTCCTCTTGAGTAATATTCACCACGCCCTCGACCTCTATAACCTTGATCAGGAAACCAGTCTCTGTCTCTAGCCTCTTTCCTGTAGGCCCTTGGTGGGAGAACAGGTTCTCTTCTATAAGGTACTGTAGCATGTGGTGGCTGTGAAACTAATGGAGGCTTTGAATCTAGTTTGGGCTTATCAGAGGGAACTTCCTTGCTTTCTTTACTAACTACTCTGACAGTCTTCTCCTCCTTACTTGACTGACTGGCTGGTGTTGGCAGAGCAACAGATTTGGGCACTGGATCAGGAGAAGCGTTTTCTAATGACTTCTCTGAATGCGATGTGTTAGAATTTGACACTTTAGGAAGTGAAGTAGTTTCAGGTGATGGCTTATCTTGCTCAGTTTTATTGACTACTGGAAGCGGACAAGGAGTTGGTTGAGCTGGTAGCGGTTTACGTTCAACTTTATCTTGTTTTACAGGTTTTTCATGACCAAGCTTCTCCTCTTCCTTTTCTTTTCTCAGCTCACGCTCTTCTTTCATGTCACGAAGTATAGGTTTTTTAATGGGACCAGATCTTCTTACTGGTCTGTCTATGCCATCTTCCCTATTTCTAGATCCTGGCCTGGGTCCCCATCTTGTTTCAGATTTGGGTTTAAAAGGCTTTTCTATTTTTGATATCTCAGGTGGCTTTGAACTCTGAAAGCTCTCTTTTCTGTGCTTTTCCTCTACAATTTCTTTTGCAAGCTCAGATGGCCTAAGAGACACTTTAGAGCTTATCTGTACAGTCTCTACCCTCCTTTCTTCCGGTTTCAGAGTGTGTGCAGATTCATTGGATAAGCTTCTGGTCAAGACAGGTTGGATATCAATGTGAGTGTCTTCTTCCGTAGGGACTTGCTTCTCTGATTGATCAATTCCTGTGTCTTTTTCCCCTGCTTGAGGTAGCTGAACAGGTTCGGGATGTCTAACAGAAGCACTGTGAAGATCTGGATCACGTGGCCTTGAGAAGAAGTCCGCTTTATGCTGGTTTTCAAATGGATTATGATCTATTGGGTAGGTTTCAGGTATGACATCATGATCCAGAGACGTTTCACTCCTAAGTGAAAATAAAAATATATAATGAAAAAGGTTTAAAGTAAAGAAAGCATATGTAGGGCTGGATTCAATTACATGTGGTAATCTACCGTGCTGGGAAAAGGGTGGTAGCCCTTGACTTTACCACCTGGGACTATTAAATTACAGCCCCTTTTCCTCATGCATTAACCCATAGACTCTATAATGGATTAACAGCGTGTCTGTTAATGTGGATTTCTATTCAAGCCTCCTCAGACTCTAACCGAAATCTGCGTGAACTGCAGCCTGCTGGCTTATTGCGGGCTGTAACTGAATAGCCCCGGCAGATCAATCAGCACATGGTAATTAATTATGGCTAATTGAATTCGGGCCATAGTTGAAAATAAAAATTTTCATATTTTGTTTCATAATGGATATTTGCCTGAAATGTTGTTCAGACAAATTGGTTAAATCAAATGAATTAATCCAATCTGAATGACCATTTTGGTCCATTATCCAATGTTTGAGAGCAAATGGTCAATTGTCATTTGATCCCAAACATTACCAGATTTTTGTTTCAACCAGCCAACTAGTTGGCTCGTCAAACAGATAATATAATAATTGTATAGCAAGCTTAAGGGTAGGCTACAGAATGAGAGGATTACATATTTCGAAAGGTACATGACGAATAGATAATCTTTACTCTGTTATTGTGGCTCTACGTTATCAGAGTGTACGTATTTATACTTTGTTTTATTTGATGTGAATTGATTCACTAAGGGAAAAGAGAAAACAAAATCATGATTTTACCAGTAAAATACATTTCTCTGATACCATGGGGGACACTGGAGTAACACTGGGGATTAGACTGTGGTGTGTGGAGCCTGATACTTTAAATCCTGCATGATTAGGACATGGCTCCTTCCTCTCTATACCCAACCTGACTTCAGTTAAGTTAAACTGAGCCAAAAGTAGAAACGGATAGGAGAAAGCAGCAAAAAGGAGGCATTAAATTCAACAGAGGTAAAATGGGGTCAACAGACATAGGTAGCAGATCCGGACGAAGAGGAAGAGGCCACGATTAGTCTAGAAGTAGTTCTCGAAGGTCTGAGTTCCATGAGTGATGTGGCTAATACAGAGCAACAAGGATTACAGTAATACATTCTCGTTAGATGTGTTTCAGGACCCAAGAAAAAAGTAGAATCAGTGGGAACAATGTACAGAAAGAGCATCAGACTGCCAGAGCTGCTGGGTTTCTCATCCTGGAGCAGTAAAGAGGGACCTTGTGATATAGACGGGATGCAATGTGATTCTACATCTGGCAGGTCCCACTGTGTACCAGAGTTCAGAAAAAGTACAGAGTGAAGTGCCCACTCACTAGGGTGAAGATCCTGGCGGCTGAGCTAATCTGGCCCCCAATTACCGACCCCAGTAATAAACACGACTTTTATGGTAGGTACATAACTTTCTGCCCACCGGAGTATGCATGCAGTTCGCTTTCATGGCCCCCTTGATGAATGATTTACACTGCCACCGTGGTATTGTCTGACAGGACTCTTACCAGAAGCCCTTGCAGGTGCTGTTTAGCTGCTATCAAAGCGTTGAAGATTGCAGAGATCCAGGACATTGCTGGATAAGCAACTTTTCCTGTCAGGACCAAACGTCCCAAAATGGATTTTGAAGGATTACAGTGCACCCAGCCTTTAAGATTGGTCTCCGTGGTCATGAACATCCAATACCAGATTGTGAACTGGTGCCCAGCGTTAGAGATGGCTGGCATTCAACAACCAGAGAAGTGCATGTGAGAGCAGGTCCAATTGAATCTCTCAGGGGTTTGAACCTGCCGAACTAGACAGCCTCAAAAGTGGAGACAAGCTTCCACAAAGAGCATACACACAGGTGGATAGAAACAGTCCAATGTCTGAGAATTAGTTTCACTAGTGACTGGACAGCAAATATCTAGACTGGAGAAAGTAAAATCACCTGGGAGGACGAATCGAATAACAACCATAGGAAAAGTATTTGAGAATTCGATTAGGCATTTTGAAGTTCACAAACGACCCATGAGAAACAAGCATGTAATGCACCATAAAGACATGGGAGTGGAGAATGTACAGTCAGGGGCTATTTATAAGGAGATCGTCAAGACAGTGCACGATCGTTTCCCCCAAAGAACATAGGTGAGCCACAATCACTTTTTTAAATACCCATGGGGCGGAGGAGAGGTTGATGTAAAGGGCTCTGAATTGAAGATAGGTGTCCCTTATTGTAAATCGAAGAAAGGATTAGAGAGGTTCCCATACAGGGATGTGTAAAAGCATCAAGAATATCCATTGAAGCCAGGAATTCTGGAACCTCAGATGCACATTTAGGGATCTGAGATTTAGTATGGGTCATAACAAACAGTCCAGCTTTTGAACAAGCGGTATGAATAGAAAGCTTAAGAGCTGTGACCATTGAAACTAGGACGACCACTCCTTAGGAAAAAAGGCTGTTCACAGCCTCCATTAAGGTCAAATGTTTTTGGTGAGAGGCCAGAAGACCTGTGGAAAAGAACCGCAGGATGGACTAGAAATGTTATCTTGCAGCCTACAGAGAGGCTAATTCAAACCCAGTTTGAAACCTGATGATCTGAAGCCATTGGAGACGTGTGCCCACCATAGGGTTCCCCACGTGGGTGAGTAACCAGTCATGTGGATGGCTTCTCTGGAGGGCTTGCATCTGGATGATGGCAGGGCCAGGACAAATAGTCCTTTCATTTATTGCTGCCTGGAGGACGACGACTGGCCGAGTGACAATTGAAACTGCGACTTAACTGAGGATTGAAAGAATGTCCCAAGAGAAGACCGTGGTCTACATGCAGAGTATAGCAAAAAGAAGCTCGGTGGTAAAGCAACCTGTGGGAGGACACTGCAGCTACACCCAATGGAAGGGAATCACTCATTGAGGCAGCCAATGTTAAATGAGTGGCGCCCCCTTCCTATGACTGTATGGCCATGTGTGGGACTTCTAATAAGAGGCAGAGATGGTGCCTCCACTACGCATGTATGAAAAAAAATAATAAACTAGAATTTCCATTTACAGTTTAGCACAAGCAATAAATGTACATAAAAGTAAGACTGCTCACTCTTTGGTATAAAGAAATAATTGGTATTTTAAATTTGAAGACATGATAGTGCTATACATACAAGCTTTTTACAAAACTGTAGAAGAGAGATTTCATTTTTATAAATGTTGGATGATTTGCTTTATGCTCTCCCTTTATGTCAGCACATGCTATAAAAACCTGGTTACAAAGACCAAAAGACTAACTAATTTCTGGCTTTACAATTGTTAAATAACATTTTGTCTGTTTTAAGTGAGCAGGCGTTTAACAAGTGGCTAAGGAACGACCCTTCAGATTTTGTATTGCTTCGCTAACAGGTTTGTTTATTTACCCTATAAACCAGGGGTGGGGAACCTCCGGCCCGCGGGCCTTATAAGGCCCGCGAAGCCGTTTGGTCCGGCCCACCAGCTTGTGTCAGTGAGACACGCTGCCGCTCAGTCTGGCGGCAGCGTGTCTCAGCTGTCAGAACAGGGAGGATAGCGCGGCTGTCGGGTGGGAGCGGCGGCGTGTATGACTTGAAACCAGCCGCCGGTTCGTGAGCCAATCAGAGCTCGCGGACCGGCAGCCAATCAGAAGCCGCGGCTGCCGGTCCGCGAGCTCTGATTGGCTCTCGAACCGGCGACTGGTTTTAAGTCCTACATGCCGCCGCCGCCCAACATAGCCGCGCTCTCCTCCGTGTCCCGCCGAAAGCAGCACGGAGGGGAGGGGGATGGGGGCAGGGCAGGGCAGGACATCTGTATACCTGGCACTGTGGGGGGCATCTGTATACCTGGCACTATGAGGGGCATCTGTAAACCTGGCACTATGAGGGGCATCTGTAAACCTGGCACTATGAGGGGCATCTGTATACCTGGCACTATGAGGGGCATCTGTATACCTGGCACTGTGGGGACATCTGTATACCTGGCACTAAGAGGGGCATTTGTATACCTGGCACTGTGGGGGCATCTGTATACCTGGCACTGTGAGGGGCATCTGTATACCTGGCACTGTGGGGGGCATCTGTATACCTGGCACTGTGGGGGGCATCTGTATACCTGGCACTGTGGGGGGCATCTGTATACCTGGCACTGTGGGGGGCATCTGTATACCTGGCACTGTGGGGGGCATCTGTATACCTGGCACTGTGGGGGGCATCTGTATACCTGGCACTGTGGGGGGCATCTGTATACCTGGCACTGTGGGGGGCATCTGTATACCTGGCACTGTGGGGGGCATCTGTATACCTGGCACTGTGGGGGGCATCTGTATACCTGGCACTGTGAGGGGCATCTGTATACCTGGCACTGTGAGGGGCATCTGTATACCTGGCACTGTGAGGGGCATCTGTATACCTGGCACTGTGGGGACATCTGTATACCTGGCACTGTGGGGACATCTGTATACCTGGCACTGTGGGGACATATGTATACCTGGCACTGAGGGGCATCTGTATAACTGGCACTGTGGGGGCATCTGTATAACTGGCACTGTGGGGGCAATTGTGGATCTGGCACCGCACTATTGGGGGCATGTGTGTATCACGTCCCATTTTAACTGGCCACACCCATTTTTTGCCGCGCGCGCCTCCGGCGCGCACACACAGTACCTCTAAGGGGCAGACCTACTGGGGGGCAGCGTGATTTTTTAAGTTGAGAATTTTTGTATGGCCTCCGAAGGATTTTATAAATATCCAAATGGCCCTCGGTAGAAAAAAGGTTCCCCACCCCTGCTATACACAACACTTTACCTGTAATCCTCAGGTTCTTCTGGTTCTTTTGCAGAAGAGGAAACCTGTGGTGTGTCTTGGTGTTGGTAAGGCTCAGCTCCCCACATCATGCGAGGCTCAGAAATTGGGACACCGTGATCTCTAATAGATCGAGCCATGTGTTCATATGGTTCCGGTGCAGTTGCTGAAGCCTCCATTTGTTCACGTCTCATTAAGGGCTTGGTTGGTATCATTCCTGTATAAAGAAACGCAATTAATTTAACGCCTCAGTCATTAAAGTAAAACAATGTAAAAATGAGTGACTTGATGACATGGACTCTTACAATGACAGAATACAAAGAATAAAGCATGTCATACCAGGATGCATTGGTGGCATATCCATGGCAGGCCTTCCAGACATCATCCTAGGATCCATGTAAGGCTGCATCATTAGCCACCGAGGATCAAAGGCCATGGAAGCCAAATGCTGAGGGTGTGGTCCTAATGGCTGATAAAGTGGCCTGTGCTGGGGTGGAGGCACAGGACTGCTTGAAGGTTGTGACTGAGCTGGCTGAGAGAGTACACCTTGTTGCTGTTGCTGCCACTGCTGTTGCTTCATCTGCTCCTGAAAATCAAAATTGAAGAATAAGTAGACAATTTACTTGATAATATTAAAAAAAAAAACAACAACAACCAATAATGGATGTTTAATTTAAAACCTAACTATTCTCAAACAAGCACAAAAATGTACCTGCTGCCTCTGAAACCTTGGAGGCAATGACTTCTGAAATTGCTTGGAGTATCCAGACGAAACTGGAGGACGCATTTGGGTTCCAGGTTCAGAATCACTCTCATGCTGTATTATAGGCGCTGGTGTTGGGGAGGGGGCGGGTGGAAGGGTGGTGACAGGAGATTGTACTGGAGGTGGTTCAAGAACAGGTGTTGGCAGCCGAACAGGTATTACTGGAGAAGAGCTCTCTCTATCACTTGAAATGCTATCCTTCCTGACAAATGGTGCTTCTTCTACCACTATGAAAAATAATAACAATATTTAAAATAGCAAATAAATGTTACACGAGAAGACACTTTATGAATTCGACCCCCCCCCAATGTTTGAATCGCCAGTGATGAATAAGTCTCCTGGGTTTCCATAGTTCACAAATAACCCAATAAAAATGGAGTGGAATAAAGAAAATAGAGAGAACAGTTTGGGAAAACACTGGATTACATGCAGAAAAACACCTGTAACCCCTTAGAAGACAATACCTAAATCTGAAGTCTTGTCTTCCAAAACACTGGTGTTTCCGTTTTCATCTGCAACTTCGGCGTCTGGTTGAGATGGTACTTCCTCCTTCCCTTCCTGTTGCACAGGAGTGTCTGGCCTCTCTGGTTCTTTTTCTTTCACAGGCTGCTCAACCTCAGCTACCTTCTCTTCATGCTGGGGTGGTTCTTGAGGGGGCTCTTCATTTATTGTCTTTTCTTCAGGTGGTTTTTCTGCTGCTGGTTTTTCAGAAGAGGCCGGTGGTGCTGTAGCAGCAAACTTCTCATTCAAACGCTTTAATTTTTCAGCGCATGCAGCTTTCCTCTGCTCTTCCATTCGTCTTTCCTCCTCTTCCCGTCTCTTACGGGCACGTTCTACAGCAGCAGAAACCTCTGCTTGTTGCCTACGTCTTTGCTTCCATATCTCATCCTCACTGGGACGTGATTGTAAAGGTGTTGGCCTAGGAGGACCCCCAGGGTGGCCTTGAGCAGGGTGCTAATAAATAAAAGTTAGGTAGTTTGTTCATTAAATATATGCTAACATTTCACATACCCCTGCATGCCAACATTTGACGAACTTCCAGATACTTAGGCAAATGCTATTATACATTGGAGTCTCCAGCTAGATGTACAGGTTGAGTATCCCTTATCCAAAATGCTTGGAACCAGAAGTATTTTGGAGATCGGATTTTTCCGTATTTTGGAGTAACTACATACCATAATGAGATCATGGCAAAGGGACCTCAGTCTAAGTACAGAATGCATTTATTTTTCATATACACCTTAGACACACAGACTGAAAGTAATTTTAGCCAATATTTTTAATAACTTTGTGCATTAAACAAAGTGTGTCTACATTCACACAATTCATTTATGTTTCATATACACCTTATACACAGCCTAAAAGGTCATTTGATACAATATTTTTAATAACTTTGTGTATTAAACAAAGTTTGTGTACATTGAGCCATCAGAAAACAAAGGTTTCACTATCTCACTCAAAAAATTCTGTATTTCTGAATATTTGGATATGGGATACTCAACCTGTACTACAAATCATCAGAATGCTGTTTTGTGAATAGGTTAACATTCTACTTCAATAATCTTAAAACTCTAAATTCAGTTTTTGCCCCTATAGGGTTTCTCTGGATTCTAAAACAATTTTAACATTCTGGCTTTAATGCTGGACATATATTGAAACGGTATCCGCAACAAAAGACTTGGGGCCCGATTTAGGCTGGATCGCAATACGCGATCCAACTGCAAAAAATAAGAATTTACTTACCGATAATTCTATTTCTCGGAGTCCGTAGTGGATGCTGGGGTTCCTGAAAGGACCATGGTGCAGGAGACAGGGCACAAAAAGTAAAGCTTTAGGATCAGGTGGTGTGCACTGGCTCCTCCCCCTATGACCCTCCTCCAAGCCTCAGTTAGGTACTGTGCCCAGACGAGCGTACACAATAAGGAAGGATTTATGAATCCCGGGTAAGACTCATACCAGCCACACCAATCACACTGTACAACCTGTGATCTGAACCCAGTTAACAGTATGATAACAGCGGAGCCTCTGAAAAGATGGCTCACAACAATAATAACCCGATTATTGTAACTATGTACAAGTAATGCAGATAATCCGCACTTGGGATGGGCGCCCAGCATCCACTACGGACTCCGAGAAATAGAATTATCGGTAAGTAAATTCTTATTTTCTCTATCGTCCTAGTGGATGCTGGGGTTCCTGAAAGGACCATGGGGATTATACCAAAGCTCCCAAACGGGCGGGAGAGTGCGGATGACTCTGCAGCACCGAATGAGAGAACTCCAGGTCCTCCTTAGCCAGGGTATCAAATTTGTAGGATTTTACAAACGTGTTTGCCCCTGACTAAATAGCCGCTTGGCAAAGTTGTAAAGCCGAGACCCCTCGGGCAGCCGCCCAAGATGAGCCCACCTTCCTTGTGGAATGGGCATTTACATATTTTGGCTGTGGCAGGCCTGCCACAGAATGTGCAAGCTGAATTGTATTACACATCCAACTAGCAAAAGTCTGCTTAAAAGCAAGAGCACCCAGTTTGTTGGGTGCATACAGGATAACAGCAAGTCAGTTTTCCTGACTCCAGCCGTCCTGGAACCTATATTTTCAGGGCCCTGACCACATCTAGCAACTTGGAGTCCTCCAAGTCCCTAGTAGGCGCAAGACACCCCAATAAGCTGGTTCAGGTGAAACACTGACACCACCTTAGGGAGAGAACTGGGGACGAGTCCGCAGCTCTGCCCTGTCCGAATGGACAAACAGATATGGGCTTTTTTGAGAAAAAAAAACACCAATTTGACACTCGCCTGGTCCAGGCCAGGTCCAAGAGCATGTTCACTTTTCATGTGAGATGCTTCAAATCCACAGATTTGACTGGTTTTAAACCAATGTGTTTTGAGGAATCCCAGAACTACGTTGAGATCCCACAGTGCCACTGGAGGCACAAAAGGGGGTTGTATATGCAATACTCCCTTGACAAACTTCTGGACTTCAGGAACTGAAGCCAATTCTTTCTGGAAGAAAAATCGACAGGGCCGAAATTTGAACCTTAATGGACCCCAATTTGAGGCCCATAGACACTCCTGTTTGCAAGAAATGCAGGAATCGACCGAGTTGAAATTTCTTCGTGGGGCCTTCCTGGCCTCACACCACGCAACATATTTTCGCCACATGTGGTGATAATGTTGTGCGGTCACCTCCTTTCTGGCTTTGACCAGGGTAGGAATGACCTCTTCCTGAATGCCTTTTCCCTTAGGATCCGGCGTTCCACCGCCATGCCGTCAAACGCAGCTGCGGTAAGTCTTGGAACAGACATGGTACTTGCTGAAACAAGTCCCTTCTTAGCGGCAGAGGCCATAAGTCCTCTGTGAGCATCTCTTGAAGTTCCGGGTACCAAGTCCTTCTTGGCCAATCCGGAGCCATGAGTATAGTTCTTACTCCTCTACGTCTTATAATTCTCAGTACCTTAGGTATGAAAAGCAGAGGATGGAACACATACACCGACTGGTACACCCACGGTGTTACCAGAACGTCCACAGCTATTGCCTGAGGGTCTCTTAACCTGGCGCAATACCTGTCCCGTTTTTTGTTCAGACGGGACGCCATCATGTCCACCTTTGGTAATTCCCAACGGTTTACAATTATGTGGAAAACTTCCCCATGAAGTTCCCACTCTGCCGGGTGGAGGTCGTGCCTACTGAGGAAGTCTGCTTCCCAGTTTCCATTCCCGGAATGAAACACTGCTGACAGTGCTATCACATGATTTTCCGCCCAGCGAAAAGTCCTTGCAGTTTTTGCCACTGCCCTCCTGCTTCTTGTGTCGCCCTGTCTATTTACGTGGGCGACTGCCGTGATGTTTTATCCCACTGGATCAATACCGGCTGACCTTGAAGCAGAGGTCTTGCTAAGCTTAGAGCATTATAAATTTACCCTTAGCTATATTTATGTGGAGAAAAATCTCCAGACTTGATCACACTCCCTGGAAATTTTTTCCTTGTGTGACTGCTCCCCAGCCTCTCGGGCTGGCCTCCGTGGTCACCAACATCCAAACTGAATGCCGAATCTGCAGCCCTCTAGAAGATGAGCACTCTGTAACCACCACAGGAGAGACACCCTTGTCCTTGGATATAGGGTTATCCGCTGATGCATCTGAAGATGCGATCCGGACCATTTGTCCAGCAGATCCCACTGAAAAGTTCTTGCATGAAATCTGCCGACTGGAATTGCTTCGAAGGAAGTCACCATTTTTTTACCATGGCCCATTGTGCAATGATGCACTGATTTTAGGAGGTTCCAGACTAGCTCGGATAACTCCCTGGCTTTCTCTTCCGGGAGAAACACCTTTTTCTGGACTGTGTCCAGAATCATCCCTAAGCACAGGAGACTTGTTGTCGGGATCAGCTGCGATTTTGGAATCTTTAGAATCCACCCCTGCTGTTGTAACAGTATCCGAGATAGTGCTACTCCGACCTCCAACTGTTCCCTGGACTTTGCCCTTATCAGGAGATCGTCCAAGTAAGGGATAATTAAGACGCCTTTTCTTCGAAGAAGAACCATCATTTCGGCCATTACCTTGGTAAAGACCCGTGGTGCCGTAGACAATCCAAACGGCAGCGTCTGAAACTGATAGTGACAGTTCTGTACCACGAACCTGAGGTACCCTTAGTGATAAGGGCAAATTTGGGACATGGAGGTAAGCATCCCTGATGTCTCGGGACACCAGATAGTCCCCTTCTTCCCGGTTCGTTATCACTGCTCTGAGTGACTCCATCTTGATTTGAACCTTTGTAAGTGTTCAATTTTTTTTTAGATTTAGAATAGGTCTCACCTAGCCTTCTGGCTTCAGTACCACAATATATTGTGGAATAATACCCCTTTTCTTGTTGTAGAAGGGGTAATTTGATTATCACCTGCTGGGAATACAGCTCGTGAATTTTTTCCCATACTGCCTCCTTGTCGGAGGGAGACCTTGGTAAAGCAGCCTTCAGGAGCCTGCGCAGGGGAAACGTCTCGACATTCCAAACTGTACCCCTGGGATACTACTTGTAGGATCCAGGGGTCCTGTACGGTCTCAGCGTCATGCTGAGAGCTTGTCAGAAGGGGCTGCCTGCTGCAGTCTTCTTCCCTTTCCTCTATCCCTGGGCAGATATGACTCTTATAGGGACGAAAGGACTGAAGCTGAAAAGACGGTGTCTTTTTCTGCAGAGATGTGACTTAGGGTAAAAATGGTGGATTTTCCAGCAGTTGCCGTGGCCACCAGGTCCGATGGACCGACCCCAAATAACTCCTCTTCCTTTATACGGCAATACACCTTTGTGCCGTTTGGAATCTGCATCACCTGACCACTGTCGTGTCCATAAACATCTTCTGGCAGATATGGACATCGCACTTACTCTTGATGCCAGAGTGCAAATATCCCTCTGTGCATCTCGCATATATAGAAATACATCCTTTAAATGTTCTATAGTCAATAAAATACTGTCCCTGTCAAGGGTATCAATATTTTTAGTCAGGGAATCCGACCAAGCCACCCCAGCTCTGCACATCCAGGCTGAGGCGATCGCTGGTCGCAGTATAACACCAGTATGTGTGTATATACTTTTTATAATATTTTTCCAGCCTCCTGTCAGCTGGCTCCTTGAGGACGGCCCTATCTATAGACGGTACCGCCACTTGTTCTGATAAGCGTGTGAGCGCCTTATCCACCCTAAGGGGTGTTTCCCAACGCGCCCTAACTTCTGGCGGGAAAGGGTATACCGCCCATATTTTCTATCGGGGGGAACCCACGCATCATCACACACTTCATTTAATTTATCTGATTCAGGAAAAACTACGGTAGTTTTTTCACATCCCACATAATACCCTCTTTTGTGGTACTTGTAGTATCAGAAATATGTAACACCTCCTTCATTGCCCTTAACGTGTGGCCCTAATAAGGAATACGTTTGTTTATTCACCGTCGACACTGGATTCAGTGTCCCTGTCTGTGTCTGTGTCGACCGACTAAAGTAAACGGGCGTTTTAAAACCCCTGACGGGGTTTTTGAGACGTCTGGACCGGTACTAATTGTTTGTCGGCAGTCTCATGTCGTCAACCGACCTTGGCGCGTGTTGACATTATCACGTAATTCCCTAAATAAGCCATCCATTCCGGTGTCGACTCCCTAGAGAGTGACATCACCATTACAGGCAATTGCTCCGCCTCCTCACCAACATCGTCCTCATACATGTCGACACACACGTACCGACACACAGCACACACACAGGGAATGCTCTGATAGAGGACAGGACCCACTAGCCCTTTGGAGAGACAGAGGGAGAGTTTGCCAGCACACACCAAAAACGCTATAATTATATAGGGACAACCTTATATAAGTGTTTTCCCTTATAGCATCTTTTTTATATATTTCTAACGCCAAATTAGTGCCCCCCCTCTCTGTTTTAACCCTGTTTCTGTAGTGCAGTGCAGGGGAGAGCCTGGGAGCCTTCCCTCCAGCCTTTCTGTGAGGGAAAATGGCGCTGTGTGCTGAGGAGATAGGCCCCGCCCCTTTTTCGGCGGCCTCGTCTCCCGCTCTTAACGGATTCTGGCAGGGGTTAAATATCTCCATATAGCCCCCGGAGGCTATATGTGAGGTATTTTTAGCCAAAAAAGGTTTTCATTTGCCTCCCAGGGCGCCCCCCTCCCAGCGCCCTGCACCCTCAGTGACTGCCGTGTGAAGTGTGCTGAGAGGAAAATGGCGCACAGCTGCAGTGCTGTGCGCTACCTTAAGAAGACTGAGGAGTCTTCTGCCGCCGATTCTGGACCTCTTCTCGTTTCAGCATCTGCAAGGGGGCCGGCGGCGAGGCTCCGGTGACCATCCAGGCTGTACCTGTGATCGTCCCTCTGGAGCTAATGTCCAGTAGCCAAGAAGCCAATCCATCCTGCACGCAGGTGAGTTCACTTCTTCTCCCCTAAGTCCCTCGTTGCAGTGATCCTGTTGCCAGCAGGACTCACTGTAAAATAAAAAACCTAAGCTAAACTTTTCTAAGCAGCTCTTTAGGAGAGCCACCTAGATTGCACCCTTCTCGGCCGGGCACAAAAATCTAACTGAGGCTTGGAGGAGGGTCATAGGGGGAGGAGCCAGTGCACACCACCTGATCCTAAAGCTTTACTTTTTGTGCCCTGTCTCCTGCGGAGCCGCTATTCCCCATGGTCCTTTCAGGAACCCCAGCATCCACTAGGACGATAGAGAAATTACTAAAAGGATGCAGGCGCATGTGCAGGGCACGTCCTGCGCATGCACCCACATTTTCCGCAGTAAATGTGAACGCTTCTGCCTTTTAACTCCTTCAGTGGTGACTTTTTGGTATTTGGTCACATCACCCAGGGCTGGTTTTTAATTTTATGTTACCTGCGCGTTGCCAGGGGTTTCATACTCTGTGTCATGCTTTTTGCCAGGGGTTTTATGCTCTGGAATCCACGCTTATTGCCACGGGGAATGCTCGTTGCATAGGGGTAGCTAGGAATCGCCATCGATGTTTCAAAATCATCAATGGTCTATGACCGATGTCGAATACTTTTACCATTGATGGGGGAGAACTAGATTGTTTTCCCACCATCGATGGTTCCATTTTTTTCTCAAAATGTCAGGACATGGAGCTTAGCCCCACCGATGGCCATCCCTAGGGGTAGCATTTGCTGGCAGTCACTAGCCCGCCAGCTCTAAAATCCTCTCCCCCATACTGCCTTGTACTCCGCTCGGCTTGCAGAGTTTTGCAGAATGCAGCGATCGCGTCATGACATTCATTCTGCAAAAGTCCACCAGCCGATTGGAGTGCAAGGAGGAGGGAGAGGGGAGCAGTGGCAAGCCCCGGAATATTTCCGGGATTGCCAGTCTGCACAGCGCAGCTGGCCTCGGAAATTTTCCGTGCATGCCACTGAAGAGGTTAGTCAGGGGGCAGCAATGCTCCGTTTCCAAGGCTTGTGGTGGGCGTGGCTTAGAAACGGGGGCATATCGGAGTGATCAAGGGACGTGATTGGGGCAGCTGCGTGATGTCACAATCAAAAAGATGGCGGCGGGCCAGCAGGGGCTTACTTCATTTTAGCAATCAAGGAGAAATTGCAGTGCGATCGCAATTTCTGTCTGGGGGGGGGGTAGCAGTCAGCATGCTGGGCAGCCTTGCCCTGCGATGGGCGGCCCCCAGCATGCGATTACAAGGATTGTAAACTCTGCTACTTAGCAGAGTTTGCAATCCTTACAGAATCAAGTCCTTAGATCTTAGTAGAACAGTTCATCTGCACATATTTCTGGTCACACATGCAGCAATACCTGCAAAATTATCTAATGTCTTCACATGTAGTTACAAAACAATAGTCACCCATAACTAAAAGAGAAGGGCTTCGAAATCAAACAGACAAGTGAATAATTTGTTGACATGGCAATAAACACAGACTGTACATAGGTCATTATATAGCAGCGTGAAATCATCGCTTACAGGGCCCCCATGTGCCCTGGCTAATATAGGCTAGAAAAAAAATAATTGTTGAGTACAGAGTTAAAAATAAATCAAAAATAACCTTTTAGGATATACCATACCTGTTGAGGAACATTCTTTGATTGCAAGAGAGGTGGAATAGTTTTCTCTAATGATAAAAGAGATGGAGGCATCTGGCGTCTGTCCTATTGCAATGCAGGAAGAAAAACTTTAAACAGGCTTATAAATAGTCAAACAAAAAATGTCAGGCTTCTACTTTAGTAATATTTTGTCCACATAAAATAATAATTTGTAATCCGTGTTGGAATATTTGTCAAGTTAAGCATATTCCAATAAAACGGAAAGAACAGACTTAACCTAGTCTACTCAGTGTAATGGGTTAAATTATGATTTAAGGGACAGTGTTCTGCAAGAAAGAGGTACCCTATCATTTTCCAATGAGAACAACTGTATGTGTTTTTATATGGAACAATTGGCTCCTGTGTACAGAATTGGTTTAACACCTGTTCTGTGCAGCTTCCATCCCTGTTCACATGCTATATATAACAGCCCTATTCAGAATTCCACTGTGCAGACACCATTGTCGAACCAATAATAAGATGCCACTGGAAGCCACTAAAACAAAATTAAGCAGAGAAACTGAATCGACAGTGGGCAGAGCATAGCAATTACACACTTCTTGTGGAGCAACTGCTGACAGATACAAATGATACAATTATCTGGCAGATGATCTGCCTGGTTGGAATGAACATCTGGGTAATGGATGAGAGCAAATGAGTGTCAACCATTTGCTCCCAAACACTGGAAAACAGTCAAAAACTGTTCATACAAATTGGTTAAATCATGCGTTTAACCAATTTGAATGACAGGTTTTGTCCATCTTCTAGTGTTTGAGAGCAAATTGCCATCATCCATTACCAGATTTTCATTCAAACCAGACAGATCTACCACCAGATAATTGTATAGTGTATGCCCAGCCTTACTGAATATACAAACACAAAATATCTGAAACTAAAAACCGCATAAGATACTTTGTTAAACTGCTGAAAAGCCAGGAGATACTGATGTCTGGGAAATATAGAGTTTGTTATATGAAGCAGGTTAATCATCATAAGCATAGATAAAATGATTTTAATAAAACAAGCCCAACCTGTGTGTCCAGAGGTGGACCTTTACCAAGCAGTGACTTCTGTCCCATTATATGTGCAGCTTGGGAAGAAGTAGTGGTTGCCCTTTCTTCCGATTCCTTACCGTCCTCTGAATTTTCAGATTTTG
This sequence comes from Pseudophryne corroboree, assembly GCF_028390025.1. NCBI lineage: Eukaryota > Metazoa > Chordata > Amphibia > Anura > Myobatrachidae > Pseudophryne > Pseudophryne corroboree. The sequence goes on from NC_086452.1 coordinate 183,227,373, forward strand.
CATGGACTTGCTCATTTTTAGAGATCCGATCATCCCTATGCAGATTAGAGTGAAGTATTACTTTTTATCTTTCAATTTTTTTTTTTTTTTTTTTTAAATAATCTCAAAACGGTAATTGATATTTAAGTTTCTGCTTAGAGCTGTGGCAAAACTACTTTCAAAGCAGCATTATGGAAGTTTTTTTGCACAATATACTAAAGTATATTTGCACAGTGACCTGAATTTTCCAATTTTATTTGCATTTTTTAAATATTAGGGGATGCATCTATATAATTCTGTAAGGTCTGTCCAGTCTCCGAGGTCTACCACTAAGGAGACTAGACAGAACTTGTCTGGCAGAAATGGAGGATGAGGCTGCGTACTGTAATATGGGAGGAGGAGGGGGGGCTAGGGTAGGGCATCAATTAGAGCAGGGGGTGAAGCAATGGAAAGAAGGGCCAGGGCAGACCAGAGCAGATGGCAGACTGAGGTGATGGTCCATTTACTGGTTCTAAGTGTTGCAGATACCTGACTTTTATGGGCGTTAATAACTCACCCAATACAGTTAAGAGCCCCAATGTTTTTGGCATAGTCCTATAATCACTGCATCTACTTTTCAAGCTAAGTTGTTCATCGATTTATCTAATTCTGTGATAACCTCCCGTAACACAAAAATTTCGGGCCATGGCCTATTGTCAATCAGCATTTCTGGCACTGCAAATTCGTAGCCTTGTCAGAAGACCCACGTGCAAATGCTCATACCAATTATTCAGAAAGTGCCAGATTATTACACAGTGCTATACAATGGAGGATAGAAGAGACTCATGATACAAACAGATGACATGCAACGCACAAAACTTAGCATAATATAAACTGTAACTGGAGTACGTGTTCTTGGACATGAGCACTGTGTAAGTTCCTGGCAGTTTATATCATGTACATTTCTTGCATAAATTTCATCATAGAAAGAACATTAAGTTTAACAAAGACGAACAAAATATGCATTATAAACATTTCAGTGCCCTTTATCAAGCAGTAAATGTCAGTCTCCACAACAAGGTGGTCCCTGTTCAGTTCCTATCAGGTCAGCACTACAGTTGTGTTATTGTGTTCAACATATTGGTTCACCCTGTACAACTTAAATGGTTAAGGCTTGCAGGTTGGCAAAACAGATACACAGATCCTTAATTCCTAAGGAAGGGTGCGCAGGTCCTAGTCACGGCCCCCACAGCTGCACCAACTATGCTGAGATGCATACGCATCGGGGAAAGATGAGTGTTCATTTAAAAACAAAGCACATGAATAAGAACCATCATTGCATGTGTAAACAGAACCTCTTAACCCAGAGGTTCCCAAACGCGGTCCTCAAGGCACCCCAACAGTCCAGAATTTAAATGTATCCATGCTTGGCCACAGGTGACTTAATTAGCACCTCAATTTGATTTAACCAGATTTAACCATCTGTGCTGAGTCATGGATATACCTAAATCATGGACTGCTGGGGTGCCTTGTGGACCGCATTTGGGAACCTGTGTCTTAACCTATCATATGTAATTTTTAAAATGGGCATTCCAACTACTGAAGCATAAGTTCAGAAATGTGTTGTAGCTGTTTAAATAACAGAATGAATACGTATAAAACAAGAATGTGGAGCTAATTAGCACAGCTGGGGCTATCTAATTAGCTCCTGACGCCAGCACTTAACGGGGGTTTGGTCTGCTTGCCTCAGGCACGCAAAACCAAATCCCTGATAAGTCATCTCAAAAGCTCCAACGACTGCTGTGGAAACACATAGGTCCACGGCTTTTTGCAGAACCTGTGTGTGTTCCGTGCAATACTGGGTAATTTACTGCATAGTAACAACAGGCTATACTTGGATAGCAGTCGCAGTAAATACCCATTCTTGCCATGTGGCAAACAACCGCTAGGAATAGGGTAGCCCCCTAAGGGTTTCATTAAGAGATGTGGGAAAATCAAGCTAAGAGAGGTATATTTTTACATAGACAACTAGTAAGGAGTGCAAATGGTATACCAATATTCCCAAGGAATGGAACGGCTGTTCCATTAACCGCCCTAATCTGTACAACTTTGTTTGCACACTGCAATTTAGAGCTTATACAGGACATGCTGCCCCTAAACCCCCCCCTCAAAAAAAAACAAAACATAATAAACTTAAGTCTGTCTGCACATTTTAAGCATACTAATGTCTTTAGCTGGATTTACTCAGCAAGTTCAATGGACTCCCTGACCACAAGCAGTACGTATGGGCAAGGAAGGTTTTCAATTCTCATGGAGCACATTGACTTATGAACCTGGTGAACAGACATTTCCACTGTACATCTATAGATACTTTTGTAACAATATAAACACATGATAAAACAACAGGCTTTGAAATGGGAGGGCAGTGCATGTGTGAGGTACTGCACAATGGGCAGAACTCCCTTCTATCAGGAAGATTACAAACCATTCAGACCCGAAAATAAATGGAACTACGGATTCAGCTCTAATGCTTAGAACGTAAATAAACAAAATACTGGAAAGATCACTTTGAGTAACAAATATTTTAATAAAAAGTAAAAGAAAAATACAAAATACAGTACAGTAAAGTAAAAATACAAGGTACACAAGCTACATCACATCTTCATACACAGGTGATACACCTTAAGCTTGACATTGAATGCTACATATAACTTGTTAAGGTAGATTACCAGCTTTCCATCTTCTCTTTCTGACCAGAAGAATGCTCCTCATCATCGCTGAAATTTAATTGCTCAGTGTAATCTACTTCACTTTGTTCTCCTACAAGAAGGGAAAGAATAAAGAAATATATAAATAAAATGCCATCTGTCCTACAGCCAAAACAAGCTGAAAACCAGAGTCTTGTACAATACAAGGATCCCAGTTTGACGCACAGCAAGAGTACAGTATTACCAGACACTAACTGCTGCAAGAGACCAGGACCCCTAGGTGGCAGTCCCCATGTATGAAGGGGAAATCTCCACCTCATAAATCGGCAATCAGAGTCTATATGGACCACAGGAGTTAACGAAAATAAAATAAACACTCCCAGAGGCAGCTGCCAGAAAGCTCCCTATGGATGAGGGGGGAAGCAGAGGTTCTTATAGGTAGGACATTTGGAAGAAAGTCACAAATTTTGATCACATTCTTCAAGTGCCATACTCCTAGGTGGAGCCTCTATTCTCAGCACCAGTGATTGCCAAATGATGCTGCTCTGCCAAGCAGCCCTCGTTTTTTAGTTTTACATGTCTAATATGTCAAATCTATTGTACAGTTGCAATGTGCAGTATCAACTCATACGTGTAATGTTTGTAATGTATGCTACGTTTTTCTCCCTTCTTATTCTATGTATTCCCCCTACATGTTGCTGCTTGGCAATGCATTGTACCACAAAAAATTCCTAGTGTACGTGCGTACACCTGGCCAATAAAGCTGATTGTGATTACTTTCAAACAACTAATAGCCAAGTACAATTTAATTTGTATATTTATTTATTTTTGTGGGTTGCTTGGTCTTGTCCTCCACCCCTGTACAGTTACATAATCTGCTCTACAAGTGATATTAAAGATGAGTACATTTCTGCAGTGTATGGTCTTGACAAATGTGAATTTGTGTTCCCAAAACATTCAGTCAATAATAAAGAAAAATGTTGCATCCCAAATATGATGGGCAAAGTCAACATTTTTAATTTGCAATGGTGTCCCCTTAAAAATGGACTCAAATCAAAACAAGAAAATGCTATTGATGAGTAAACGAGTGCCTAACATGTCATTTAAAAAAAATCTGTTTTTGATTTGCTATGATGTAGACCAGAATAAAGTGGCAATTTATGAGCTCAGCCAAAAACAAAACAAAAAACACACTATGGCAAGCTCCCACTCATTTATATACACGATTGTACAAAACATGGGTGGACATTGGCAAAATGGTAGGTGACAGTCCGGAGAAACAGCGCAAAATCAAGGCTTTGTGGAATTACAGGGGTGTAACATCAAGTGATGGCGGCTTTCTCGGTACACTCTAATCTGCAGCTTGAATGGATATAGAACAGACTTGTCGGAAGACTTTGCAGGCTTGCCAGTCGAAGCATTCACATGGTGCTACTGGCCACCTTGGGTCCCCCCCTCAAACCTTGTTTAAGTACAAACATTACACTTTAATAAACTATTAGCAATTGCGTAAACATTAACATTTTCAGTTTATACAGCTGTAACTTAGTGACTTTCAGAAGTCTTATACTGTGCTATAAAGGCAGACCAAGGAGACAAGGCTCAAACAGGCATCACGGTTTCCAACTTGTTAAAGCTAATGAGTCTCTGCTCCATCATGCACACCATACAGTGGTGTGCACTGCACTGGGGTCTTACGATGGTCTGTGATCTTTGTGCTATTATGGCCACCTCTCAAAATCGAAAGGGAGAAATTATACATTTAAATAATGCTCGTGTGGGCAAGCTCTAATGTTGGCAACACATACTGTATGGATTTGTGGGGCAAGTAATAACAAAACTACCTGAAAAAAGCCATGAAGTAGAAAGCAAGAAGTATATACCTGCCCAGCCATCGTCCGTTTCAGTGTCCAGGTTATCCAGTTCCTTGAGCTCAGTTGCACTAATGATGGAGGGGCGTTCAACACCTTCAGCAGCCCATGCTTGTGGGGGTCTTCTAGAGAGTCTACGTAAAGTGTTTAATCATAAAAACAGTACATTAAAAGGTTGCAAAGGCAAACAGTACATATCCAGTCTACAAACACCGATGGCTCAACGCTTATTTTTTTTTCTTAATAGGTAACAATTTTAAAATACACCTACATCAATATTCCTCCAACAGAGTAAATATAGAAATACACTTAGAGTATGCATTAAAATGAGATACCAACTTAAATTTTATTTTACAATATAACGTCTACTGTTGCCCCAGTGACTGTACAGCTTGAAGGCATTAAGGAGAAGTCCTTGGGCAGGATTTGTGATCTTTTACACAACTATAAAATTCTCACCTGTTGTTCTCCGCTGGTGTGGGATAACGTGTTGGCCCCTGCATTGGGGGAAACGGAAGCCGTGGATAAGATGGGAACATCTGTGGACGAAGACATAAAACATTATAATTATTATGTATCTATGTATATAGATTATGCTTAATCTGCTTCACTTTACTACTAAACAAAAAGGGAACCAGGCAAGAGCAATCCTTTTTTAAAATTTGTTAAGTCATTTATAGGATTCACGCCCTCGACTACTTTTTTTGGTTAAATTTAATATAAATAGAAGAAAAAAAACAATTACAAAAAAGGTGTATATTCTGTGTCTAAAGTATGTTCTTCCACCAAAAACAGTGGATTTCACAAAATAAACCTGTGAGAGCTTGAGAAGAGATGGCACTGTCAAAAATAAGGCACCAGAGATTATCACCTGACACTGCTTCCGAAACGGTCTACCCTGACACCTATAAGCAGCCTGGCACTTTGTGATTTACTCTAACCTCAACCAGTCACAAACCAAAAAAGATAAAACAAAACAGAGTGACAAATGCATCACCAAGATCTAAATTAGTTCCTGGGTACTCTTGCAATAGATAGCTTTTGCATTTTAAGAGACATTATGCATTTGCTCTGTTGGACATCATTATCTTTTTCTAACTTTGTGCCTCCAGGAAAAAGGAGATTTTTGGGAATTCATCATTAAATCCTTTTCTCTGAATCAGGCTGGGGGACCTGGACCATGTATTGTATGTTGGGACCATGGAGCTTACTTTTGGAAAAGTACCCAAAATGTCCTTTTTTCCTTCATCAAGGCTGAGGGACACTGGACCATGGGATGTTCAACAACTGCCCACAGGGGAGGGAACGCTCAGGTTGCCTGACTGCAGAATTGGTGGCCACCACCGAAAACAATACCATAAAAACGAACAAGCTTGTGGACATAGGACCAGATAGCTGTCCAACAGACCTGTTCCGTGGAAGCCTCATGCCACTTCGAACAGGCAGTCACCACAACTCTAGCAGAATGCGCAGAGACCCGGTCCGGTGCCGGGCTCCCGCACAAGAGTAGGCATGAGAGATTATGCAAGTGATCTATCGTGCAATGGCCTGCTTCGCAGCAGGTAAACCGTGTTGTTGAGCACCGTAGAGAACAAGTAGAGAATATGTGCGGCACATGAAATTTTGTAGATCTGCAGGGTCCAGACTACATCTAAGAGACAAATTGTAGCAGTCTTGGAAAGGGGCTGAGAAAACACTGGAAGGACAATTTCTTGTTTAAAGTGGAAAGATGAAACAAACTTTAGTTGGAACGAAGGAATTATACCTAGACTCCCCCCCCCCCCCCCCCCCCATCATAATGTAAAGATGAGAAACGGCGGCCTGCACACAAAGCACCCATCTTGGAAGCCCGCTGAGCTGATGCAATGGCCATAAGGAATACCAGCTTACGGTCCACCGACTAAAAAGGCTCAAAGGGAACTCGCTTGAGAGCCAAGAGAACCAGATAAGATCCCATGAAACTGCCGGCTGACAAAATGGTGGTTGGACACGCAACAGACCTTGTGAAAAGGTCAGAACATCTGGAAGAAGAGCTGGACACCACTGCACTTTCAAAGAACGTAATCCACATGGGCCAGCTATATGTAGTGGAAACCGGCAGACCAAATCTAACAGAAATAAAAATGCTATGTTCAAGTACAGGTCACTGAGAAACCACAATGCAAGGGCAGAAATAAAAGGAGCACACTGTCCCCGAGTCCAGGCAGTCTCTCGAGACCCAGAGTGCCACCGTTGAAGCTACTTACCCACTACCCCCCCCCCCCCCCCCATGCAATCTGGCAAGCTCTCACAGCTCCCTGCAGCTGATTTGCCATTTAAACATTGGCATGCTGGGGGCTGCAGGGAGACTGTCCCCCAGCCTTGAAGGAGAAATAGCAAACAACAATCTGGCACATAAAAAGTGAATATTAGGGGTTGTAGAGGGTAGAAGCATTTGTCTTAAAGTGATCATTTGCATTAAGTGCCGGTTCCTTTTGGCCCCTTTCAGCAAAATATAATGAACAGTTTCCCCCAGATTGGATGGATGAGAAATACACATTGTATAAAGTCTGGGTGTCGCACTTGCATTTGTCACACATCCTACACAGTTTTGTGCCCATCACAAATGTACAATGATACAGAAGATTATCATGCTGCTTACATTTCCAGCAAATTGAGGCATCATGCCTCTGTACTGAGGAGGTAGGCCAGGTTGCTGCCCATTCAATTTTAGTGGATTGGGTGCGCCATGACTAGCTCGTTTATCCCCAATCTTGCTCTGGTCTGCAGCACCAGGGAGAGCAGGATTAGAGGATCCATCCTCTCCGACTGAAGCAACGTTTTCTTGGTCAGAAGGTGCAAGTGGCGTGCCAAGGTTTCTTCCTCCACCTTCGCGCCAACTGGCCACATCAGCTATATAAGAAAGAACAAAAGTTAGGGGCCCAGGTCTTGTCAAAGTAATACATTTCCAAACTGTATTGCAAAATAAGGTGCTGGGAAAACTTCCAAGACAATGTCCATTGTCCAAATCAAATGGTGTCTGTATATTCGTATATATATTTCTCATACTTGGTGAGCATCTATGAACACTGGTGCCCAGCTCAGAGGCACTGTGACCAATTGCTTAGTTTCCTAAACTGCCAGTGCACTTATAATGATGAGATGTCATTAAGGTTAAGAAAATGCACTGATACACCAATATAAGAATGAAGGGATGTAGTTGGGATCCTGGCGTTCGGGATCTCGGCACTCAGAATACAGGTGCCAGAATCCCGAATTAAGTAACGCGGGTAGGCTAGGGCTAGGCTAAGGAAGGGGGTGGAGGCGTTAGCCTGCGGGGAGGGGGGTTAGGGATACTTACCACCACTGCCTCTGTTGGGATTTCAAGCAGTTGGGATACCTTTGTGGGCATCCCATACCTAACCCAGAATGAATCACCCTATAAAATAACATTCAGATTGCCTGCCCCTTGTGCCACCAAAATCTGTTTGCCTCACTTATGCTCAGGATTACAGCAGGAGGGCAAACACTTAATTTTCACCTACGCTCAAATCATCTCATGTTACAGATGGGTCCACGGTTATCTTGGCTAGTTTTCTGCGCCTAGGCACAACATGGTTTATTAACATAAACCCTTCATCTATTATTCTCAGCTGCAATACAATAGAGAACAATACATCTGAGCATTAAGTTCGTTTGCCCAGTCTCAGTTAATCCTATTAAAGGTCAAGATAAACATGGACCCATCTGTATGTTATACAATCCTGTCATAATTACATATTTTAACAGTGCATATTACAACATCTAGGCATGCATTACTTTGTGGGCGCAAACTGGGTCCAGGTCCATAATTATCATCTGTAACTTCTTTCTCTTTTACTTTTTCCTGGTCCCCAGCTGCCTGCAGACTGGGGAATTCTTGCTGGAAATATCTGTTCACCTGAACACCTGGAAAGAGTACAGTTCATATTAATCTACAGGGCAGGTTATTAGCAGAGAATTGCAATCTTCACGAGAAAGGGATTCATAATACAATAAATGGAGTACATAATAGCAGAGTTAACATACACATTCAGACTTCACATAATTATGAGAAATACATCATGCTTCTCAGAAAATTATTATTACTACTACTACGATTTCTGCATGACTGAGTCACAGATGCAACTTTTGAAATAGTAGTTTTAAATTTGAACAATGGGGCAGATGTATTAACCTGGAGAAGGCATAGACCAGTGATAAACACAAGGTGATAAATGCACCAGCCAGTCAGCTCCTGTCAATTTACATATTGGAGCTGATTGGCTGGCACGATTATCACTTCTTTATGCCTTCTCCAGGTTAATAATACATCTGCCCCAATGTTTCTTTTTAACTCCCTTGTTGCATACATTTCTATTCTCCTGAAATTTTGCAGTCAATCCAGTCATTACTTCCCTGTCCCACACAACGTTACATAGCTGGCAGGGCTGGACATAGAAATATTGTGAACTAACCCAATAACGCATCAAGGAAAGCTGTAAATAAATTGCCTTGGTTGTTGCCCAATATTAGCACAATAGATTATAGTCCCCTTATTCAAAAGATATGATTTCACAAAGTTGGAATTGGTAAAGTGGATATTTTACAGAGTCGAAAACAGTATTTTTGCACTTTGTGAAATTATTTGCTCTGACAGACAGTGGAACCATTTGGTACAAATGGCACAGGTGTAAGTTTGGGCTCTTTAAAAATGACACATGTAGGAACTTTCTAAATCAGTTTATCAATCATTTATGTAAGAAGCCACATACAACAATGGAGATAAGGGGGGGGGGGGGGGGAAACATAACCGTCCCACTCCTGCAACTCCAAGTAAAAAAAAATAAAAATAAGATTTTACTTACCGGTAAATATATTTCTCGTAGTCCGTAGTGGATGCTGGGGAATAGACTGGCTCCGCAGGAGACATGGGCACTTTAAGATAGAATTTAGATTCTGGTGTGCTCTGGCTCCTCCCTCTATGTCCCTCCTCCAGACCTCAGTTAGAGAAACTGTGCCCGGAAGAGCTGACAATACATCTCCCCCGTTCCCCAACTCCGCTGCCTGGGCGTCACTCTTGACTCCTCCCTCTCCTCCTTTGCACCCTACATCCAAGCTCTGGCGCAATCTTGTCGGTTCCAGCTACGCAACAATTGCTCGCATCAGGCCATTTCTCTCCCAGAGTGCAACTAAACTTATCATCCACTCACTGGTCATCTCACGACTTGACTACTGCAATGTGCTCCTCACTGGCCTCACTTGCTCCCACATCGCTCCCCTCCAATCTGTCCTCAACTCTGCAGCTAGGCTCATCTTCCTCTCCCGCCGCTCCACATCTGTCACTCCCCTTCAACAAAACCTACACTGGCTCCCATTCCCCTACAGAATCCTCTTCAAACTCCTCACCCTCACATACAAGGCCATCTCTAATTCCACTGCTCCCTACATCTCCAACCTCCTTCTCCCTTCATACTCCCTCCCGCCCACTACGGTCGGCTGATGACCGTCGCCTCTCCTCTGCCTTGGTCACTGCTTCCCATGCACGAGTTCAGGATTTTGCCCGTGCTGCACCCCTCCAGTGGAATGCGCTCCCCCGCTCCATTAGACTCTCCCCGACCTTGCAAAGCTTCAAACGGGCATTGAAAACCCACCTATTTATCAAAGCGTACCCCTCCAATGCACAACCTAGTCCTTAGGCTGCTCCTCCATCCCCCTGCCCCATGCCTTGGACATCTCTGCTTTGCTCGCATACCACCATCAGGCTTCTACCTGCTTGTTGCACCTCATGTCATCTGTCTGTTGCCCCTCCCCACTAGATTGTTAGCTCTTCAGAGCAGGGCCCTCTTTCCTCTTGTCTAAACCCTCTTCTTGACACATTTCACTCAGCGACCATCTTTACCTGCTTTCTCTCCTGCTGGTAAAGGCTCATCTCTATCTATGGCCGCCAGCCCCAAGTAGTACAATGATTACTCCTTCGCTACTTTCATCTAAGCTGTATTATGTTTTGAGAACTGTGTTGCTCTTTGTTACCTGCACTCCATTTGTTATTTATTTACTGTTATGCTAAGTTTTGTCTCCATGTACTGTCCTTTGTACGGCGCTGCGAAACACTTGTGGCGCCCTATAAATAAAATGTAATAATAATAATAATAATTATGGTAATCCAGGGCAAGATTCATACCAGCCACACCGTATAACTTGAGATAAACATACCCAGTCAACAGTATGAACAACAACAAAGCAACAGGTCAACCCTGATGCAACCATAACATAACCCTTATTTAAGCAATAACTATATACAAGCATTGCAGAAGAAGTCCGCACTTGGGACGGGCGCCCAGCATCCACTACGGACTACGAGAAATAGATTTACTGGTAAGTAAAATCTTATTTTCTCTAACGTCCTAGTGGATGCTGGGGACTCTGTAAGGACCATGGGGATTATAGCAAAGCTCCCAAACGGGCGGGAGAGTGCGGATGACTCTGCAGCACCGATTGAGCAAACACAAGGTCCTCCTCGGCCAGGGTATCAAACTTGTAGAACTTTGCAAAAGTGTTTGAACCTGACCAGGTAGCCGCTCGGCAAAGTTGTAATGCCGAGACCCCTCGGGCAGCCGCCCAAGAAGAGCCCACCTTCCTAGTGGAATGGGCCTTAACTGATTTTGGCAGCGGCAATCCAGCCGCCGAATGAGCCTGCTGAATCGTGTTACAGATCCAGCGAGCAATAGTCTGCTTTGAAGCAGGAGCACCAAGCTTGTTGGAAGCATACAGGATAAACAAAGACTCTGTTTTCCTCACCCTAGCCGTTCTGGCTACATAAACCTTCAAAGCCCTGACTACATCAAGCAACTCGGAGTCTTCCAAGTCCGTAGTAGCCACAGGCACCACAATAGGTTGGTTTATATGAAAGGATGAAACCACTTTCGGCAGAAATTGTGGACGGGTCCACAATTCTGCTCTATCCGCATGGAAAACCAGATAGGGGCTTTTATGCGACAAAGCCGCCAACTCTGACACACGCCTAACCGAAGCCAAGGCTAATAGCATGACCACCTTCCACGTGAGATATTTCAACTCCACCGTTTTGAGTGGTTCAAACCAGTGGGATTTCAGGAAACTCAACACCACGTTAAGATCCCAAGGTGCCACTGGAGGCACAAAAGGGAGCTGAATATGCAGCACTCCCTTTACAAACGTCTGAACTTCAGGTAGAGAAGTCAACTCCTTTTGAAAGAAAATGGATAGGGCCGAAATCTGGACCTTAATGGACCCCAATTTTAGGCCCAAATTCACTCCTGACTGTAGGAAGTGAAGGAAATGGCACAGCTGGAATTCCTCTGTAGGGGCATTCCTGGCCTCACACCAAGCAACATATTTTCGCCATATACGGTGATCATGCTGAGCTGTCACGTCCTTCCTAGCCTTTATCAGCGTAGGAATGACCTCCTCCGGAATGCCTTTCTCCGCTAGGATCCGGCGTTCAACCGCCATGCCATCAAACGCAGCCGCGGTAAGACTTGGAACAGACAGGGCCCCTGTTGCAACAAGTCCTGTCTTAGAGGAAGAGACCACGGGTCCTCTGTGAGCATTTCTTGCAGATCTGGATACCAAGTCTTTCGTGGCCAATCTGGAACAATGAGTATCGTTCTCACTCCTCTTTTTCTTATTATTCTCAGCACCTTGGGCATGAGAGGAAGAGGAGGAAATACATAGACCGACTGGAACACCCACGGTGTCACCAGGGCGTCTACAGCTATCGCCTGAGGGTCTCTTGACTTGGCGCAATACCTCTGTAGTTTTTTGTTGAGGCGGGATGCCATCATGTCCACCTGTGGCAGTACCCACCGACTTGCAGTCTGTGCGAAGACTTCCTGATGACTTCCCCACTCTCCCGGGTGGAGGTCGTGTCTGCTGAGGAAGTCTGCTTCCCAGTTGTCCACTCCCGGGATGAACACTGCTGACAGTGCGCTTACGTGATTTTCCGCCCAGCGAAGAATTCTGGTGGCTTCCGCCATCGCTACCCTGCTCCTTGTGCCGCCTTGTTGGTTTACATGAGCCACTGCGGTGATGGTGTCTGACTGAATCAGAACCGGTTGGTCGCAAAGCAGGGTCTCCGCTTGACGTAGGGCGTTGTATACGGCCCTTAGTTCCAGGATGTTGATGTGAAGGCAAGTCTCCTGACTTGACCACAGACCTTGGAAATTTCTTCCCTGTGTGACTGCTCCCCACCCTCGGAGGCTTGCATCAGTGGTCACCAGGACCCAGTCCTGAATGCCGAATCTGCGGCCCTCGAGAAGGTGAGCACTCTGCAGCCACCACAGGAGAGACACCCCGGCCCTGGGAGATAGGGTGATTAACCGATGCATCTGAAGATGTGATCCGGACCACTTGTCCAGTAAGTCCCATTGAAAGGTCCTCGCATGGAACCTGCCGAAGGGAATGGCCTCATATGATGCCACCATCCTTCCCAGGACTCGAGTGCAGTGATGCACTGACACCTGTTTTGGTTTTAATAGGTTCCTGACCCGTGTCATGAGCTCCTGAGCTCTCTCTATCGGGAGATAAACCCTTTTCTGGTCTGTGTCTAGAATCATGCCTAGGAAAGGCAGACGAGCCGTAGGAACCAACTGCGACTTTGGAATATTTAGAATCCAGCCGTGTTGCCAATACACTTCCAGAGAAAGTGCTACGCTGATCAGCAACTGCTCTCTTGATCCCGCTTTTATGAGGAGATCGTCCAAGTATGGGATAATTGCGACCCCTTGCTTCCGCAGGAGTACCATCATTTCCGCCATTACCTTGGTAAATATTCTCGGTGCCGTGGAGAGACCAAACGGCAACGTCTGAAATTGGTAATGACAATCTTGTACCACAAATCTGAGGTATGCCTGATGAGGTGGATAAATGGGGACATGAAGGTATGCATCCTTTATGTCCAGAGACACCATAAAATCCCCCCCTTCCAGGCTTGCGACGACCGCTCTCAGCGATTCCATCTTGAACCCTTTCAGGTATATGTTCAGGGATTTTAAATTCAATATGGGTCTGACCGAACCGTCCGGTTTAGGGACTACAACATGGTCGAATAATAACCCCCTCCTTGTTGAAGGAGGGGAACCTTGACCACCACCTGTTGAAGATCCAATTTGTGAATTGCAGTTAACACTATTTCCCCCTCGTGGGGGGAAGCCGGCAGGGCCGTCGGTGAGGGGGCATCTCCTCGAAGTCCAGCTTGTATCCCTGAGACACAATATCTATTGCCCAGGGATCCAACAGGGAGTGAACCCACTTGTGGCTGAAATTTCGAAGACGTGCCCCAACCGGGCCTAGCTCCGCCTGTGGAGCCCCAGCGACATGCAGTGGATTTTGTAGAGGCCGGGGAGGACTTCTGTTCCTGGGAACTAGCTGTATTGTGCAGCTTCTTTCCTCTGCCCCTGCCTCTGGCAAGAAAGGACACACCTCGGACTGTTTCTTTGTGATCGAAAGGACTGCATTTGATAATGTCGTGCTTTCCTAGGCTGTGCTGGAATATAAGGCAAAAGATCAGAATTACCAGCTATAGCTGTGGAGACCAGGTCCGAGATCCCTTCTCCACACAAACCTCAGCCTTGTAAGGTAAACCTTCCATATGCCTCTTAAGTCAGCATCACCTTTCCATTGCATGTTGCACAGGACACGTCAAGCAGAAATCGACATAGCGTTAACTCTAGAACCCAGTAGACTAATGTCTCTTTGGGCATGTTTTATATATATATCTAAGACAGCATCTATATATATATATATATATATATATATATATATATATATCTCTCTCTATCTATCTAGATATCCACCCACACATTATATATATATATATATATATATATATATATATATATATATATATACACATATACATACACACACACACACACACACACACACACACACACTAGGGTCTCAATCTCTGCTGATAATAGGATTTTGGTACTTACCAGGTAAATCCTTTTCTTTGAATCCATAGGGGGCACTGGAGTACTCTTGGGATATGGACGGGCTTCCGTAGGAACAGCACTGAATATTTAAATTTAGTAACACTCCACCCCTCCATATCCCCGAGCACATCTCAGTGTTTTTTACTGAGCCGAACAGGAATTAAGAGAGGTTGATAATGGAGTATTACATATAACATAACGGACACTAACGTTGTTAACACATAACGTTACTGACAACTAAACAGTTGACACCCTAACCAGCACTTGTAACTTGAACCAGTCGGTGAAAGTGTGTTACCATAAGATCCTCAGAACTAACCACAAGTAGGTAAAACTGCTCTGGGTGGGCGTCCAGTGCCCCCTATGGATTCAAAGAAAAGGATTTACCTGGTAAGTACCAAAATCCTATTTTCTTTTTCATCCACTAGGGGTCACTGGAGTACTCTTGGGACGTACCAAAGCTTCCCCCGTGGGCGGGAGAGCTGTTTGGCACTTGTAACACTAGGCGGCCAAAGCTAGATGCTGATGCTGCAAAAGTATCAAACTTGTAAAAGCGCACAAACGTGTGCACTGAAGACCATGTAGCCGCCCGGCAAAGCTGCGTCGCAGAAGCCCCACGACCAGCTGCCCATGAAGTTCCCACAGAACGTGTGGAATGAGCGGTTACTGACGTAGGCGGTTGTAACCTAGCATGAAGGTAAGCCTGACGTATGGTCAGTTTTATCCATCTGGATAAAGTTTGTTTAGATGCTGGCCAACCAATCTTGGCAGCATCATAAAGAACAAATAACGTATCCGTCTTACGAACTGAAGACGTTCGGGATACATAAACGCGTAATGCGCGAACCACATCCAGAGTTCCAGAATGTGCTGTCAACACAGGAACTACTATTGGTTGATTGATGTGAAAAGATGACACTACCTTTGGTAAGGCGGCGGGATTCGTCCGAAGTTCCGCTCTGTCATCATGAAACACCAAATACGGTGGCTTGCATGACAAGGCACCCAAATCCGAAACACGCCTTGCCGAAGCTAAGGCTAAGAGAAAAATTGTTTTCCAAGTGAGAAACTTTATATCCACTTGTTGTAAGGGTTCAAAATATGAAGACTGTAAGAACTCCAAAACCAGATTCAAGTCCCATGGCGCTGTAGGTGGAATGAATGGAGGCTGTACCCTGAGTACACCTTGGAGAAAAGTGCGTATAGACGGCAATAGAGCCAATCGTCTTTGAAAGTAAATTGACAAAGCAGATACCTGCACCTTTAGTGTAGATAAACGCAATCCTCCATCTAACCCTGTTTGTAGAAACAACAACAGGCGGCATACTTTGAAAGCTGATGTCGGAAATTGCCGAGCTTCACACCAACCTATATATGCACGCCATATTCTGTAATAATGAGCTGCCGTAACCGGCTTCCTAGCTCGTAACATGGTTGGTATAACTGAATCTGGAATGCCCTCTCTTCTTAAGAGGGCGGTCTCAACAGCCACCCCGTCAAACGCAGCCGCGCTAAATCGGGGTAAAGAAACGGACCCTGTTGTAACAGGTCTGGACGTATTGGGAGCGGCCACGGATCGTCTGCGAGTAATCCTCGAAGATCCGAGAACCAAGCTCTCCGAGGCCAATGAGGCGCCACTAGTATGACTGTGAGCGACTCTCTTTTGATCCGTTTTAGCACCAGAGGGAGCAGCGGAAACGGTGGAAACAGATACACAAGACTGTACGGCCACGCGACAGTGAGAGCATCCACCGCGACTGCCTTTGGATCTCTCGTTCTGGACACATACTGGGGCGTTTGATGATTGTGTCGAGATGCCATCAGGTCCACCTGAGGATAACCCCATCGCTGAACCAACATGTGAAACACTTCTGGATTTAATGACCATTCGCCTGGGTGAAAATCCCGACGACTGAGATAATCCGCTTCCCAGTTGTCCACTCCCGGAATGAACACGGCCGACAATATCACCTGGTGGCATTCCGCCCAATTGAGGATTCGAGCTACTTCCCGCATTGCCATGCGGCTTCTCGTTCCTCCTTGTTTGTTGATGTATGCGACCGCTGTCGCATTGTCCGACTGCACTTGGACAGGCTGAGAGCGAATCATGTGCACTGCTTGTCGTAGCGCATTGAAAATTGCGCGGAGTTCTAGAACATTTATAGACAGCAATTTCTCGTGATCCGCCCAGAGACCCTGGAGCTGACAATTTTGAATTACCGCTCCCCAACCTCTGAGACTGGCGTCCGTAGTTAGAATTATCCAATTGCAAACTCCGAACCGTCTTCCTGCGGTTAAATTGTGTTCCTTGAGCCACCATAGCAGAGATACTCTTGCTATTGGTGACAACCTCACCCTGTGGTGAATCTGCAGATGCGAGCCCGACCACTGGGCAAGCACGTTCAGCTGAAATGGACGAGAGTGAAATCTTCCGAACTGAAGCGCCTCGAACGCTGCCACCATTGTGCCTAACAGGCGAATGCACAAGTGTACCGACACTGTGCGTGGCTTGAGCACTAATTGTACTAGATGGCGTAGCATTTGTACTTTCTGTTGTGGTAGGTAAATCCTTTGATTGACCGTATCGAGAATCATACCTAGGAACTGAAGGCGTTGAGACGGAATTAGATGTGATTTCTTGAAATTTACAATCCAACCGTGGTGAACCAGTACATTGTATGTTAGCAGCGCATGTTGGGTAAGTATCTGTTGAGACGGAGCTTTGATGAGCAGATCGTCTAAATACGGAACTATTGTCACTCCCAGGGATCTGAGGTGAGCTATCATCACAGACATTACTTTGGTGAATACCCGAGGCGCTGATGACAGGCCAAACGGCAGAGCCTGAAACTGGTAATGGTTCTGGCGTATTGCAAACCGTAAGAATTTCTGATGAGGCTGCCAAATTGGAATGTGTAAGTACGCATCCTTGAGGTCTAAGGCAATCATAAACTCCTTGGTCTCTAACCCCGCAATCACCGAACGTAGAGACTCCATTTTGAATCTGTAGTAAGTTACGTACTGATTGAGGCCCTTTAAGTTCAATATTGGTCTGACTGAGCCATCCGGCTTCGGGACCACAAACAGGCTTGAATAATAACCCTGACCCTGTTGGTGTACAGGGACCGGAATCAACACTGCCGAATCCAGTAAGGACTGAATGGCAATTTGCAAAACTCTCCTCTTGTCGTCCGACAGAGGCAATCCTGTCTTGAAAAACCGCAGAGGCGGCAGACAGTCGAACTCTATTTTGTAACCTTTTAACACTAAATTGCGAATCCAGCCCTCCGCGGATGTGTGGAACCACGCCCCATGGAACGTCTGAAGGCGTGCTCCCACAATTGGAGAACCGAGATGGGCTGGTAACCCGTCATGCCACTGGCTTGTCGGTAACCTTAGCGTCTTGGCGAGTTGTGTTGGTTTGATGGAAACCACGTCCTCGACCACGTCTAGCAGGCGTGGCTGATCCTCTGCCACGTCCTCGAAAGGGCTGAGGTCTAAAGGATTTGAACGAAGGTCCAGCGTACCTTCTTCTTGGCGCAGGTGGAGGCAATGGTAAGAAAACAGACTTACCTCCCGTAGCCTCCTTAATCCATGCGTCCAATTCTGGACCAAACAACTTCTTGCCATCGTAAGGCAACGCCTCTATACTTCGTTTGACCTCTGCCTCCGCTTGATAAGTACGCAGGTAGAGTGCTCTTCGTGCCGTAACTAGCGAAGATGAAATACGAGAAGTGAGCTGACAGACGTCAGTAGACGCTGTACAGAGATACTCTACAGCCTCAATCATTTGATTTACCAGAACTATCAGGTTTTCGTCCTGTAAAGCAGATTTGAGTTCTGTAAGCCATATTATGAGCGCCTTAGTTACCCAAATGCCAACCAATCCAGGTCTTAGCATCACACCTGCTGCTACATACATGGTTTTTAGCATAGTTTCTATCTTGCGATCTGAAGGATCTTTAAGCGTAGTAGCTGCTGGCACTGGTATGGTTAATTTCTTGGTAAGCTTTGACACTGAAGAATCAACTATTGGTGGATTCTCCCATGTACACGTTACCGAGTCTGGAAACGGATAACTAGACTTAAATCTGCGAGGTATAGAAAACCGTTTATCTGGATTCTGTCGTGTTTCTACTAACATCTGATTTAGAGAATCCGACACAGGAAAACTTACTGGCGTCTTCCGTCGTTTAGTAAATACGACCTGATCATTGGTGAGAGGCTGCTCAGCTTCAGGAAACCTTAGAGACCGCCGTACCGCTCTGATGAGATCATCTATGCCGGAACTGTTAACATCCTCGTTATCTGACTCCACTTCGCCTTCCTCACCCTCATCGTTTTCCGTGAGGTCTGGCATGGAATCGTCAGAATGCAACATAGCAGACACTGGAAAATCATAAGACATATGAAAATTATCCCGTTTGCCCAAAATGGATTTGGACCTTACGCAAGGCTGAGACGCCTCCGGAAGATCTGGCGGGCTCACCCTAGACTCAGATCTTAACGTTTCTCGCTCCAGACGAGCCGCGGTCATTTCTGTCTGAAATCTCTCCAGTACATTTACTAACATACCCCACGGAGGGTCCGGTGAGGAAATTGGTTGTAAAACTGGAGCAGAAATGGTATTCTGAACGGAATCCACAAAACATACTTTACATGTGGTAGATGCATCCGGTAACACACTGCCACATACTTTGCAAATATGCTTTTTAGTTTTTGCTGGTGCCTTACTCATTATGGCGACAGACAATACAATACACAAAAAACAGACACCTGCACGACTCAGTAAAATAGCAATAAGGTGTCTCTGTATATATATCTGGCCCAGTGCAGTACACGTGGCCAGTACTATGAAATGTGATCCCAAATTCCCACTAACACCCCTGCGCCTCCGGTGGAGTAGAGATGTAGTACTGGAACGTTCTGGAATCACAGCGGGAAGACACAGGAAGCATGGTTAAAAATGGCTGCCCTGCTAACTTATACATATAATCCTAGTGCTGGTTACATTCACTGATTATACTGTAACAATCCCTGCAGCCTCTTATCTGCTGCTGCAGTATTTCTCTGCTTCATTATTATTTGTCCCCCCTGTAATGGCTGCCTGCTCTTAGTACAGCGGCAGCGCAGCGTGTGGGCCCCCAGCGGGTATCGTAGAGCGCTATGTGCCTCGTGTTTCCCAGCGGTGGGCTCCTGTATAATAGCGTCAGCTAATCAAGCTAGCGCTGCGGCGGCCGGCGGCCTGTGAGAGTCGATCAGAGGTGCCTGCACGGAGGTCTGTGGCCGAACGTGCGGGCGCCTGAGCGGGGAGAGCCGCGGTGCCTGCACGGAGGTCTGTGGCCGAACGTGCGGGCGCCTGAGCGGGGAGAGCCGCGGTGCCTGCACGGAGGTCTGTGGCCGAACGTGCGGGCGCCTGAGAGGGGAGAGCCGCGGTGCCTGCACGGAGGTCTGTGGCCGAACGTGCGGCGCCTGAGAGGGGAGATCAGCGGCGTCACCAAGCACTATGTACCCCCACGTCGGGGCGGCAGCGGGAGCTGACCGCCCCGTTTCACATACCTTACTCCTGCAGACGTGCGGAGGCTCCGACGGGGCTTCTTAAACAAGCGCCGTCCAGCCTGTGCAGGAGGATGTGTGGGCTGTGAGGGAGCTCTTTCAGAGAGGCCCGACACGCCCGTGCTGCTATCAGCAGCTGCACTATCCCTGACCCTGCCTTTTGGAAGGGGGAAAGGGATGTGTCCAAATAGTAGAAAAAATAAAAATAAAAAGTTTCTTCAAAAAACCGTGACTTCAGTTATTCAGGTGTTGCCACGTTCAGCACAGAAAAAACACTGAGATGTGCTCGGGGATATGGAGGGGTGGAGTGTTACTAAATTTAAATATTCAGTGCTGTTCCTACGGAAGCCCGTCCATATCCCAAGAGTACTCCAGTGACCCCTAGTGGATGAAAAAGAAAAGGTATCTGTCCACGCTGCTACAGCGCTATAAACCCATGCCAACAAAATCGCCGGTCTGAGTAGTGTACCAGAATGTGTGTAAATGGACTTCAAAGTACTTTTACTGCATGCTATCTGCAGGATCCCTGAGGATAGCTGTTAAGTCAGCGCTACCTTTTGGGCAAACGTGACACCCTAGGGGAAGATTCCCATCGTATCCCGGCCCTAGTAGGGAAAGGATACTCCCTGAGAATTCTTTGTGGGAAACTGCAGTCTCTTGTCTGGAGATTCCCGCACTTTTTCTTCATGAGAGGAGGGAAATTTACCTCAGCTTTCTTCCCCTTAAACATGTGTACCCTTGTGTCAGGGACAGATGAGTCATCAGTGATATGCAAAACATTTTTTATTACAATAATCATATATTGAATACTTTCCTGCCATTTTGGCTGTAACTTTGCATTATCGTAGTCGACACTGGAGTCAGACTCCGTGTTGATATCAGTGTCTATTATTTTGGATAGTGAGCATTGAGAGACTGAAGGTCTCTGCGACATAGGGACAGACATGGGTAGATTCCCTGTCTGTTCTCTAATCTTTTGTGCAATAAATTTACCTTAGCACTTAATTTCACATATCCAAACAGGTGTCGGCGTTGTCGACGGAGACACCACTCACACATTTGCTCCATCTCCTCCTTAGGGGAGCCTTTTACCTCAGACGTGTCGACACACACGTACCGACACCACACACTCAGGGAATGCTCATCTAAAGACAATTCCCCCACAAGGCCCTTTGGAGAGACAGAGAGAGAGTATACCAGCACACACCCCAGCGCTATAAACCCAGGAATAACACAGTAACTTAATGTTAACCCATTAGCTGCTGTTTACATAGATTTTTGTGCCTAATTATGTGCCCCCCTCCCTCTTTTTACCCTCTTCTACCGTGTATCTGCAGGGGAGAGCCTGGGGAGCTTCCTCTCAGCGGAGCTGTGGAGAAAGAATGGCGCAGGTGAGTGCTGAGGAAGAAGCCCCGCCCCCTCGACGGCGGGCTTCTGTCCCGCTTAAATATAAATTTTCTTGGCTGGGGCTCATACATATATACAGTGCCCAACTGTATATATGTGTACTTTTGCCAAACGAGGTCCATATGCTGCCCAGGGCGCCCCCACCTGCGCCCTGCACCCTTACAGTGACCGGAGTATGTGAGGTGTGTGGGAGCAATGGCGCACAGCTGCAGTGCTGTGCGTTACCTCAGTGAAGAACGGAGTCTTCTGCCGCCGATTTCGAAGTCTTCTTGCTTCTCATACTCACCCGGCTTCTATCTTCCGGCTCTGCGAGGGGGACGGCGGCGCAGCTCTGGGATCGGACGACGAGGGTGAGATCCTGTGTACGATCCCTCTGGAGCTAATGGTGTCCAGTAGCCTAAGAAGCAGGACCTAGCTTCAGAGAGTAGGGCTGCTTCTCTCCCCTCTGTCCCACGATGCAGGGAGTCTGTTGCCAGCAGAGCTCCCTGAAAATAAAAAACCTAACAAAATACTTTCTCTCAGCAAGCTCAGGAGAGCTCACTGAACAGCACCCAGCTCGTCCGGGCACAGATTCAAACTGAGGTCTGGAGGAGGGACATAGAGGGAGGAGCCAGAGCACACCAGAATCTAAATTCTTTCTTAAAGTGCCCATGTCTCCTGCGGAGCCCGTCTATTCCCCATGGTCCTTACGGAGTCCCCAGCATCCACTTGGACGTTAGAGAAATAGGATTTTAATTACCTACCGATAAATCCTTTTCTCGTGGTCCATAAGGGATACTGGGGACACTTAGTACGATGGGGTATAGATGGGGGTCCAAAGGAGCCAAAGCACTTTAAAACTAAACAGGGTGTGCTGGCTCCTCCCCACTAAGCCCTCCCCCACAGCTCAGTCTAGGAAAACTGTGCCCAAAGGAGATGGACATACTTTAGAGTAGGAAACATTACCAGACTACAGGTGGCGAGATTAACGAACTAGCACACAGCAGAACAACCAAACCAGCAACAGCCGAGTCAAACAACTTTCAAACAAAAACAAACTTGCAGGAAATGGAAGCACAGAGGCGGGCGCCCAGTATCCCTTATGGACTATGAGAAAAGGATTTACCGGTAGGTTACCTTGTTGAAGACAGGACGTCTTCTGCCGCCGATTTTCCGGACCTCTTCTGTCTTCTGGCACTGTAAGGGGGCCGGCGGCGCGGCTCTGGGACCCATCCATGGCTGGGCCTGTGATCGTCCCTCTGGAGCTAATGTCCAGTAGCCTAAGAAGCCCAATCCACTCTGCACGCAGGTGAGTTCGCTTCTTCTCCCCTTAGTCCCTTGATGCAGTGAGCCTGTTGCCAGCAGGTCTCACTGAAAATAAAAAACCTAAAACTAAACTTTTCACTAAGCAGCTCAGGAGAGCCACCTAGTGTGCACCCTTCTCGTTCGGGCACAAAAATCTAACTGAGGCTTGGAGGAGGGTCATAGGGGGAGGAGCCAGTGCACACCAGGTAGTTCTAAAGCTTTACTTTTGTGCCCAGTCTCCTGCGGAACCGCTATTCCCCATGGTCCTTACGGAGTCCCCAGCATCCACTTAGGACGTTAGAGAAATCCTATTTTCTTTAACACACATAAGGGATACTGGGGACACTTAGTACGATGGGGACGTCCCAAAGCTCCCAGAATGGGTGGAAATGCACCGAGACGGCTGCAACACCGCATGTCCGAATTGGACACCCTCTTTTGCCAGGGTATCAAACCTGCAGAACTTGACAAACGTGTTTGTCCCTGACCAGGTAGCGGCCCGGCCTAGTTGCAAAGCAGAGACACCACGGGCAGCCGACCAGGAAGACGCTGCTGACCTAGTAGAGTGGGCCTTGATAGATTTAGGAATAGGTAGGCCTGTTGAATAGTAAGCCTAATCCAACGGGCAATAGACTGTTTCGAAGCAGGACAACCCTTCTTGTGAGCATCATACAGCACAAAGAGGGAATCAGACTTCCGGACAGCAGATGTCCTCTTGACATAGATCCTCAGGGCTCACACCACATCCAAGGACTCCTGGATGGAAGAAGCGGCCGAAGCCGCCGGAACCACGATAGGCTGATTCAGGTGGAAAGCAGAAACCACTTTTGGCAGGAACTGCCAGCGAGTCCTGAGCTCTGCTCTATCCTCATGAAAGACCAAGTAGGGACTCCTGCAAAACAAAGCTCAGAGCTCCGAAACACGCCTGGCGAAGCTAAGGCTAACAGCATAATTGTCTTCCATGTAAGGTACTTGTCCTCTACCGACATTAACGGTTCAAACCAAGAAGACTGCAGAAAGGTCAAAACCATGTTTAGATCCAAAGGAGCCGTGGGAGGCACGAAAGGCGGTTGGATGTGAAGGACGTGTAGAAACGTCTGGACTTCAGGTAAAGCAGCAAATTTATTCTGGAAGAAGATGGACAAGGCAGAGATCTGTACCTTAAGGGGACCTAACCGTAGGCCCATGTCCACACCTGCTTGTTAGAAACGCAAAAAATGTCCCAGGTTGAAATTCGCAGAACCTTCGGCCCTCACACCGAGACACATACCATTTCCAGATATGGTGGTAATGAGTCAATGTGACAGCCTTCCTTGCTTGAATCATGGTTGTAATAACCTTACCAGGAATACCTTTTTCAGATAGAACGTTCCGCTCAACCGCCAAGCCGTTAATCAAAGCCACTAAGTCTGGGTAGACGAACAGCCCTTGCTGCGGAAGATCCTCCCGCAGTGGCAGAGGCCTGAGGTCTTCAACTGTCATGGCCAGAAGGTCTTAGAATTGCCTGCACACCCCTCCCTTCTGATTCTTTTTAGAACCCAGGGAAGTAATGGGATCGGAGGAAACAGGTTCACCAGCTGGTAAGCCCATGACGTGGTCTGTGCGTCCAATGCCACCGCTTGAGGTTCCCTTGTCCTGGAGCAATAGCGCCGGTGCTTTTTTTTGAGCCAAGAAGCCATCAGGTCGATCTGCGGATAGCCCCACTGATCAGTTATCATCCGGAAAACCTGCGGAGTCCCCACTCTCCTGGGTGTATGTCGTGACGACTTAGGAAGTCCGCCTCCCCGTTGTCCACTCCCGGAAAGAATATGGCTGATACTGCATTCCTTTCTACCCAGAGGAGTATCTTTGATACCTCTCGCATGCAGGCCCTGCTCTTTGTTCCTCCCTGCTGATTGACACACACCACAGCCGTGGCGTTGTCCGACTGAACCTGAATGGCTTGGCCTTGAGGCAGGTGAGACGCCTGTAGCAGAGCACTGTAGATCGCCCTGAGTTCCAGTATGTTTATTGGAAGAATGACTTTGTAGCTTGACCACCTATCCTGGAACTGTGCCCCTTGGGTGACAGCTCTCCAACCTCGAAGGCTCGTGTCTGTGGTCAAGAGAATCCAATCCTGGATCCCGAAGCTTCAACCCTCCAAGAGATTGGAGTGTTGCAAACACCACAGAAGAGAGATCCTGGCCTACGGTGAGAGAAGTATGACCTGGTGCACATGCAGATGCTAACCAGACCATTTCTTCAGGAGATCCAGTTGAAAAGTCCTCAAATGGAATCTGCCGAATGGAATGGCCTCGTAGGACGTCACCATCTTTCCCAACAGGAGAGTGCGAAGATGTACAGAGACCCAGTTCAGCTGCAGAAACGCTCGAACAAACTCCTGAATTTTCCTGGCCTTGTCCACAGGAAGGAGGATTTTCTGAGGCACCGTGTCCAATATCATCCCGGGGAACTGGAGATGCTAGGTCGGCTCGAGGTGGGATTTCTGCAAGTTCAGAATCCAACTGTTGTGTGACAGTAGTGTTGTCGTGCGACAGATGCTGTCCTCCAGTGGCTCCTTCAATCTTGCCTTTAGTAACAGATAGTCCAGGTACGGGACAATGTTCACTCCCTGAATCCGGAGTAAGAACATAATTTCCACCATCACCTTTGTTAAAAGCCTTGGGGCCGTGGATAGGCCAAAGGGCAGCGCCTGGAACTGGTAGTGTTCGTCCAGCAGAGCAAACCGGAGGTAGGCTTGGTGAGGTGGCCATATTGGATGTACGCGTCCTTTATGTCCTTAGAGACTAAGAACTCCCCCTCCTCCAGGCCTGAGATCACTGCTCCCAGTGACTTCATTTTTTAACCGGAAAACCCGCAAATAAGATTTTACTTACCGGTAAATCTATTTTTCGTAGTCCGTAGAGGATGCTGGGGACTCCGTAAGGACCATGGGGAGAGACGGGCTCTGCAGGAGACATGGGCACTTTAAGAAAGAATTTAGTTCCTGGTGTGCACTGGCTCCTCCCTCTCTGCCCCTCCTCCAGACCTCAGTTAGAGAACTGTGACCAGAGGAGATGGACAGTACGAGGAAAGGATTTTTGTTAATCCAAGGGCAAGATTCATACCAGCCACACCAATCACACCGTATAACTTGTGATAACAATCCAGGAAACAGTATGACAATAACATAGCATCAGTTCACGCCCGATGCAATAACGTAACCCTTATTGAAGCAATAACTATATACAAGTATTGCAGAAAAAGTCCGCACTTGGAACGGGCGCCCAGCATCCTCTACGGACGAGAAATAGATTTACCGGTAAGTAAAATCTTATTTTCTCTAACATCCTAGAGGATGCTGGGGACTCCGTAAGGACCTTGGGGATTATACCAAAGCTCCCAAATGGGCGGGAGAGTGCGGATGACTCTGCAGCACCGATTGAGCAAACATGAGGTCCTCCTCAGCCAAGGTATCAAACTTATAGAATTTTGCAAAGGTGTTTGTACCCGACCAAGTAGCAGCTCGACACCGCTGTAGTGCCGAGACCCCTCGGGCAGCCGCCCAAGAAGAGCCCACTTTCCTAGTGGAATGGGCCTTGACCGATTTTGGTAACGGCAAACCAGCCGTAGAATGCGCTTGCTGAATCGTGTTACAGATCCAGCGAGCCAGAGTCTGCTTTGAAGCAGTGCCGCCAAGCTTGTTGGCTGCATACAGAACAAACAGTGCTTCTGTTTTTCGGACTCTAGCCGTCCTGGCTACATAAAGCTTCAAAGCCCTGACCACATCAAGGGACTCGGAATCCTCTAAGTCCCGTGTAGCCACAGGCACCACAATAGGTAGGTTCATATGAAAGGATGAAACCACTTTTGGCAGGAACTGAGGACGTGTCCGCAATTCCGCTCTATCCATATGGAAAACCAGATAGGGGCTTTTATGTGATAAAGCCGCTAATTCAGACACTCGCCTAGCCGAAGCTAGGGCTAATAACATGACCACCTTACAAGTGAGATATTTCAACTCCACCGTTTTCAGTGGTTCAAACCAGTGTGACTTTAGGAAGTCCAAGACCACATTAAGGTCCCAAGGCGCCACCGGAGGCACAAACGGAGGCTGAATATGCAGTACTCCCTTAACAAAAGTCTGAACTTCTGGGAGAGAAGCCAATTCTTTTTTTAAAGAAAATGGATAGGGCCGAAATCTGGACCTTAATGGAGCCTAATTTAAGGCCCAAATCCACTCCAGTTTGTAGGAAGTGAAGAAAACGGCACAGATGGAATTCTTCCGTAGGAGCATCCTTGGCCTCACACCAAGAAACATATCTTCGCCATATACGGTGATAATGTTTTGCTGTTACTTCCTTCCTAGCCTTTATCAGTGTAGGGATAACCTCAACCGGAATACCTTTTTACGCTAGGATCCGGCGTTCAACCGCCATGCCGTCAAACGCAGCCGCGGTAAGTCTTGGAACAGACAGGGTCCCTGTTGCTACAGGTCCTGCCTTAGAGGAAGAGGCCACGGATCTTCCGTGAGCATTTCCTACAGATCTGGATACCAGGTCCGTCGTGGCCAATCTGGAACAACGAGGATTGTTCTCACTCCTTTTCTTCTTACTATTCTCAACACCTTGGGTATGAGAGGAAGAGGAGGAAATACATAGACGGACCAAAACACACACAGTGTCACAAGGGCGTCTACCGCTACTGCTCGAGTGTCTCTGGACCTGGCGCAATACCTCTGTAGCTTTTTGTTGAGGCAGGACGCCATCATGTCTATCTGTGGCAGTTCCCACCGACTCACAATCTGTGCGAAGACTTCTGGATGAAGTCCCCACTCTCCCGGGTGTAGGTCGTGTCTGCGGAGGAAGTCTGCTTCCCAGTTGTCCACTCCCGGAATGAACACTGCTGACAGTGCGCTTACATGATTCGCCGCCCAGCGAAGAATCCTGGTAGCTTCAGCCATTGCCGCTCTGCTCCTTGTGCCGCCTTGGCGGTTTACATGAGCCACTGCGGTGATGTTGTCTGACTGGATCATAACTGGTTGGTCGCGAAGTAAGGCCTCCGCTTGACGTAGGGCTTTGTATATGGCCCTTAGTTCCAGGATGTTGATGTGCAAACAAGTCTCTTGACTTGACCAAAGACCCTGGAAACTTCTTCCCTGTGTGACTGCTCCCCAACCTCGGAGGCTTGCGTCCGTGGTCACCAGGATCCAATCCTGAATGCCGAATCTGCGGCCCTCGAGAAGGTGAGCACTCTGCAGCCACCACAGGAGCGACACCCTGGCCCTGGGGGACAGGGTGATCAACCGATGCATCTGTAGATGTGATCCGGACCACTTGTTAAACAGATCCCATTGGAAAGTCCTTGCATGGAACCTGCCAAAGGGAATGGCCTCATATGAGGCCACCATCTTTCCCAGGACTCGAGTGCAATGATGCACGGACACGTGTCTTGATTTCAAAAGGTTCCTGACCAGAGTCATAAGTTCCTGGGCTTTTTCTATCGGAAGATAAACCCTTTTCTGGGTCGTGTCCAGAATCATGCCCAAGAAAGGCAGACTAGTCGTAGGAACCAACTGCGACTTTGGGATATTGAGAATCCAGCCGTGTTGTTGTAACACTTTCAGTGAAAGAGATACGCTGTTCAGCAACTGCTCTCTTGATCTCGCTTTTATGAGGAGATCGTCCAAGTACGGGATAATTGTGACACCCTGCTTGCGCAGGAGCACCATCATTTTCGCCATTACCTTGGTGAAAATCCTCGGAGCCGTTGAGAGACCAAACGGCAACGTCTGAAATTGGTAATGACAGTCTTGTACCGCAAATCTTAGGTACGCCTGATAAGGTGGATAAATGGGGACATGAAGGTACGCATCCTTTATGTCCAGTGACACCATAAAATCCCCCCCCTTCCAGGCTGGCGATGACCGCTCTTAGCGATTCCATCTTGAACTTGAACCTCTTCAAGTATAGGTTCAGAGATTTTAATTTCAATATGGGTCTGACCGAACCATCCGGTTTCGGAACCACAAACATGGTCGAATAATAACCCCTTCCCTGTTGAAGGAGGGGAACCTCGACCACCACCTGCTGAAGATACAATTTTTGTATTGCATTTAACACTATCTCCCTCTCTAGGGGGGAAGACGGTAGGGCAGATTTGAAAAACCGGCGAGGAGGCACCTCTTCGAATTCCAGCTTGTAACCCTGAGACACAATTTCTATTGCCCAGGGATCCACCTGGGAGTGAACCCACATGTGGCTGAAATTCCGAAGACGCGCCCCCACTGGCCCCGACTCCGCCAGTGGAGCCCCAGCGTCATGCGGTGGATTTTGCAGAGGCCGGGGAGGACTTCTGTTCCTGGGAACTAGCTGTATTGTGCAGCTTTTTTCCTCTGCCCCTCCCTCTGGCAAGAAAGGAGCAACCTCGGACTTTCTTGTTTCTTCGTGAACGAAAGGACTGCATTTGATAATGCGGTGCTCTCTTAGGCTGTGAGGGAACATAAGGAAAAAAATTTGACTTTCCAGCCGTAGCTGTGGAGACCAGATCCTTCACCGAACAATTCCTCACCCCTGTAAGGTTAAACCTCCATATGTCGTTTAGAGTCGGCATCACCTGTCCATTGCCGAGTCCACAGGACCCTTCTGGCAGAAATCGACATAGCATTTATTCTAGAACCCAGCAGACTAATGTCTCTTTGAGCATCTCTCATATAAAGGACAGCGTCTTTAATATGCCCCAGGGTCAATAAAACAGTATCCCTATCTAGGGTATCAAACTCCTCTGATAAGGTATCAGTTCATGCCGCTACTGCACTACACACCCAGGCCGACGCGATTGCCGGTCTGAGCAAGGTACCTGAATGTGTATAAATGGACTTCAGGGTACCCTCCTGTTTGCGATCAGCAGCATCCTTGAGGGTAGCCGTATCCTGGGACGGCAGGGCTACCTTTTTGGATAAGCGTGTTAAAGCTTTGTCCACCCTAGGGGAGGATTCCCATCGTAACCTGTCCGTTGGCGGGAAAGGATACGCCATAAGAATCAGTTTGGAAATCTGCAGTTTTTTTATCTGGAGATTCCCAAGCTTTTTCACATAACTCATTCAGTTCGTGTGAGGGGGGAAAAGTTACCTCAGGTTTCTTACCCTTATACATATTAACCCTTGTGTCAGGGACAGGGGTTTCCTCTGTGATGTGCAAAACTTCTTTAATTGCTAGAATCATATATCGGAGTGATTTAGCCAACTTTGGCTGTAACTTTGCATCATCGTAATCGACACTGGAGTCAGAATCCATGTCGGTATCTGTGTCAACAATTTGGGATAGTGGGCGCTTATGAGACCCAGACGGTCCCTGCAACATAGGATCAGGCAAGGGTTGAGACCATGCCTGTCCCAATGCATCAGCCTTGTCTAATCTTTTATGCAAGGAATTTACATTATCATTTAAAACCTTCCACATATCCATCCAATCAGGTGTCGGTGCCGTCGGCGGAGACACCACATTAATTTGCTCCCGCTCCTCTCCCACATAGCCTTCCACATCAGACATGTCGACACAAGCGTACCGACACACCACACACACAGGGAATGTCCTTTCTGAAGACAGTTCCCCCACGAGGCCCTTTGGAGAGACAGAGACAGAGTATGCCAGCACCCCCCCCAGCGCTATATAACCGAGGAATAACACAGTAACTTAATGTTAACCCAGTAGCTGCTGTTTATATACTTTTTTGTGCCTAATTATGTGCCCCCCCCCCCCCCTCCCCTCTCTTTTCAACCCTCTTCTACCGTATATCATCAGAGGAGAGCCTGGGGAGCTTCCTCTCAGCGTGCTGTGGAGAAAAAATGGCGCTGGTGAGTGCTGAGGGAGAAGCCCCGCCCCCTCGGTGGCGAGCTTCTGTCCCGCTTAAATTTTATTTCTTTGGCGGGGGCTCCTACATATATACAGTGCCCAGCTGTACATATGTGTTCATTTGCCAGAATGAGGTCCCAAATGCTGCCCAGGGCGCACTCCCCTGCGCCCTAACAGTGACCGGAGTATGTGTAGGTGTGTGGAGCAATGGCGCACAGCTGCAGTGCTGTGCGTTACCTCCAGTGAAGATCACGAAGTCTTCTGCCGCCTGTGATGTCTTCTTGCTTCTCATACTCACCCGGCTTCACATCTTCCAGCTCTGCGAGGGGGACGGCGGCGCGGCTCTGGGACGGACAGCGAGGGTGAGATCCTGCGTACCGATCCCTCTGGAGCTAATGGTGTCCAGTAGCCTAAGAAGCAGGACCTAGCTTCAGAGAGTAGTGCTGCTTCTCTCCCCTCAGTCCCACGATGCAGGGAGTCTGTTGCCAGCAGAGCTCCCTGAAAATAAAAAACCTAACAAAAAAAAACTTTCTATCAGCAAACTCAGGAGAGCTCACTGAAAAGCACCCAGCTCCTCTGGGCACAGAATCAAACTGAGGTCTGGAGGACGGGCAGAAAGGGAGGAGCCAGTGCACACCAGGAACTAAATTCTTTCTTAAAGTGCCCATGTCTCCTGCGGAGCCCGTCTCTCCCCATGGTCCTTACGGAGTCCCCAGCATCCTCTAGGACGTTAGAGAAATGGGTTTAACGATTTTAAGTTAAAAATGGGCCTCACGGAACCATCCGGTTTTGGTACCAGAAACAGGCTGGAATAATAACCCTCGCCACGTTGGTGCAGTGGTACTGGGACAATGACTTGAGTCTGGACCAATTTTTGAATGGCCCCCTGTAGCATGGGGCGCATGTCCTCGGAAGGCGGTAAGCCCGATTTGAAAAACCTGTGAGAACTCTCGCACTCCAGCGTGTAGCCCTGGGAGACCTGGACTCTCACCCAAGCATCCTGGAAGGAGCTTTCCCAAATAAAGCTTAAGAATCTAAGCCGAGCTCACACCGTGAGGTCCGCCATGAGCTGAGGGACACAGTCATGCTGAGGATTTTGAGGAGACAGAGCTGACGCCCTGGTCCTGAGATCCTGTGGTGGCATCCTTACAAGCCTTCCTTCTGGAGCCTCTAGCCGAATTTTAGGCGCCTCTGGCATTCCCTTTAAACCTAGCAGTACAAAAGGATTGTAGCAAGGTCCTGTGTAGGAGCGTCGAGCCGGTAAAGCTGCAGACAGGAGGTATGTGGATTTTCCAGCTGTAGCCTTCGAAAATCCACATGTCCAATCCACCTCCAAACAGCCAATCACCTGTGAAAAGTAAAGCCTCTACACTCCGCTTTGATTCTGCGTCCGCCACCCACTGGCGTAGCCACAGCGCCCTGCATGCAGAGACTGCCATGGTTGAAGTACAAGCATTAATAGTACCTATGCTTAATGGTTTCACAGAGAAACCGAGCAAAACCCTGAATGTGCTGAACCAGTGTTACCATATCAGCCAGGGACTTATCCCCAGTGAGGCCCTCTTGAATGTTACCTGCCCATGTATGTATGGCGTGGGTCACCCAACAGCCAGCAATAACCGGCCTCAGGAGGTTCCTGCTGCCACATAAATAGATTTCAAAGTGGTTCCTATTTTTCTGTCTACAGGCTCCTTTAAGGCAGTAGCCCCTGGAACCGGTAGTACTGTCTTTTTTGACAGGCGAGATACTGAAGCATCGACAGCAGGGGAGTCTCCCAGACTTTTCGCCCCCCTAGAGCGAAAGGAAATGCAATCAATTTCTTTGTCACCTGGAATATCTTTTCAGGAGTAGCCCATGGCTCCTTGAAAAGATCATCCAGTTCCTTAGAATCAGGAAAGGGGACTAGCACTTTCTTTTGTGCAGCGAAATAGGATTGCGGAGCATCTGCTTCGTTCCCAGGAACATGCAAGGCATCTCTAATAGCAAGGGTGAGAGACTCCACTTCAGTATTTGATTCCGACTCCTCCCCCTCTTCCACCTCAGGTACCTCCTCCTCAGATTCTGAGAGGATGTCAGGTAACCCCCTTTTCTGGGGTAGAGAAAGCGATTTATCTTCAATTAGAGTAGCCATGGACTATTGCAACTGCTGCCTTTCTTGCCTAGCAGTAGTCAATTAATTTGACATGTCAGCCATCATACATTTAATAGAACTCAACCAAGCTGGTTCCTGCAAATCACCCCCAGAAGCCCCACTATCCTGTGAATGCCGACTGCATTGCTCACACGAGAAAATCTGCAGGGGAGGGAGAAAATCTAGTGCGACAGAGCGCGTATGCCCACCACACGTCCATGCCGCACCAGTAACTGGGGGAACCCCACAAGCGGGGCCCCCGGGGTGTGTGGCGTGCTGCGGGTGTATGCGCGAGAGCGCTATGACTGCTGTACACTAACCCTCAGGACAGTTGTCCTGTCAACTGGATCCGACTCAGCACCACCAGGAGGCCGGTGTCGGTCCCCCCACAGCGACCCTTGGTGCAGGTTGGCTGTTTTCCAACAGCCTACCAGAAAATAACAAACGTTTAAAATAAACTGAAGCAAAATCCTCTGGAGCTCTAGAGTGTGCATCCTCTCCTGAGGGCCGATTTTTCTAAACTGAGCTGTGGGGGACGGCATAGAGGGGAGGAGCCAGCACACACAGTTTGAAGTTTTAAAGAGCACCGGCTCCTTTGGACCCCATCTATACCCCATCGCACTAAGTGTCCCCAGTAGCCCTTATGGATGTTAGAGAAAAGCCCCCCACAAAAACAGATCTAATCTCCTGCAACCATCAACTTGAACTTTAAAGTAGAAATAAAAAATATAAAGGGTCAATGCAGCCAGAAAAAAAGCCCAGTGGATTTTAAACCTACCGGTAAATCTTTTTCTCCTAGTCCGTAGAGGATGCTGGGGACTCCGTAAGGACCATGGGGTATAGACGGGCTCCGCAGGAGACATGGGCACTCTAAAGACTTTAGATGGGTGTGCACTGGCTCCTCCCTCTATGCCCCTCCTCCAGACCTCAGTTAAAGAACTGTGCCCAGAGGAGACGGACAGTACGAGGAAAGGATTTTTGTTAATCTAAGGGCAAGATACATACCAGCCCACATCATCCACACCGTACAACATGGAATATACGAACCAGTTAACAGTATGAAACAAAACAGCATCAGCCAGAGACTGATCAAAGCTGTAACATAACCCTTATGTAAGCAATAACTATAAACAAGCCTTGCAGAATTTAGTCCGCACTGGGACGGGCGCCGAGCATCCTCTACGGACTAGGAAAAAAAGATTTACCGGTAGGTTTTAAATCTTATTTTCTCTTACGTCCTAGAGGATGCTGGGGACCCCATAAGGACCATGGGGATTATACCAAAGCTCCAGACCGGGCGGGAGAGTGCGGATGACTCTGCAGCACCGATTGAGCAAACATGAGGTCCTCATCAGCCAAAGTATCAAACTTATAGAATTTAGCAAAAGTGTTTGAACCCAACCAAGTAGCTGCTCGGCAAAGTTGTAATGCCGAGACACCTCGGGCAGCCACCCAAGAAGAGCCCACCTTCCTAGTGGAATGGGCCTTTACCGAATTTGGTAACGGCAATCCAGCCGTAGAATGAGCCTGCTGAATCGTATTACAGATCCAGCGGGCAATAGTCTGCTTAGAAGCAGGAGCGCCAACCTTGTTGGCTGCATACAGGACAAACAGTGCCTCTGTTTTCCTAACCCGAGCCATCCTGGCTACATAAACTTTTAAGGCCCTGACTACATCAAGAGACTTGGAATCCTCCAAGTCACCCGTAGCCACAGGCACCACAATAGGTTGGTTCATATGAAACAATGAAACCACCTTAGGCAGAAATTGAGGACGAGTCCTCAACTCTGCTCTATCCACATGGAAAATCAGATAGGGGCTTTTGTGAGACAAAGCCGCTAATTCGGACACCCGGCTCGCAGATGCCAAGGCTAACATGACCACTTTCCAAGTGAAAATTTTTAACTCAACGGTTTGAAGAGGTTCAAACCAGTGTGACTTAAGGAACTGTAACACCACATTAATGTCCCATGGCGCCACTGGGGGCACAAAAGGAGGCTGGGTGTGCAGCACTCCCTTAACAAAATACTGAAATTCTGGGAGAGAAGCCAATTCCTTTTGAAAGAATATTGACAGGGCCGAAATCTGCACCTTAATGGAGCCTAACTTTAGGCCCATATCCACTCCTGTCTGCAGAAAGTGGAGAAAACGGCCCAGGTGGAAATCTTCCGTAGGAGCATTCTTGGCTTCACACCAAGATACATATTTCCTCCAGATACGGTGATAATGTTTCGCCGTCACCTCCTTCCTAGCTTTTATCAGAGTAGGGATGACTTCCCCCGGAATACCTTTCCTAGCTAGGATTTGGCGTTCAACCGCCATGCCGTCAAACGTAACCGCGGTAAGTCTTGGAACACGCAGGGTCCCTGCTGCAACAGGTCCTCCCTGGGAGGAAGAGGCCACGGATCTTCTGTGAGCATTTCCTGAAGATCTGAATACGAGGCCCTTCGAGGCCAATCCGGAACAATGAGTATTGTCTGGACTCTTTTTCGTCTTATGATTCTCAATATTTTTGAGATGAGTGGAAGAGGAGGGAAGTCATAGACCAACGGAAACACCCACGGTGTCACCGGGGCGTCTACCGCTACAGCCTGAGGGTCCCTTGACCTGGAACAATACCTCCAAAGTTTCTTGTTGAGGCGTGACGCCATCAAGTCTATTTGAGGAAGCCCCCAACGACTTGTTATCTCTGTAAAAACTTCTTGATGAAGTCCCCACTCTCCTGGATGGAGATCGTGTCTGCTGAGGAAGTCTGCTTCCCAGTTGTCCACTCCCGGAATGAAGACTGCTGACAGCGCGCTTACGTGATTTTCCGCCCAGCGAAGAACCCTGGTGGCTTCCGCCATTGCCACTCTGCTCCTTGTCCCGCCTTAGCGGTTTACATGAGCCACTGCTGTGACGTTGTCCGATTGAATCAGAACAGGTAGGTCGAGAAGAAGAGTCTCCGCTTGTCGTAGGCCGTTGTATATGGCCCTTAATTCCAGCACGTTGATGTGTAGACAAGCCTCCTGGCTTGACCACAGTCCCTGAAAATTTCTTCCTTGTGTGACTGCTCCAACCTCGGAGGCTCGCGTCCGTGGTTACCAAAACCCAGTCTTGAATGCCGAACCTGCGACCCTCTAGAAAGTGAGCACTCTGCAGCCACCACAGGAGAGACACCCTGGCCCTGGGGGACAGGCTTATTTTCTGATGTATTTGAAGATGGGACCCCGACCACTTGTCCAGAAGGTCCCACTGAATTGTCCTCGCATGGAACCTGCCGAAGGGAATGCCCTCGTAGGCCGCCACCATCTTTCCCAGTACTCGAGTGCATTGATGAACGGACACTCTTTTTGGCTTTAACAGTTCTCTGACCATGCTCTGGAGTTCCTGGGCTTTTTCCGTTGGGAGAAAAACCCTCTTCTTTTCCGTGTCCAGAATCATGCCTAAAAATGATAGCAGAGTCGTTGGAATCAACTGCGACTTTGGCAGATTTAGGATCTAGCCGTGTTGCTGCAGCACTCTCAGGGAGAGTGACACGCTTTTCAGCAACTGATCTCTCGATCTCGCTTTTATCAGGAGATCGTCCAAGTATGGGATAATTGTGACCCCTTGCCTGCGTAGGAGCACCATCATTTCCGCCATAACCTTGGTGAAAATCCTCAGGGTTGTGGACAGCCCAAGCGGCAACGTCTAAAACTGGTAATGACAGTCCTGTACAGCGAATCTCAGGTGCGCCTGATGAGGAGGATAAATGGGGACATGAAGGTATGCATCCTTTATGTCTAGTGATACCATAAAATCCCCCCCTTCCAGGCTGGAGATCACTGCCCGGAGAGATTCCATCTTGAATTTGAACCTCTTTAGATACAGGTTTAGGGATTTTAGATTCAGAACGGGTCTGACCGAGCCATCCGGTTTCGGGACCACAAATAGGGTTGAATAGTACCCTTTCCTCTGTTGTATTAGGGGAACCTTGATAATCACCTGCTGTCGACACAGCTTTTGTATTGCAGCTAAAACTATTTCCCTCTCTGGGAGAGAAGCTGGCAAAGCCGACTTGAAAAACCGGCGAGGAGGCACTTCTTCGAACTCCAGTTTGTAGCCTTGGGATACAATTTCTATCGCCCAAGGATCCAAATCTGACAGAACCCAGACCTGGCTGAAGAGTCGAAGACGTGCCCCCACCGGTGCGGACTCCCGCAGTGGAGCCCCAGCGTCATGCCGGGGAGGACTTCTGTTCCAGGGAACTAGCCGTAGTAGGCACTCTTTTCCCTCTACCCTTACCTCTGGCGAGGAAGGACGAGCTTACCTCTGGCGAGGAAGGACGAGCCCCGACCTGTTCTGGACTTATGCGACTGAAAGGACTGCATCTGATATTGAGGTGTTTTCTTTTGCTGTGGGGGAACATTAGGCAAAAAAGAAGATTTACCCGCGGTAGCTGTGGAAGCCAGGTCCGCGAGGCCCATCCCAAATAAAACCTCACCCTTGTAAGGCAAAGTTTCCATATGTCTCTTTGAATCGGCATCACCCGTCCATTGGCAGGTCCACAGGGCTCGCCTTGCAGAAATTGCCATGGCATTGGCTCTTGAACCCAACATCTCTCGCAGCGTCTCTCATATATAACGCTGTGTTTTTAATATGACCCAAGGTCAATAAAATGCTATCCTTATCTAGGGTGTCAATGTCAGATGACAAGTTATCTGCCATGCTGCTATTGCGCTACATACCCATGCCGACGCTACTGCCGGTCTGAGCAAAAATTGATTTTAAGGTAGTCTCCTGTCTGCGATCAGCAGGATCCTTGAGGGCTGCCGTGTCTGGAGACTGTAGCGCCACCTTTTTGGACAAGCGCGTCAAAGCCTTGTCCACCCTGGGCGAGGATTCCCACCGTAACCTGTCCTGTGCGGGGAAAGGATACGCCATAAGAATTTTCTTGGGAATCTGCAGTTTCTTGTCTGGAGTTTCCCAAGCTTTTTCAAATAAAGCGTTCAGCTCATGAGATGGGGGAAAGGTTACCTCTGGTTTTCTGTACTTGCTCAGCAGGGGAGAGTCCGGGGAGCAGCTTCTCTGCAGCTTGCTGTGGAGAAAAATGGCGCTGGTTAGTGCTGGAGAATCAAGCTCCGCCCCCTCAACGACGGGCTTCGGTCCCGCTCAAATTCTTTATACTGGCGGGGGGTTTTCAATATACTGCCTCCGCAGTATCTAATATATTAGCCAGTGTCCCTTGAGGTGAACATTGCTGCCCAGGGCGCCTCCCCTGCGCCCTGCACCCGTACAGTGCCTTCTGTGTGTGTATATGTGTGGGAGCAATGGCGCGCACTGGTACCTCAGTGAAGATCTGAAGTCTTCTGCCGCCTGTGAAGTCTTCTTTCTTCTTATACTCACCCGGCTTCTATCTTCCGACTCTGTGAGGAGGATGGCGGCGCGGCTCCGGGACGAACAGCGAGGACGACACCTGTGTTCCGACCCTCTGGAGCTAATGGCGTTCAGTAGCCTAAGAAGCAGAGCCTATCAGTTAAGTAGGACTGCTTCTCTCCCCTCAGTCTTACGATGCAGGGAGCCTGTTGCCAGCAGTGCTCCCTGAAAATAAAAAACCTAACAAAGACTTTTTCAGAGAAACTCAGTAGAGCTCCCCTGCAGTGCATCCAGTCTCCTCTGGGCACAGGATCTAACTGAGGTCTGGAGGAGGGGCATAGAGGGAGGAGCCAGTGCACACCCATCTAAAGTCATCGAGTGCCCACGACTCCTGCGGAGCCCGTCTATACCCCATGGTCCTTACGGAGTCCCCAGCATCCTCTAGGACGTAAGCGAAAAAGGTTTTAGACAGTACAAAACAGTGATTATGCTATACTTCATCAAATGTGTGGATAGATGACCAGGTGGATTTCTGACACTGCTGCTCATCAAACCCTTATGCAAACCTGTCCTTAAGAAGAGCGTTGTCCTTGTAAACACAAATTTATGATATGGACGACTTCTAATAACTTGTCTCCCGCTACAGGGAGAGAGTAGGCACTTTGGTCAGCTGTGCCTCCTGTATGCGGTACTATAACTGATATCCTCTACTCCATGGTGATGGTGACCAATACCCCACAAGAGTCAGAGTCGAGGGCATCAGAGGATGGCAATTAGCGAGATTCTAGCAGCCTACCATAATAGCTTGTGTGACATTCACTGCACTGGGTGACGTCTTGTAGAGAAAAAACAATGAATGGGAATGTTCTTCTGCGGCCATAGGCAACGCTGTGTATCTTGCTTTTGCAGGCGCTTGGAAAAATAAGATTTGAAACCTACTGGTAAATCTTTTTCTCGTAGTCCATAGAGGATGCTGGGGACTCCGTAAGGACCATGGGGATAGACGGGCTCCGCAGGAGACATGGGCACTTTAAGAAATAATTTAGTTCCTGGTGTGCACTGGCTCCTCCCTCTATGCCCCTCCTCCAGACCTCAGTTAGAGAAACTGTGCCCAGAGGAGATGGACAGTACGAGGAAAGGTTTTTGTTAATCCACGGGCAAGATTCATACCAGCCACACCAATCACACCGTATAACTTGTGATAACAACCCAGTTAATAGTATGAAAACAACATAGCATCAGTTCAGGACCGATGCAACTATAACATAACCCTTATTGAAGCAATAACTATATACAAGTACTGCAGAAGTAGTCCGCACTTGGGACGGGCGCCCAGCATCCTCTACGGACTACGAGAAAAAGATTTACCGGTAGGTTTAAAATTTATTTTCTCTAACGTCCTAGAGGATGCTGGGGACTCCGTAAGGACCATGGGGATTATACCAAAGCTCCCAAACGGGCGGGAGAGTGCGGATGACTCTGCAGCACTGATTGAGCAAACAAGAGGTCCTCCTCAGCCAGGGTATCAAACTTGTAGAACTTAGCAAAAGTGTTTGAACCTGA